>NW_006442117.1:4590083-4608149 GCF_000325575.1 Pteropus alecto | reverse complement strand
ACTCCACTGCTCCTGAGGATGGTGACCTGGCCGGAAACAGTACTCTTTCCTTTGCTGAAATCTTCTTTCCCGCCCTCCTCCTGCCCAGAAAACCTTCCATTTGTACAAGCCTGTGCAGTGCCCTCTACTTGCCGGGTGAGATGCTGCCCGGTTTGTGAATTGCTTCATAAAGTCATTCGGACCTTGATATTTACTTGGCATTTTATGTTTTAACATCGCTTATAATCTGCCTTTTGGCATATGACAGTTCTTTAGCTGAAGGAATATAAAGTTATCTTTTCCACACAGATGTTATTTTATTTTTTCACATATAAAGATGAACACTGCATCTCAGCTTCATCCAAGGACTGCAGGACCGTCTTCACTAGATTCACATCCGTGACGAAGCCATTTGTCATGTCATACACTCTGTCTTGGACCAAGGGCTGCACAATATGTTTAAGGGTATAGCTTCAATTACTGTTCATTTTCTCCGTCTCGATTCCGCTGCTTGAATTCAGGCCCAGGAAGCTGGCTGCCGGTAGCTCTCCACTACAGGCACCTTTTTTACCTTATGAGCACACCCTCTGAGTATCCCAGTAATTGTATTTAATGTGCTTTTCCAAGATTTTCTGAACTCTTCTCCCCAATAAAATGTTACTATGCAATGAATTTTTAAAAGACTTAGTGAAGTGAATTAATTTGTCATCCTCTAGTTTAAAAATAAATGACTTTGTTTAAACATTTTTCTTGGCATACATAAAATTAGTCTTCCATAAATGTCATATAGAAATTCAAAGCCTGAACTATTTCGGTGGAAGTCTTGCGGAGAAGTCCGGAACCTCGAAACTTTTATTACCTGTGCACTTGTAAGAGTTACAAATAGCAAAAAACAACTCTGACTTTTTAGGCAGAGAAATAAATTAATTGAAGGAATAGTTGGAGCTCCTGTGGCGGAGCTTCTTGGATTTTATTGCCTTTAGTGGTTTTGGCAGCTAGAATTCAATAGTTTCATTCTTAATTAGGATCTAGGTATAGGCTTTAACTAAATGTTTCGATTGCTTTGGTTGTCACATAGTTGTTATTATAGATTAAGAAAGTATGCTAGTTGGGTTCTGTAGGACTGCCTGTGAAGCCAGTTTCAGGAGAAACGCTTAAAAAGACACTTTGCTTAAAATAATAGAAAGGTGTAGCTAGTTAAGAGCGAAACAATGATAGCTTAAACAAGTCACAAGATGTCTAGTTTCTGCTTTTTGCTTTAAAGATAATGTCGCAGACACATAATTATGAGATACTTTGCAGAATCTTGGTTCTTTAACCCAGTACCCCTTGTTCTAATTTTGTATTGCTGATGTCCTATGTCTTTGTCAAGCAGGAGGACGTAACTTCAGGGCCACAAGGAAAATTTCTAAGTTTCTTTTGCAGAAGGAAAAGAACCGTCTCCAAGGTAGCTGCAGCCAGCTGCTGACGCTCAGGAGTCTTAGACGAGAAAAAGTGTCATCTGTGACTAAAGAGACACAGACTCCCCCTCAGTTCCCCACCTCCCAAGCTGCATAAACACTCCCCACTTCTGCTTTTTGGGAGAGAGGGATTTGAGAGAGCCTGCTGTCCTGACTCCTTGCCAAACTGAATAAACCTTTCTCTATCCCCAAGCACCGGTGTCTGTCTTTTGTCTTACTAGCCCACCAGCCCACGAACATGAACTTCGGGCGGTGATTCTGCAACCCAGGGGCAGGTGTGCAGGTACCAAGGTAATCCCAAAAGGTCAACGAGTAGCAAGAATTACTGCTTTAAACAAGAGTGCTGCTGCTATTGTGGCCACAAGACACCCTGGCCAGGTGTGACCCAAAGAATATGACTGAAACCTCGAAGGCGTTTCACCTTTGCCTCCTGATGCAGACTCACCCCTCCAAGGACGCAAGCTTGGTGCCCGGCTCTGCCGTCCGCGCTGTGTAGCAGGGCACGGGGGCGGCTTGGCCTCTGTCCCTCAGCTTCTGCAGTGGGAGATGGGGAAGTTTGTACCACAAATACCTCGTTAATTGGAATCTAATAATAGCAAGATCAGAGTAATAGAAATAGAAAGAGAAGTAAATAATAAAGAATAAAACAATGAGAAAAGCCCATTCTGGCATAAAAGCCCATTCTTAATAGATTTAATTCTCTCATCTTTCTTTTAAAAGTATTTATTTTATTTTTACTACACATATAGTGAATGATCAGGAAAGAATATCTGAAAATAGAAACACTGAAAATAAAACGGATCACATTTAATCCCGTTAAAAATAAGACTACTAATGTTGGAATATTAGGTCCCAGGGCTGGTATCGAAAAAGTCCATTAAACTAGATGACATGAGACAATTTAAATTTATTCCCTCACCGTTCTACAGGCTGACAGTCCGAAGTTAAGGTGTTTGCCAAGCCGCAGCCCCGCTGCTCTCTGGGTAAGATCCGCCCTTGGCTGTTCCGGCTTCCAGTGGTGGCGGCTCTTCCTCAGTGTCCCTTGATCTGCAGCTGCGTCACCGCAGTCTTGGCTTCTGGCAACACACGGCATTCTGTCCTGTGGTCTGGGTCTTCACGTGGCATTTTCCTCTTCCTTCACACTGGATTAGGGCCCAGACTAATGACCTCATCAGAAATGGATAACATCTACAAAGACATTTTCTCTACTAAGGTCACAGCTGGAGGAACTAGGTTAGGATTTCAACATATTTTTTTTGGAGAAAGTAATGTGTATTTTTATTTTTACCTGCGTACCTAAATTGTACATGGTTGTCTGTGAGAACATGACAGGGGACATCTTACTCAGTCATGGGTCTAAGACGTTGATGCATTCTACAACATACATGAAGCTCGAATACGTTATGCTAAATGGAATCAGCCAGACACAAAATAACAAATATTGGAATATCTGACATATCGAGTACCTAGAATCAGCAAATTTATGGGGAAAGAAATTATGAAAGTGGTTGAGAGACTGGGGGGAGGGGGAGGTAGAGGGATATTGTTTAATGGGTAAAGTTCCTATTTGGAATAGTGACAAAGCTCTGGAAATGAGTACGGTAATGGTTTTACAACATTGCGAATCTGCCAAATGCCACTGAATTTTATACTTAAAAGTGTCTAAAAATTATAAGTTTTGTGTTATGTGTATATTTTCCCACAAAAAAAAAAAATTAACCTTTTAGAATAGACCAGACACTTGAACAGATAATTCATGTTACTAGTTTCCACAATGAAGGTTCCAGCCAGGGATGTAACTTCATCTGAGGGTGACGGGAAAGACACGCTTACAAACGCAAGCGGCCACCGTTGGCAGAATTCATGTCCTTGCTACAGACAAGGAAGAGCCACATTTCTTGCCGGCTCTTGACTAAAGGCTGCCTGCGATTCTTTGCCTTACGTGGAATGACAAAAAAAACCCACAGGAACTGTCACTACACACTCACTAGAATAAACGCAATTTTAAAACCCGAAGATGTTAAGAATATGTGAGGCCGTACAGTTACCGGACCTCGTATACACTACTGGTGGGAATGTAAAACTGTTCACCAGTTTCTTAAAAACCTAAATTACAACCACTATGTGACGTATCCACTCCACTGCCAGTTATTCACCCAAAAAATAAGAACACATTTACGGCAAGACTGGCACAGAAACGTTTGTGGTAGTTTTATTTATAGTGGTCCAAACCCGGTAACGACTTAAATATTTACTAACAGATGAACGGATAAACAAAACGCAATGTATCCATACAATAAAACACTACTACTCAGCAATAAAAAAAATAATTAAATAAATTCTATCAATAAAAAAAGTGTGAACTACTTACAAATGTAACGACACGAATAAACCTTAAAAAGATTTTGCTGACTTAAAGAGATCAAACAATAAAAGAGTACGATACTATGATTTATGTCCATAGCATTCTGGTAAAATGACCTCGATTTATACTGACGGAGAGCAGACCGTGGGTGCCCGGGGCTGGGACTCGTGGAAAGAGCAGGTCACTAAGAAGCATGAGAAGCCCCTGGGGATGATGGAAATGGTCTTTACTTTCTCGTGTGTTTCCCCACAGGTGGATTCATCTTTCAAAGCTCTTCAAAATATATTCTTCAAATTAAAGCAATTTATTATAAAATATTCTTCAATAAACGTTCAAAAATAAAAATGATAAAATAGATAAATATAAAAGCAAGTGCTCCACAAAACGTTAAAGAAGGATCTCGTCTCCTTTCCCCCCTCTCCTGGCTGTTTCTCTGGTCGCTGCTCACAACATGAGCTTAGAGTAGTTCGAATTTCTTTGGCAATTTAGCAGCTGAGAACAATTGTTCGACCAGACTGATAAAAAGATTACCCACTGGTACGATTTCCCTCTCTGTCAGCAAGAATTCAATATGTGAAGTCTTGCCACTCGAGCAGAAGGATTACATTGAAATGGCGATGGGATAAAGGGACAATATAATGATTAGTTGAGAGTAAGTGTCACAGGCACCTTGTTTTATAAAATAACAATTCTCAAGCTGCTAAGATGATATCTTCTTTTTCAATTGTACCTTGAAAGATAGATCAAAATGGATAATCACTCTATTTATCATCTAAATGAGAAATGCATCTGCACCTAACAGTTTTAAAAGCAGTCTAAATCCAATTCCTTTTCTTGAAAGTATGTCTGATGTAACTCCATTTTCATAGGTTCATTATGAAAATTATACAAAATTTAGTCATAGAATTCAAGCCTGGTGGTGAGAACATTGGGTCACACAGAATAAAATGTGTAAAAATAGCAAATACGTTTAAAGGATTGGAGAAGGAGAATTTTAAATATAAAACAAGGAAATAAGTTAAATTATACATTCAGAGTAGATTCTAAACTCTTCTGGTTGTATCTCCCATGAGTAAAACAGATTGAGCATAAGAACCTCTTCATTTATTTATGCATTTATCTATGAATACATAGTTATTATTAATTATATTCATAAACAACAGTAATTTTATGTACATTTATAAAACATAAAGCAAAGGTGAAATAAATATGATTTTAATGCATTTAAAATTTTATTTTCTTTATTAACAATACAAAATGACTGAGTACCACTTTGTAATATGGTTACAGAAGAGTGTGACTCTAAGTTAAATATATTTTAATTTTTGGTTTTAATCATTCCCAAAACTGCAGAAACAACCTGTCAGAGACATTTAGCGTGGATGCGGAAGAGCTCACTGGCCTCTTTTTCAACCCCATCTCTACCTTTGGAGTCAAGTCCAGGAGAGATTATTGAGTTGCCTTTTGAGTAACCTTTTGTGTAAGAGAGAAATAGAAATAAAAATATATATACATACATATTTCCTGAAATTTTGCAAAGAAAACATAGAAGACTAATCCGAAAATTAATAAAAAGTGATTCTCTCTTGGGGAAATAAGAGTAATTTTTTTTTCAAAATCTACATCTTATCTAGTTACTCCATTACTCAGTGATACCCCCAACTCGCTCGGAGAGAAACCAAAGCCTCCACCAGTAGGTAAAACCAAAGCTGCCCAGCACGGTTTCCGGTTAAAATACAGACGCACGGTCTCATGGGAATTGCACGCAAACAACAAGTTTTCTAGCGTAAGTATGTGCCGTATGTTATAACATGTCCTTATTCCTGGCTCAAGACTGGACATACACCATTTTTCTTTTAGAAATATCATGTCATTGCTCTTTTTTGATAGTTGCTTGTCTATGTGCCATACAATAGATTATTTGATATTTATAAATCTTGACTCAATTCTACAATTGCACGTGACATTTTTTTACTCGAGTCATATCATGTTTTTAATTGAGAGCTGTGACTATCAAATCGTGTATCTTTTCATTGTCCGAAGTTGACATAAAGATAGAGTTGAAACATGTAACAGTAGTTAAAAAAAAAAAAATTTGTCTTTGGATTTCCAATAGAAGCCAATTCCTGCAATTCTTTTCACCCTTTGAAAGACTCAAAGTGTAAAATGATTTAGTGATTGTTTTCTAGTACCTTCGATTAAACTTTGAGCTAGTCTCATTGCTTTTCAAGTTGTCTCTTTTCCCAGGCATTAGAAAGCCCGATGTATGTTTAAGTGTAAGGTTAGACTGAGATTTTTCTTGTTTCTTGAGATAGGCCTGTATTGCTATGAGTTTCCCTCTTAGGTCTGCTTTCGCTGTGTCCCATAGATTTTGAGTCATTGTATTTTCATTTTCGTTTGTCTCTAGGTATACTTTGATTTCTTCTTTGATCTCAGTGTTAACCTGTTCATTGTTTAGTAACATGTTGTTTAGCCTCCATGCGTTTGTGTTTTTTTTTTTTCAGTTTTCTTCTTGTAGTTGATTTCTAGATTCATACCATTGTGGTCAGGGAAGACCCTTGATGTGATTTGAATCTTCTTAAATTTAATGAGATTTATTTTGTGGCCTAACATGTGGTTTATCCTGGAAAATGTTTCATGTACAGTTGAGAAGAATGTATATTCTACTTATTTGAGGGGTAAAGCTCTGAAAATATCATTAAAATCGATCTGGTGTCGTGTATCATTTAAGGCTGCTGCTTCCTTGTTGATTTTCTGTCTGCAAGATCTGTCCATTGGTGTCAGGAGGGTGTTAAAGTCCCCTACTATAAGTGTACTACTGTCAATCTCTCCCTTTATGTCAGTCAATAATTGCTTTATATATGTAGATGCTTCTATGTTGGATGCTTATATGTTTACTAGGGTTATGTCTTCTTGTATTGATCCCTTTATCATTATGCAATATCCTTTGTCTCTTATTATAGCCTTTGTTTTAAGTCTATTTTTTCTGGTATAGGTATTGCTATCCCAGATGTTTTTCATTTCCATTTGCGCAAAGTGTTTTTTTCTTCCATCCCTTTACTTTCAGTCTGTGAGTGTCATTTGATCTGAGGGGGGCCTCTACCTTCCTGGTGCTCCAGGCAGTCCCTGCGGCCATGCAGAGGCGGTTGGGAAGCCCTGGCCCATCTCACCCTGTCCTCAGCCACACCTTGGGTTTTGGGATGCAGGAAATAACTGGGCGTGCAAGGGCCTCAGGGGCAGGTGCAGGGACCCAAGCCCATGTGGCAGCACAAGGCACCGCTCACCTGGCCAGGTGGGAACCTTGTGCGGCTGGGTTGACTGGGGGTTGTGGGATCTGCCTTGAGGGACACTGCTTACACCTGTGGGGCAGGCACCTAGAAGGATGAAGAGGACCTGAGGGCACTCTGGCCTGGCTCTGGCTGCCCCGCGGGCAAAGGATAAAGAGGCCATGAGAGGAAGGTTGTGTAAGAGCATGGCCAGCCTGATGATGTGAGGCTTTGTAGGGACTTTGGAGGTGGGGGGAAGGCGGGATATGGATGGGTGAGGACAAATATTAAACAGAAACAAGCGACTTGGCTTTGAGAGGGGCTGCAGCTGCGGAAGGAATGATGATTAATGCATACGACCCCATGTCAGCAGGCCTTTCATACCCAAACCAATTTAAGATCAATCTTAGGAAGAAAAAAAATAATTCCCATTCATCCACTATTCAAATTTCAACCGTCAAGTATCCAATTTAGAAAGATCGAAAGCACATCTCACTCCGCCCTTGGCTCTTGAATTTAACCAGATTGTTGGGGCTGGTGAAGGGTGCCTGCACCTGTCTCTCTACTGTGATAGTCTTTCCCGGGGGTCAACCATGCTTCAGAACATTCTTTAATACCAGAGTCACAATCATTCAGTGACAAGGGCTGGATTCTTCCAGGACATGACGCAATTGAGCATTCCATTTTCACCTTTATTTTTGTGCCTGTGATGAATGGCGTCCTCTAAAGAGAAGGTGGTGAGGCGGGGCCAGGAGGTAATCTAAGAGACTAAGAAAAAGAGGAAAAGCAAATTTAACTCTGCTATTTTAAAGTTCAATTCAATTACCTTTAAGATAGAATAATGAAAGAAGAAAAAGGATACTTGAATGTAGAGAGAGTACAATAATGAAGGAAAAATTATTATTTTAATTTAAAGATTTTTTCTTCTGCTAATTTTCATTATTTTAAAGAAAAAAAAATTTATTGAGGATGACCAGATAGCTGGTAAGCAAAGCCTTGGGAACAACAGAACATTCTTAGGGAAAAGCCACTACAAGCATTTTCCAATGTGTTAATTATATATGAGTATATTATACAACACATAGATGTTTAAGACTCATACATTCACATGAACACTCTAAATAGAAAATAGGTGGAAAGCATTGAAAAAATATGTGGAAGCATTTACATGGCTTTTTTTCTGAGCACTGGCATGATTAATGAATTTTATTACTCTGTTTATCTTTTCTAAATATATAAGAAAAACATATTTTAATTAGAAAAAAACATTTTATTTAAAAACTAAAATGTCACCTTCTAATTTTAAAGAACTGCTTAATATAATTCTTAAATTGTGGAGTACATTTACCTCAAATTACTTTTCCAAGGTCTTTTTGGGGCGATTTCTTTTCATCTATGCTTTATTTTGAATATTGTGATTTTTTTTTTCCATTTACTCTATTTAACCTATGATTCCCTAAATACGGTAAATTACATGTTTCTTTCTTCTCAAGCTAATTTTTTTCACATTTTAACATTTTCAAATTTGTCATAGGTCTTTCAATGAATTCGTATATTTATTTTCTTAATGTTGGCATTTCTTGAAAAGTGAATTTTTTATGTCAATTGTGTTATTCTGAGAAGAAATAAAATATATTATTTATTAAGGAACAGTGAAGTACTAGGTACTGGGTGCCAGATATTGAAAATATAGTTGTAAACAAAATAAAATCTGTTCATTTTAGTCACTGTCTGGTAGTGGGTGACACAATTGTTAAATATGTAATAGCATAAATACAATAATTAATTTTCTGTGCTCAGAAAGAAAGCTGCCGAGTAGTTTGAGTGATAGATTGGGGTCTGGATTCAAAATGATTAGTAATAAAAGAACTCTTTGTAAAGATGACAATTTAAGATCTGAAAAATAAGAGCCAGGTTGCTTGCAGGTGTGTACGCACTCAGGGGCAGCGGAGAGAGGAGGCGAAGGTCCCTTTAGCTCCAGAGACCATGCCTTTTACTACGACTTTTCTAACTTGTATACTTACAAGGAGGCTTAACAGGATGTAATAACATTAACAGAATGAACTAATTTATAATGGTATTACCAACTAAGTTATAAAATTAACGAAAGAAATCAAGCCTTGAAGGGGCCACGCAGCCTTCACCACCAGACGATGACATCAGAATTCCTTTGCACGAGTCCACGTGCTCTGCTTTATCCACGGTGTCTTGTCTGCTTGCGCTGCTGGCTTATCAACAATGGATGCTTATTTCCCACGGTTCTGGAGGCTGAGGGGCTGCAGATCTAGACACCGGCAGACTGGGTGTCTGGCGAAACCCCCTGCCAGGGTCACTGGTGGGCAATTTCCTACTGGTGCTCGTGTGGTGGGAGGGCGCGGAGCTCTTGGGGCCTCCTCTGTAAGGACACTAATGCTCACGAGGGCTCTAACCTCGTGCCCGAATCACCCTCTAAAGGCCCCAGCTCTGAACACCATCGTGCTGAGCATGAGGTTTCAACATATGAATTTTAGTGAGACATTCAGTCTATAGCAAGACTAATGATGGGGTTTGTCCCAATAAATCCACAGTGTACACCATAGTGTACTAGGTGTTGACTCTCGAGATGGTGGGGCTGACAGGTAGCTGTGGCTTGCCCTGCTGCCCAGCCTCACCAGGGTATTAGACTGCATATCATCACTAGCCTGGGAGAAGATCAAAATTTGAATTATGGTTTCCACCAGACCATCATCAGTTGGCTGTATTTGTTATATTGGTACGGGTACCTTGGAAAAGCCAGGGAAGGTTTAAGTTCTGCATAAATATCCATTAGAAGAAGAAAGGAGGAAAAGAAGCAAGGAGGGAGACGGGCAGGGGAAAAGTATAAACAAGAATCTTACTGTTCACAAGAGTCATCTCTCTAAGTATTGTGTACAAGTAGCTACCATTTATTGACTATTATTATACCAGGCACTGTGCTAAGGAATGCACATATGTTCCTAGTTATACCATTTAAAAACATTGCTAGGTGGATATTATTATTCCCATTTAAGAATTTTTTTACAAATGATGTTCGAATGAGTAAATTATTGAAAATAATAGAACACGAAATATTGGAATTACAAAATAATGCCCACTGAAGATTTGGGAGCCGGAATCAGTGCATCTTGATTTCAGGAATGTCAAAGATTCAGTGTAAAAAAAGTCTTATTTTCTTGCTTTATTCACTTGTTAATTCTATTCAATAAAATATAAATAAGTGTTTTCTTTTAGCTAATAGTATGGTTACTTGTATTGTATATAATAATTATTTCATGGTATTTTGTTATCATCCAGCTCTTCATATTCATGCTTCGATTTTAAGATGTAACGTGTTGCCCTTTCTATCAACACTATATTAATTTTGAAATCCATTCTCTTTAAATTGCGACCCATACTCCACTAGATCAAAATGGATATGTATTTCTTTCAGATTTTCTACAGTGCATAGCTACAATATTGTATAAATATCCCCTTATTACACTGAGCATCCTGGGTAAAATGCAAATAATTAGTGGAAAACCATAGATTAACAAAAAAGAAGGCATTAAATTTTGGAGGAAATCATCAATATGAAAATAAATAATAAACTGCTGATTGTAAATGGTTCTGGGACTCGTCTCAGTTACTAAAAACATTTAAAAAACTGATTAGGAAATGGAAAAATACAAACTCTTACTTCTGTATGAATCTTTTTCAGTTGCCTGAATAGAAATGGTTTCAATGGGTAAGATTATTTTGTGTAAACCAGATGTGTTGTTCGTTTTTATTTTATTTATCAGATATTTCTTATTAAATTCAAATAGGTTAAGACACTCAGGAGAACTACACAATTTTTGAAAAACCAAACTGGTTGCGTTAGAGTTCATTAATTCACTTAGAGCAGTGTCATTGTGTGGTAATTTGAAACACTATGAAAATGTTTTTTATGAATAAATAGCTTTTTTCTAACTTGATATATTTCATCACAGGAAGAGGTAAATCCTATGGGTAAATAGATCTATAAATCATATATGTGTGTGTGCATTTGTAAATATGTGTATCATGTATCTAATTATCTATCTCTCTATCATCTATTCAAAAAAAGATATCAAACACTGCCAGAGGAAAGGAGACACTGAATCAATTTCATTCAAAATATGCCAGAACCTTTCAAAAACTCATAAAGCAGCTTTAGAAAACTTTTGCATTAAATCTGGAGAAAGGTAGGTTGGATGCTGTATATATATATAGTCTTTGATCCAGTGCTGAAATATGGGATAAAACTATTTTGACAGAAAGTTGAGAGAAAGCGACTTAGAACTCTCTGTAGAATGAGACAAAACTCATTTTTAAGCCAATATAAAACACATCAAATATGAACTCTTCATGAATATGATGGCAATGCCTCGTACCTTTTATTATTTCTTATATTACAATACTGTATACAGATTATGAGTGCAAGAAATAAATACATGCATGAATTAATTTATTCATCAATCAGAAATTCAATTAAATAAGATAACTAAGTTTCCAACAAAATAAGCTGCCTTTAATGCAGCAAGTCAATATCTCCCGATGTCTTGAGAGAGACTAAAAACGTATTAAGTCTGATAAGTATTTACCAGAGCAGTTGGCCACACTGAAACTTCAAGAAGACCCTACGAATAGTAGAAGATAGAATGCATACATTTATACATAATCGTGGCACAGCAAGAATATCATTTAATGCTAATATGCCTGCCCCATCGTTCCCCAGAATAAAAGACTATAAATATAAAACAATAGTGATTTAGATAAGTGACTTAGACACCCAGGGAAGGCTGCCGAGTCTTACAGGGTATCAGACCGCCTCTGAGGAGCAGTGAAGGCATCAAGTTACAAGTCTGAGGAACCGTTTCTATTTACTTATATTCTCAGGTGAATCTGTGCGGTGTTTATCTTTAGCGAATGTTGTAGACCAGGGGAAAAAAATAATCTTGTAGTTAGACTCTAAGTTAAATTTTCAAAGTTTAAGTTCACAGTCCACGAGAAGGGACGGGTACAGAGGAGCCAATCCATAGCATTCACTAAAGAGAGAAGAAAGAAGAAGAAGGAAAAGGCTGAAGGAAGCAACGAGAAGGGGAAGAAAGGAGGCGTGAAGAACAGCAATGAGTACAAAGTGATTTAGTATTTGCTTGATGATTAAAATCTTTTTCATAAACATCATGACTCTATTCATCATACAGTAGAAGTCACTGATTATTGAGAGACGATTCTGTGCAATTTTTTAAATTATTGTTTTCGATAGCATTTTTAATTTGATGTTACTTCCATTTTGAGATGAACTTGCCCCGGTGAGAACACATCGCTGCTGACAATGGCGGCAGCTCCGCATCCGCCCCGCAGGCCCAGCGTCTCCGCCCCGCAGGCCCAGCGACTCCACGCCCGGGGTTCGGGAGCTGCGGCTGACCTCGTCCAGAAAACGGACCGCACTGAACACGGGTTTTCTCATATTGCTTCTCCAAATCAGTATTAGTAGAGTATACGTCTCATGGCTGTGCAATAACTTCTAAAAGTAAGAGATAAGCTGCAATTTCAAATTCTGAACGTTGTGTTCATAGTGTGAGAAATGTCCCCGGCACTGGAAGGAGGTGCAGGCCACTTTCCAGTTCTCGGCTCTGTCACTGGGAAAACTAGAAAACTAAAACTATTCAGAAATAACTCTTTTCAAACTTACACAACATGTATCACAGTATTCTCTTATTGTTAAGAGAATAAAAGCAAATGAAGAAGTTTCAAATATCCCTAACGCTTTTAAATAGAGCCGATTGTTGCCTTCAGGGAAAAACAAAACCCCACACCCCTGCTGAGTTGAGAAGATGAAAATTAGAGTTTAGAGAAGACAAGACACTTAGATTAGTGGAACAGAATCCGCATGATGTCCCACCGGTGCATTGACTGATCCCTGACGTGTGCATGCATGGAATGGAAACCTATGAGGCCAGGCAAGAAAAGTTTCTGAGGGAAAGACCATTATCTAGAAAGTATAGGATTAATAATTCCTATAACACACTGAGGGCCAAGAATCTTTTAAATTCCCTCCAAAAGGAAATGTATTAACTACATACGATCTATTGTAGAGACACCAATATGGTCATGTCTTAGAAATAGGACTAATGTAGCCTTAGAGTTAAGAGTATTCTAGATCCACCATAAAATAGCTTCAAAGCAAGCATCAAAAGCATAGACGCGATCCAGAAGTAAACTTAACTATTGTCCAGAAAAAAGTAAATGCTTTAAAGGAATACAAGAAACTCTAGTACTCAACGAGATTATATTTGCAGTGTCTGATATTGAATCAAAGAATATTAAACATACCAAGAAGAAATTAAGAGTCAATAGAAACGAGAAAAAATAGTCAATAGAAACACAGAAATGACCACAGAAGAACATTAAAAAGCTAACATAGATATTCTTATATGCTAAAGAATGTAAAAGATAATATTTACACAATAAGAAGAGAATGGAAGAAACCGAAACCAAAAACACCAAACAGGATATCTAAATATAAAAATTATCCAATTACTGAAAATTTTACTAGATAAAATTAACATTAGATGAGAAACCGCAGAAGGAAAATCGAGTGAACTAAGGATGAGAACAAAGCAAGAGTTCCGACTCCCGCCACTTGTCTTTATCATTGACTTGAGGTCTCTGCCAAAGCACTAAGAGGAAAATGCAAAACGAAATGGAATAGAATCAACCAGAAACAGACACCCATAAATATACTCGACTGATTTTTGACAAATGAGAAAGACGATTCATCGGATAACATATAGTCTTTTCAACGAATGATGCAGGAGCATCTGGACATCCATTTGCAAAAAAAAAATTCTAGACACAGACTTTACATTTTCAAAAATATTCACTCAAAGTTGACTATAGACCTAAATGCATATTGCAAAACTATAAAACTTCTAGATGAAAACATCAGAGCAAATCTATGTGACCACAGATTTTGTGATGTTTTTAGATACAACAACAAAAGCATAATCCGTGAAAGAAAAAATTAATAAGTCAAATTGCATTAAAATTAGACCTGCTCTATAAAAGAGACTGTTAAAAGAATCAAGGAACAAGCCACAGATGGGGAGAAAATATTTGCAAGTCATATGTCTGATAAACAACTTGTATTCAGAATATAAAAAGAACACTTAAAAGCCAACGATAGGAAAACAAATAATCAAATTTAAAATGGCCAATAATCTACACAGATTCCTTACTAAAGAAGATGGACAAATGCAAATAAGTACATGAAATAATACCAAACATCATTTGTCATCAGGGAAATTCAAATTGAAACTACACCGAGATATCATTACCCATCTATGAGAATTTCTAAAATCTAAAAACACTGACAAATGCTTGTGAGGATGCAAAACAGCAGGACCTCTCACTGCTGGTGGGAATGCAAACTTGATACAGCCTTTCTGTAGGACAGTTTGCAAGTTTCTTGCAAAGGTAAACCCGATCTTGCCATAAAATCCATCTATTGTACTCCTAGGGAAAAACTCAATTAATTTTGAAACAAGAAAAACTGCAAGCAAATGTTCATAGCAGCTTTACTCATAATTGCCCAAATCTCAAAGCACTAATATATCCTTCAATAAGTAAATGGATAAACAAACTGTGTGATACATCCGTGCAATGTAATATTTTTCAGTGAAAAGAAAGAATTATCAAGCCACAAAAAGACACGAAGAAACTTTAAACTCATGTTGCCAATGAAAGATTCCAGCTTGAAAACACTACATTGGGTACGATTACAATTGTGTGCAATTCACGAAAGGCAAAACTATAGAGATAATAAAATGATTAGTGAAGCTAGAGATTTGGGGAAAAAGAGAGAGATGAATGGTGAAGAACAGGGAACTTTAGGGCAGTAGAACTATTCTGTATGATGCTGTATTGGGGGATATATGACATAACACATTTGTCAAAACCCATAAAACTTTACAGCACAAAGAGGGAACTCTAATGTACACACATTTTTTAAAATCATTAAGAGGTTGCAGAACCTCAAGAAGACATGTAGAAGTGACAGGAGATCCTAACAGCATTAGGAACGTGTGGAACACGTGAGACCAAGGGGGTGGAGACCCTCAGATCCATGACTTTGCAATAGTTAAATCTTGACAAAAATCACGAGTAAGCATGGAAGTGGTCCCTCCCCCAGAAGCCTTCCGATAAGACTGCGACATCAGGCCAACAACACCTGGATTGTTGATGTGCAAGAGACAGTGATGAGTAAAAGACACAAGTAAAGAGTGTCTGGATTCCTGATGCAAAGAAACTGTGAGATAATAAGTGTGTGTTATTTTTAGTCACTATGTTTCGGGGTTATAAGTTATACAGAAATATATAATTAATACAGTCAAATACTTATTATTTTATCTCATCAAAATGAATGGATAGATTGATAACTTCACGATTGCTTTCATTAATGGACAGACGGATAGATGCAGAGATGAGAGGATAAACTTGAGTAGATGTAGGATCTGACACATATTTCTCTCTGTCTTTGTAACATTTTACTATATAATATAGTAGGAGTCCACTGTACAAATGTGATGGAAAATAAATAAACCTGTAAACCTGACTTTAGTTTGGTAGCACTAAGGTTAGAAAACCTATTATATAAAATTAACTCAATAAAATGATAACTGGTTCCGGGTAATCCACTTAAAGGGGTGTCTAAAACACTTAGAGGAATTACTTTGATACATTTAATTGAAGATCGAACCAGACACACACACACGCACACACGCACACACGCACGCACTGTAATATCCTTGGATCACAGACACTGGAATGAGTAGAACAAATTTACTCAGAACAAGTGATGATGAGTGTGAAGTAGGAGATGAAATGGCGGTTAGGGGAGCCCATGCTGAGGGGACCCCAGGAAGACCCAGGCCCCAACGGCTGTACGTGGGGCTCTGTGAGAAACGCCGAAGGACAAAGGCTAAAGTCAGTCTCGTGATCAAGAAAACCGAAAGGTCACTTAGGCATCCGATGAAAAGCATTTTGACATTAGACAAAGATTTTTGTTCTTCCGAAGGGACATGAGCCCATCGTGGCATGAGCGAGACGGAGAGAAGGCACCTGGAGTAGCAAGCTCCTGACGAAGAATACACACTTACATTACGTTCCAATGACTCGATCGGAATGAGGTTAATGATGTATACTAACATAGTTTGCCAATATGAAGATGAAGATATTTATAAAGAATCATCAGAGAAAAGTCGGGTAAGTATATTTTGAAGTTTATGCTTAGACCTGCTGACGGCATATTACATTTCGGCCATCCATGGAGTGGAGACTTGGCTTGAAGTTATTTTAATAGGCTTTTTATTTTATCCTAAAAAGTCTATGAAGAATTTGGCGTTCTTAGCTTTTTTTCCGAATAACTAGTTCATAACTAACATGGGACTTCAATGATGAAGAACGAAGATTCAGGCCGATCAACAGAACAAAGTTATTCATGCGCTAAGCAGACGAGTCGGAGCTCTGACCTGCGGGCAGTCAGAACGGGCCTGACCTGGGAGGACGGGCCTGGGAGCCCCGCAGGCAGCGGTGCCCGGGGCCTGCCCGCCGGCCGCTCCCGGTGGGGTCAGGCATGCCCAGTGTGCTTGCTAGTCCTTCTGTGATACTGAAGATCTAAATCCTGGGTTCACCGTGAACAAATCCATGGCGTCGTGCTGATGGCACTCAAGAGCTTTAATCAAAATGACATTTGATCCGTCATCAAATATGCAAATGAGATATTTTAATTTTTTTCACCAAAAAAGGCAGTAAGGTAAAGAATTTCTGGGGTATATAAGGAAACATTTTGATACTTAAACTTAGAAAAAATAAATGTAAAATCTAAATAACTATGTCCTGTACATAGTCGATTCTCATTATAAGGTAAAGAATTTCTGGGGTATATAAGGAAACATTTTAAAAAATGGGAATCAGCATATGAGCTGGTGAGTAACCAAAGGGTGGCCTCAGTGACCAGAATAAGCCCTCCTTTTGCTGTCCAGTCATTGAAGAAAATGTAAATATTATTACGTTCTTGTCGATTCTCTTTCCCAGGAGTGAACTTTGTAGTTTTGTAAACGTTTAATAAACTTCTTCTCCATTTCTTTTTTCCCCAATCCCGCACTGCCGTTAAATGATTTGCTATTTAAAATTTGCCATTCGTGCTCTTTAGAATTATTCAATTAACTCGGTATCACTTGCTGATGGTAGAGAGTGTTCATTCTCATAATTGGGTTTCTTTTATCATTCCATTTCATGTTCATTAAATTATCTGAAATTTCCTGTTTTGAATTCTAATAGACAAGAAATTACATAATGCTTGCTTTCTGTTTTAATTGCTCCATTCAGTGTTGATGACAAGGTACTAAAAACAAATTCTTTCGAAGTAAATCTCAAATCTCCTCGAGCTCCAATTCACTTTTTGGCCAACGTTAGTTCAGTTCAGAGAGAAAATTGCTTTTCCTTTTGATGCGAGGAACACATACCAGCTCCATTCTCCCGTGGGGTAAGTGGGGTCCTCCACGCATGCATGCTTTCGCGTGTGCACACGCACACAAATAAACACACGCACTCAAATAACACACACGTACACAAATACACACACAATTTGATAAGAAATTACACTTTCCATTTCAATCTGTATATTTAAAATAAAACTGTTACATATCAGTTATATCAATAAAACTGGAAAAAATAAACTCGAACATTTTCTTTTTTCCTCTTTTGTAGTTACTGAAAAATCAAATTATAGGTACATGTAAATATCATTAATGATAACAACCTCATCAAACTATATGATCTGTTCAATCATACAATGCAATGATAAGCTGCAAGTAGGAAGATAATTCTACTGAGGCCGTATCTTATTTTTTTAATATTTAGTTTAAAATAAGTGTGTTATAAGAAATGCAGTATCGGTTTGCAAAAAAGAGAA
>NW_006442117.1:4561841-4590031 GCF_000325575.1 Pteropus alecto | reverse complement strand
TATTATCTTTATCATGAGAAAAAATATATATTTATAATTATGGACACTCCCTGCCTGCAGAGACCTGAAGATGTTCAATAGATATACCGATGTGAAAAACAGCTGAAGGAACCAAAAATAGAAACACAAGGTAATGGAAATGATCTGTTAATAACTAATTAAGTTAAAATGAAAACCCAAACAAAAATAAGAAGTAACCAGTAATCAAAAACTGACCTTTTTCTAAAGAAGCCGGGCACCAGATTTATAATTTAAAAACTTATCTAGAGAGAATATATAGCAGCTGGTTTAATATAGAATTAAAATACTCATATATTTATCGTTACTGTTTCATAGAGTTCCACATACCTGGTAATATTTTCCCTCATCCTCATGAAAAAGTTTGCCATTGAAGTCGTTAACTTCCTCACAAAATGGCATGCACCAGCGAGCATTGCTTAACGTGGCCTAATTTAAATGAATGATTATCAATCAGTTCAGCTATATTAACTTAAATGAATGATTATCAATTCAGCTATATATACAAACTAGTTCAAATAAAGTACAATGCACATTAAAATGTCTACTCGATCAGACTTATGAGACAATCAGAATTATTTTGATTATATTTAACCCAATCATCTCTACTTCTGTGACCTCTTATCTTCCTCGGTTTCTTTTATTTGTCAGTAAACTCCCAATCACTAGGTACAAAGAGCTATTCTCCATCATTTCAACACGGAATGGTAAGGAAAATTCATAAGAACAGTGAAAGTTGTGAGATTTCCCACTCAGTTTTTTTACACCATCCGGGGAGTTTATCCAATAGATAACCCATGGAGAACCACATCTGCTGATTCTTCGAAAAGAGTAAGGAAATTTGTAAATCCCCAGCTGCTCCGATCAAAGAAAGATTGCTGAACGAGAGATCGCCGAAGACCCTCAACCACGAGCAGAGTGTCAGAGAAGATTATGAACAGCGTTGTGCCAACAAATTTGCAAACTTTGGTAACAGAAATTGCCAAAAACAAAGCATACCAAAATTAACATAAGATGAGCACAAGGAAATTCAGCGACTGGTGACATTTCTCTGTGTGGTTGGAGGAGCAGGGAGCGCACGCACACGCATCTCTTAAATCATATTGAATCGTACATTTTAAATAGCTACAGCTATTTGTGTAAATCACATCTCAATAAAATTGAAAATTTTAAGAAGAGTACTAGAAAATCAAAATGACACAATCGGGCTGGAAGTGGAAAACAAAGCATTCAGTTGGATTTTAGCAACTGGAACAGAAGCGGGAATGAAACTGGACGTGTGGCACACGGTCATCAGGCACACTGCCGCTGGCTCTTTCATCACCTGTGTCCTGCAGGTGTTACCACCGGTGCTGCCTTCATCCGGGTTACTACCTACGCACCCTGCAAATCATCTTACGTTACCTTTTCTGCAAGATGTTCCTGCAAGCTGCCGATTGCTCTGTGGCATAGACATCGCTTCTGAGTCGAATCACAAGGCGACGAGTCAATCAGGTGTATCTCACGCAGATTGTTCAGTCAGCATTGTCTGAACCCCATGTGCAACTGCAGACACGCACTGCAGAGAGATCCAGGACCCCGCAGCTCAACCAAAGAAGATCCGACGCCCTGCAGAGACAACCCTCACCTTTTCCTTTTTTAGTTTTATTCCCCTGGGTGGAAAAAAAGCATAAATACTGTCTAACGGATGACTTTTCAAAGAAGACATTTACTTGTAAGATTATAAAACTGAAATGCTAAGAAGGTTCACGATCCTGGCTCCACATCCACTTAGTGTCCCTTAAACTCAGACCCCGCGGTGCTCGAGAATTACGATCGCTCGGCTTCTGAGAACACCTTCGCCAAGTCGGTTCTTCCTCAGTTTGGTCACAAGGAATATAACCTTAAATGATGGAAACCAAGGAGATCATACACATATTTTAACAATGGTAAAGTGAAACCTCTCCCTACCAAAAAGTTTATGTACACATTGCAATATAACTGCATCTTATGAAGAAAAATTATTGTCCTCACCTAATTTTGACTTCTAGTTTTTGTTTCTGCATTGAAATATAAAAGCAGATCCCCAGTGAAGTTCTTCTATGATGGCTTATGTCAAGACGATTGATTAACTACCGCTCAAGGGATTTGCTAGGATGAGGAAGGCGATGGCTGATTTGTATTTCCTCTGTCTCGTGGCCTCTCGTACCCACTAGCTATTTTTATAGTCCCATTTTCTCTCATTATTTTTGGATCTGCAGGGCACCTACAGGACACAAACTACAGGTGCAGCTTTGTACTTTTCTATACAATGGAGGCAATTAGGACATGGACTTGAATGAAATTCCAAGTATAATATCAATGTGGGTTTTTTGTTTCATTTATAAATTATACTACAGGCAGCAGCAATACGTAATTGAAATTGACATAAGGCATAGATTAACTAAAGACATGAGTTCAATAATAGATTCTCAATGGATTTTGACAAAAGTAGTCCAATGAGTAAATAATGAAACAAGCAAGCCTTGACATTTATCTCTCAACATGCACAAAAATAAGTTGAGGTTGATAATAAACCAAAAAATACAAGTTAAAAGTTTAAAGCCTTTAGATGAAAGCGTAGGAGAAATTTTGTGACAGCCAATAAGCAAAACTTTTCTTAGGATTAAAAAGCTTTATCAAAATTTAAAACTTCAGCTCTTCAAGATAGAATTAAGAAAAAAAACAAACAAACAAGCCACAGAATGACAGAATATATTTGCAATATGTATATCTAACATATGCATTGTGTCCAGGATTTATCTCAAACCACTACAGATAAATAAGAAAACATACAACCCAATTTAATAAATGGTCAAATACTTGAACAGACATTTCACAAGAGGAAGTTTCAATATAAGCCTCTGAAAAGATTCTCAACATCATTAGTCATCGGGGAAATGCCAATTAAACCACAGCTGGATATCATTAAGCCAGAGTGACTAAAATTTGAGAAGACTGGCAATACCGAATGTGGGGGAGAACATGAGGCCGAGGTCCTGCATTGCTGGTGGGGGAATGAAATGGTCCGACCACCTTAGAAAGAAGTTTGCGATTTCATAGAACGTGAAACACATTCGTATCCAGTGATTCCACTCCTAGGCGTTTACCCAAAAGAAACTAAAACATATGCCCGTAAAAATACCTGCACATGAACAGGCAGAGACGCTCTATTCAAATATCCACAAACTGAAAATAACCCAAATGTCTATTAACATTTAAATGAGAAAACAAAATGTGGTGGGTAGAGCAATAGAACCAAATAAACTATTGATGCCTCAATGAGCTTGACTCTTAGAGACATTATACCGAGTGAAAGAATCCAGGTACGAAAGAGCAAGTACTTGTGAAATCTGCACATATGAAGATCTGAGCTAAGAATATACAGAGCAAAGAACAGAAATTAGATGGTACAATGAAGAGTACCCCAAAATACTATTTTGAATTTAAGTTACTTGAGAAACAGCAAGTGCAAGAAGAACACTCTGGCCCACTTTGTTCCCTTGGAAATAGAAAATAAATCTCCCGTGTGAAAGTGTCCTCCCTAAAGAAGGACGGAAGGCGTCCTTGTCACCAGAGACAGAATTCAAGGTCAAGAAAGCTGTATGAACAAACTTAGTTACTTATTCATTAAATCGCTACCCTAAGCCCAAAACTCTTTATCAAATCTTTACAAGTAATTTTTCTTTGTTTAAAAGGGTGTGTAAAGAGCCTGCTTAGGCCACTCCTTAGCTCTCACACCTATGGGGCCTCTGTACACATAAAATTAAATTTGTTTGTTTCTTGTTAATGTGTCTCAAGTAATTTAATTCTTAGATCGACCAGAAGAATTGAGAAGGACAGAGGAAAAAATGTTTCCTTTCCTACACCAGTAAAGATCTCTGAGCATCCAGCAGGAGAATCGACTAAAAGTGGGCATAAGAGAACTTTCTGGAATGAACGAAATGACATACCTTTATTGGCAGGTCTTTGCAAGACTGCACATAACACTCATTGATTTGCACTCTTAAAATCCGTGCACTTTGCTGTGTGAGAATTTTGCATTAATTTAGGAAAAATGCAAAAAAAAAATGTGTTTTAGTGGTTTTAATGGTTTGTAGTGTTTTTTTTTTTCCAAATGAAGTTGATATGCACGAACTATATTTTTATCTCAAAGTCAAAAATCCTTATTGTACTTAGTTTTTGTCATGCTGCATCTTTGTCGAGAGCGACAGAGAATAATATAATAGTATTACATCAGATGTGACGGTCCAAATTCAGTGTAAAGTGAGGAAAGAGACAGTCACACTGTCGCCCTCGCGCAGAGGAGGACCGCAGGGGCCCGGCCGCCGCTCTGCCGCGCCTGGGCCTCACTACGGAACCCCGAGCGCCGTTTCCAGAATTTTCCACCAGAAACGCAGTTGCTTCGGTGGCATCGGAAGCGCGGCTGCTGTGAGGCCCAGCAGCGAGGGGCACGGCGCCCCATCTCTGTCACCCGGCCGGGGGTGCTCTGCCGGGAAAACGCCACCAGTGAGCGTGCTGTGGGAGGGGGCACTGTGTCATCCAGCTGTGAAAGGAGGCCATCTGTCCGTGCCTTGGAGCTACCACATCTGTCTCTGAGCCATGGATATTTACTGGGACGAATCCTTACACTTTTTATACTTTCTACAACAGAGACTATTTGAAATAGTTTGTAGAACTATGGATTTGTGGATCTAAGTTTGATTTCACGCTAACGGAAGCATCACAAAAACTGCCACCTGGATGTCCTCATCTTCTGCTCCCTCCGGGGAGCAGCCCGGGCCAGTGCCCTGGCGAAACCTGGGACGCCAGACTGAGGGGACACAGCAGGATGGTGCCTCCCAACCGGTGCCCCCGGACGGTCAGTGGAAAACTCAATTTTAACTGGTAATTTTTGTAGAAAGTAGAAAATACCCAGGATTTTATTTCCATAGAAGAGGGCGATTCGAAGGCTTCACAATCGAGTGCTGGAGGGGGACAGGTCAGCGTGTGCCCTTCGTAGTGACAGTGCTCCGTGAGCCGGTGCCTGGGGCTGGCCGCTGGGGGCCTAGGGGAAATTCGGGTTTTTCTTTTGGAACTTTCTTATCCTTTCCTCCTAATATCATCTCTTGAAGGGCGCACGGACCATTATTTGTTATATTTAATAGATGCCTTTATTTATTTACCAGACCGTCTGTCGCTGTGTTTACCTTTTAAGATTGAGCTTCTCTCATAAGAAATGGATGATTTTTTCAGCCTCCCGCAGCAGAGCCCTGGGCCGACTTTTAGATAAAATTTTGATTGTGGCGTTTGCTGCTACGTGTGTCGGCGATTTGGAGCCAACACAAAAACTCATTTCACCATTCGGGCAAAATTTACCATCAAAATTTCACCTGTCACCTTTGCTTACATCGTCTTTGTACCAGATAGAATCGACTATAGGAAAATACCTCAAGGTAATTAAATGTAAAATTAATGTAAATTGGAATATCGTCACATTTTTATCATATTAATTTTGCATATCAATATAACTGCCAAAAAGTCAATTATATGCCGAAGAGTGATACATCAGCCCTTCTCCTTCCTTCCTTGGACAAATAGATTCATCTTTCCATTCTGGTTTATTGAAGAATAATTTATATACAGTAAGAGACCAATGAACAGAGATGTACATGGGGAAGGGGGATGGAAAATAGTTTAATTTAGAGGTTAAATTACAGAAGTCCAACGAGACCTGTTGGCATTTACGAATGCAGTGGTTTAGTGCAGTGTTCATTCCCACCCGCAGAACTCATGTCAGTACCAACGGCTAAAGGGGCGATCTAAAAGGCCGAGTAACAAAGCTCTATATTTTAGAGACGACATATTTACGTAATGTTAAAAAGCTATTTTCTGTGCTCCGAAGTTCCTCTTGTTTCCTCTGCGAATAAGTTTTTGCATTAAATCTTAATGGATCTTCAGAGAAGATTGATATATAGGAACGTAAAATAAAATAAATTATGTAATGAGTTTCCTCATTGCTGTGGATTGATGGCCTCCTGGTTATCTGGTTGATGGGACTGGCTTCCAAAAAAGTTCTAGATGAGCAACAAATGATTGAAATAATTTAATTTTTAAGACAAATCCTTAAAGTGTGTGTGTAAATGTGTATGCAGATCCCCATTCACACATGCTTCCTGGTGAATCAATCTAACTCCTTGAAAACTCAGTGTTTTTTAATTAATAAAACAACTGAAGGAACAATTACTTAGAGAAACAGAAATTACAGAAAATGGCACCTTTCTGGGCACATACTATTACCTGACAGGAGACTTTGTACCAATCTATCTGGTCAGTTATCATTTGTCAGCTCCCTGGGACCGAGTGTCCAGCTGGGGCTCTTGTTCTTCTCCGAGCTGTATCCCCAGCACCTCAAGCATTTCCAGCCACACGCAGCAGGTGCTCAGAGATTTATAAATAAATGAAAGTATACTTTTATCAAAGCACGGAAGGGAATGTAGGTAGTTAATATACTATTATTTCAGCTACTGGTCAAGAGAAGATAACAGTATTTATAGCCCCATTCCTCCCCTGTTCAATCCATGTACCTCAACTGAAGATCTTCAATTTGCGCAGTGACCCTTCCTTTATTCTTGAAGGGTCCGAGCCTACAGTGGCCCTGCTACTGGATTACTGTAGGCATCTATTAAATTCTACTGTTGGAAGTGGAAATATTAGCATGAATCCTGGAGGATAATCTCTGTTTCATGGTGCCCGTTGTATAGTGACGAACTAGTTTCCTCCTGATGATCAGAGGTGATAGTCCCGTCAGCACAGTTATCACCTTTTGTACCTATTGGGTCAGCGACATGAAGAGCCAAAATTGCAGGTGGCAATCTCGATCTCCAGTCAATTTAACTATCATATATTCCCCCAGTGGAAGCAATTTTTTTTCTTGGAAACGAGCCCAAACTTACAGAATAAAAAGTAAACTTTTTATGAGTTGGTCAAGATATAATAGGAAGACATGTCACTCCTATTCTAATCTTTGGTTTTTGGACCCATGAGCTCTGGTCTGGAAAGAAATGGGAAATTGCTCGTTAAGAGTGTGTATTGTCTCATAGGACAGCACCACAACCTTGTGAAACTGAATATTCAATAAATTTGTCAATTATGCTATTAGCTCCGCTGCTTCCTGCTAATAGAGACAAGACAAGATCAGCGAATCCCGTGGTTGTGAGCCAATTGTCTCATTTATTTCCTCATAAAATAATCCCCTTGGTAAAAAGATCTGTTGTGTGAGACGTGGCAATGATGAATAAGGCTTTCAAGTATTCTATGGATGGTGATGCCGGTCAGATAAGCACTTCTGCATCTAGAATAAGACGCTCTCGAAGTGATGGACACTTTCTCCCCCTCGTGAAGGACTATTTTCCTGTTCAGGATAAGCAACTTGCCCTCAGGTGGCTGAATGGTCACCACTATTGTGGCCCTGCGTCAGCATCTCCGCTTTTGTCTCTGCTCTTTACAGACTAGGCAGCCAGTTCAACTTTTTTGAGGGAAAGCCCATGAGTTAAATTTATGTATAATTTCACTCTCTTTCACCAAAACCACATGGTTTATGAGCCTGTGAGTAAGCACTGGAGAAGGAACCTTAATAGGCATCACATGATATGGCATTTGGTCAACCTGACATTTGACAGTCATTTCTACATTTGGTCTCTTTGGGGGAACATTAATATAGGATACAAATCTCATTCTCTGGCCAAAGTCCATCCTTCTACTGTTTATCAAAATGTCTTGTCACTGAAAATTAATAAATAGAAACTTCATCTAAAACGGAGTGATCAGAGAGGAGAGAACTCTTATGCACATGTCACTCAACGCACTACTGACCCCAACAGGAAGAGACAAATGTCAAATCTCGGACAGGAAGTGACACTACTTTAAACCTCAGCAGGAGGAAGAAAAGATTCCTCCTCACCTAGTAACAGCTCAGCCAATGGGAGCCTGCCACCACTCAGCCAATGGCCAGTCACTACACTTAAAACTTTCAGTTTCCTCCAATAGACTCTTTGTTTATTACAGCCCCTTCCAAGTTTATAAAACAGGATTTCTTTCCTTTGTTTCTTTGGACTTGCAGGCGATTGGCCATTAGACAGAATGTCCCAAATTGTAGTTCTTTGTTATTCTTGAATAAACTCGATTTGCAGAAGAAATATCTGGCTATTTGTTTAAGATCAGTATTACCAATACGAGCATACCTCAGAGATACTGCGGGTTCAGACCCAGACCACCACAATAAAGTGAGTCACTCAACATTTTTTGGTTTCCCAGTGCCTTTAAAAGTTTAGTTTATAATACTGTAGTATTAAGTGTGCAATAGCATTATGTCTAAAAAAATGTACATACCTTAATTAAAAATATTTTATTACTAAAAAATGCTATCATCTGAACCTTCCGCAAATTGCAATCTTGCTGGTCTTAACCTTCAATTTAAAAAAAAAAAAGAAAAACGAAAAAAAGGCAATATCTACATAGTGTAATCAAATGAAGCAATGAAGCTCAATAAAGCACAATATACCTGTATTCCATTTTTGTTCGTGTTTCAACCTGCATGCGTTTTTGCTCTTTCGCGTATCTTATAACTGTTGGCTCTCATGTTTTAAACTCATCCAAGCATCTTTTTTTTAACTGTTGAGTTTAACTTGCTAAGAATTATCATATTTATTGTCATGCTAAGATTTAGTTATGCCATTCACATTTTCATAGAGTAATATTTACTTTCTATTTGTTATTTCTTCATTTCTGTTTTCAATCAGATAAATCAACTTACATGCTACTGGTTTAAAAGTTACACATTAAATTTCAGTTTTTATAGTAGTAGCTTATAACTTAAAACCCAAAAGTGAATTTTGATTGAGCTTCGTGTCTCATATATGGCTCTTTACACAAGGATAATAATATCTGTAATTATATAAATTTTGTCCTTATAATTTATTATATAAACTTTGTCCTTATAATTTACCATGAGATATCAAAATGTCACAGCACTAAAATGTGTATTTCAAAACTGGTAACAATCATGTTTTATAGAAATTGATCTACCACAGTCTATTTTATTTTTAGTGTTGTTTTGTTTAGAACCTACTATAGACAACTATTCGGTGGACACTTTTGAATACAAGGATTCTCTGAAAAGTGATTTGTATCTGCTCCATCACTGTAGTCAATACCAGACCAAAAATTTAGCCTCTAGTGTTTTAAAAAATTAATAAACAATGATGTTTTGAGTTGGATTCCACAACCCAAAAAGTTAGAATAAAACACTATACCCATCTATAAATAATTTTGATATTGTATTGTAATCTAGGCAAGAGTTGTAGAGTGTGAATTTATTAGACCATTTTTCTTAAAATATTTATGCCAAGATTTCCCTCAGTGCCTGCATAAGTTAGGACTTAACGTATTGATACGTGTAGTAAAGTGATCACTTCCGTGGACCCAATTCTTTACGCTATGTCCCTTCTCTCTGTCATGCATCTTTGTGGTGCCCTCCCAAGGGACTGCTTCAGGATGAGACTCACTCTGGTCAATGATTAAGCAGAGGCTGGAAGGTAGTTTGCACTGTGAGTCTTTCTTGCTCTCGCACATCTGTCGCCTGTCATGGACGTGGATGAAAACACAGTTAGTGAAGGCTGTTTAGACCAGTATTGGAGGATATAGGGTAAAGGTCATTCTCTATGAAAAAATGGTAACTAACCAGTGCATCTTCACATAATGATCAAAATCAATGTCACCAATAAGGAGCACATGAACTCGTGTGCCCCTGGGTATGCACCGAAGGTAACTGATGTGCCCGTGGTGTTTACCACAAAGAACACGATTCAGGGACGCTGCGCATATTTGTGCTGGGACCTGGGAAGTGTTGACATAGGAATCAGAGAAGATGGGAATGCATTTTTAGGAACTTGCCCTCTCTGAGCTATCACGTTGGTGCTTGTACTTGATCATCCCGTGGAGTGTGTTCTCCATAAGGAAGGACCACTTGGAACTACTCATTCTCACCTTCCCAAGTGCCTCCAGTAGAACCTGCCACCTAATCCGCTTAGGAAGAGTTTATTAAGACAATAAAAGAGTTAACGAAATGAAATTTAAGAAAACTGTCACCTAACAAAAGCACTTATTACGTGCCACTCTTGTAAGCAATATATTTACATGGATTCTACCTTTTAATTCACTCAGCAACCACACTAGGAATACACAACTGACTCAAGGCCACACGGTTGGTTCGTGGTGATCTGTGTCCACCACTCTGCTACACGGTCTCCCCAAACAAGCTGATTACAGTTCATCGGTCGGAAGTGATATCATCATAACTGAAGGAGAGGGTCGCACCGCGGAATATGAGTGGAGACTAACAGTGAATCTCCGTCAGTGCATCTGCAGATTCCTGAAAGTTCTGATGAATAGGTTTTGATACAGGACTTTAGTGTAACTGCCCCAACCTGGCTTTTAAAGACACTCAGTGTCACCAAGCAATTAATGGTTATTTGACATTCTACAAAGGTGTAATTACAAACTTAGCATGGTTGGGAAATAAATGGTTAACCAGCTGCATGGAAGTTTTATTTCTTATGGTAATTTATATTGCTATCTTATGAGTTTTATTAACATGGACGAATCCTTTAAGTCTCTTAATTCCTAACACCAAAAACCTAAAAATAGTTGCCACCATGGTAAAGACGCTGGTGTGAACCCACGTGCAGAGGCCGGCCAGTGTTGCTCAGGAGCTCACCTCATCTGTCACAACTATGTCAGTGTCATTTAGCATTTTCAGTGAGCAATAATTGTGAGTGAACCAATGCTCTTTCAAAGATTCAGAGTAAAATTTTCCATTTCTTTCTTTTATTTTATTGAACCTGGAAAGTATGGGTTTTTAAGCAGTAGTGCTAGCAATGATTACACAGAACAGACTAGAAAACTGTGGGGTCAGTCTGCACCCCTAACTGGATGCGGTCGCCACCAGGGGACCAGCGGGTCGTGTTTGCTTTTGTTACTTGCGTGTGTGTTTGTGCAGTTTCAACCTGGCACCCGAATGCTGTGGTAGACCAGACATTGTACTTTTCAACAGGAAAATAGTTATGGAAGAAGGAAATGAACTAATCAACATTCTCCAGCTTATACCGAATCAAGAATTAAAAAGAAAAGTTTCAGTCCTTTGAGAAATAACATCCTTATTAGAGTTAAATTGTTTTCTTCTCGACAACTAAGTAAACACTAATGTATTATCTCATCAGGTAAATGCGTTTGCCTGGAACACAGAGTCTCACTAATCCCGCTGGGCTCCCAGCAACCCAGAGTGGAACCCAGGTTCCCTACCCGACCCTCGAATTTAACACATCTCTTGGAGAAAAGTGGGGGCCATGTGTCGACACAAAAGCCCATCTCCTCTGTTATGCTAGTTCGTGAGGTTTTACGAGGTAGAATCTGAGTCTTACCCCCCCCCACACACACACACACACAGACACACACAAACACGGTGGCTGGTACTGTGCTCTAGGCAACGTCGTTATTGAACTCCCATCTCCTGCTGGTTGTCTGGTGTGACTGCAGGAACGTCTCTTTTTTTCACTGTGCTCTACATTACATAAGAGGTCTGAAGTCGGTGATATTTGTGAATCTTCACGTTCCCATAACTTCACAGCTAGCTTGACTCACATCATGAATTAATAACGGCTTCTGAGGCTCTTACAGCAACATATATTAAAGATTTTCTAATTAGAAAAATATTTATAAAGTTCCCTTGTGAGCATGGTGCTGCAACAGACAAAACAGAATTCATCAAACCGAATCTTAGTTGTTTGAGAATAAAACTTAGGTACGACATGTTTTAACTTACCAAACACCACCAACGACAAAAATGTATTTCTGTAAATCATACTCGAAAGATGGCTCTCTGTTGCGGTTTGTTGCGGTTACAATCTTCGCGGTTACAAATTGAACTGGAAGAATCTCCGAAAGGACGAGCCGCCTCCCGCTGAAGCCCGCTCTGCAGCCGCGAGGACAGGACCGCGCTGCTTTCCTACCTCGGAATCTGCGGGGTCCCGGTGGCCGCAGCGGGCGGCGCCTGTGACCTAAGGAAGGGACGGTCCGCCTGCTCCCCGTTCCAGGCCCCAGGTGTCTCCGTGGCCAGGCGCGTCGTTATTAACCGGCTATGGAACCTAGCGCGGTCGGCACCGAATAACGTCAGTAACTGTCAAGAAAACAGGTTATTACATACATGCTCCGAAACGGGGTGCTCTCTGCGCCCCTGGTCTCACCCTCGGCCTCCAGCACGGACCTCGCGGGCCCTGCTGGCGGGCTCGGATCCGACCCGTTTCTTCTTCTCATTTTAAAAAGTTACTTCATCAGTTTTCTTTCTTTTTAAAATTAGGCATCAAGCCGGGACCACTGTCCTACCCAGGGTCTGCGTGTGGGAGCATCTCCTGTCCGAGGGCGCTTCGTCCTCCTGTCCCGGCGCCTCTGCGGCCCCTTCCTGGGCGCCGGCGGGGACCCCGGCCGCTGTCCCATGGGACCCATGCATTCCAATGACCCATGCCTTCCAATGACCCATGCCTTCCAATGACCCATGCCTTCCAATGACAGTTTTCAGTGGTCTTTGGCAAGTTATGTAGCCAATAGAAACCTCACTTCACCCGTAAAACAGTGGAGACGGTACACTTCGTGTTGAGGGGCGAAGCAGCGCCCAGCCACGCGGGTCATGGGTTACCGGCCAGATGCTACTCGACATTATTGAACGGATTAGTACTTTAAATACTTCTCAAAAATGTTTTTTCACCTTTTATATTTTAATCAATGTGTATGACATTAACTTGGCTAATGATATACTGAGAAAGATTATTGCTCACTGTTCCAGGACTAGGTTATGAAAACGAAATCTTGATAGTGACACCTCAGAGGTAGCTTAATTAGAATTAAGAAAAAAAGAGTCTGCAGGGCGAGATGTGCATGTTGATGGTTTGATAATATTTTAATGTAACTTACAGATATCTATTTATAGAGTATCCAAGCACTCGGCTAATATTGCAGGGTCAGGAAAGTGAATCAGATACGGCGCCCGCCCTAGCCGGGTGCACGTTCCCGTGTCATTTGCTGCCTGCCAGTTCAGTTCTTCGGTTTGTTAAAAGGCGGCAGATCGGCTAACACAAAGGTGGCCAGAACAAAGAGCTGGAACGAATACTAAAAAGTTTTTGCCAAGTCGATGGATCACGTACGTGTCAGTGAGACGGAGCGAAGGAGGGAGGAAGCGGATTGTTTCTGAGACGGGGCGAGGGCATCTGAATGGAAAGCACAGATGAAACTGCCCAGAAGCACACAATGCATCTCGCCGCTATTTACAGCTGGAAACAATCGTGCTCACAATTCTGTCTGTCTAAGCATTTGCTGAATTCCATTAATGAGACAGCTGCAGCGTGCTGCCCGCCAGACAATGCGCGCGGAGGAGGCGGGCAGGGAGGCGACCAGCCAGTGCAATTACGGGAAGGTCGAAGAGTTGCGTCCAAAAAGGGAAGCAACAAGCTTTTCCCTAAAAATAGTGGGAACCTCCTATTGATATCCACGTCTACTATACAATTTCTAGAAAATATCCTATAATCAAAGTCAAAGGAGAATTCAGACTTGGGTAATGGGAGACTAGAAACCTCCAAGAAATATGAAAGGAGCGGAAATGTAAATAGTGAATGGATCGGGGACACAATGACTTGTTGTTCTAGAGACGATAGATTCCTGTCTGTCTAACTCCTGCTCCCGAATCACACTGGCTTCACCCAGCTCCGTCCTCGTCTTGGCCCTAACGGTTCTCGCTTCACGCCTTTTGCGTTGCCTCATTCCGAGCGTTTCTATGACCAGTTACTAGGTCATCCTTCAGCTCCAGGAAATGCATTCCAATGGTAGCTTTTCCTGGCGTGAAATAAAATGATCTTGCAAAGCTAAAGACTTACCTTACAACTAGTTATTTCGAACATGATCATGAATAAAAATAACGTTAGACATCTGACTCCAGTTTGCGGAGTTATATGCGAACCGGACACAGCACCATTCTTAAGACTAAACCCCACGCAGTTTATCTCACTCTGTCTCCAGGATAACTTAGTGCAGCGCTCAATGATCTTTAGTGAATCAATTTTAAATGCCGAGAAAGAAAGGAGTAAAAAACACTTCTGAGTAGAACTCTTTTTTTAAATCACCATTCAATAGACAAGATGTTTAGTGGGATTTTCTACAAACGTCAAAAAGCAAAAAGTTATTATTATTTATATTTCCATTGAATTATGCAGTAGCATGGATTTAGAATGACAGCCCTTAGGACTGTCTGATTAATCTTGAGCGAGTCACTTAACCCTTTATAGGATATTATTTATATAGGAAGTGGAGATCAATTTTTATAATGTAGGTTACAGCTTTGTTATGAGGATAAAATAAGCTCATAATGAAAAAAAAGTTATAAATCGCAAAGTACACAATTAGAAGGTGTATAGAAAAGACACAAAACTTCTAGTCATTCTTTTGGCAAATACTTTTTAGAACTTTTCTACGTTGCACAGTATTCTTGAATCTGACAGATAAAACAATGAACAACATAAATCAGTCTCTACCTGCGTGAAGCTTAGATTCTAGTGGAAGAAAGCAACAATAAACAAATGAGTAGAAAAAAATACACAGGATGTCAGACAATGTTATACTCTATGGTAAAAGGAGCCTAAGAGACACTGAGGTTAAGGGAGGCTGCAGGTTTAAATGGGGTGAACAAGGAAATTGAGGTTGTGAAATTTTACTAAATATGTAAAAAGATGAAAAATGAGTCACGCTCACGCTGATGTGATGGAAGAAAATCCCAGGCAAAGAAAATAGAAAATGCAAACGCCTTGACTTGGGCGTGTGCCTGGCGTGCTCGGCACAGTGAGAAGGTGGGGTCGCTGTGGCTGAGTGAGCAGGAGGTCGTGTTGGTGTCGGGAAGGTTGTGTATGTCCTCGGAAGCTCCTGAGGTACCTGCTCTCCTCAGGTGAGTGGTAGGGGATTAGGTAGAGCAGCGGTCCCCAACCTTTCTGGCATCAGGGACCGGTGCTCCCGTGAAAATCTAAAGCCTGGTGATCTGAGGCGGAGCTGAGGAGGTGATGCTGGAACTGGGGAGCGGCTGCAGACACAGGCGAAGCTTCGCTCACTTGCTGCTCAGCTCCTGCTGTGCGGCCCGGTTCCTAACAGGCCATGGACCGGTACCGGTCTGCAGCCCGTGGTCTGGGTACCCCTAAGATAGAAGACAGATATGATCTGTTTACATTGGAAGGGTCTCTCTGTGGCACTGGTGAAGACGGGGTGAAGCGAGAGGTCACTCAGGACCTACTGCAAAAACCTAGACCAGAGACGGGATGACTCAGGCCGCGTGGCTACGGTCCTGGCAGTGAGGAGTGGTCAGACTCCAGATCCGTTTCAAAAATAGAGCAAGAGTATTTCCACACGGATGTTGAAGAAAAGTTAAGGGTTAGAGATAACACTAAGATTTTGGGACCCACCGAGTTGCCATCTACGGGAAGATGTGAGGCTGTGCAAAGATCAGGCGGAGGAGATTAACTGGACACACCAAGTAGAAAGGGATATAAGCTACCCAAGAGGGGATATTAAGTGACAGTTGGAAATATGTGCGTGGAGCTCAGGGGCAAGAACCAGACTGGGGGTGTGCCTTTGGGAGCCATCAGGTTATAGGAGACATCCAAGGACTGAACACGCTGGCAGCTGAGCCTCTGGAAGAGAGGAGGGGAAGCCAGACCAGTCCGAGGGGAATCAGGAGTACGATGTCCTGGAGCCAAGCGAAGGCGGTCTTTCGAGGGGAGCGGGGCGGACTGTTAGATCTGTCACATCTTGATAAATTGCGTGAGATAAAGGATGGAAATTTACTACTGGACTTAGCAATGTGGGTGCCGTGGTGACCGTGAAGAGGCCAGGTTGACAGAGAGAGAGATGAGGACAATCAACTGGAGTGCTGGCAAGAAAGGAGAAGAGTTGAGGAAATAAACACCATGACCCTTTAACCGTTTCATGAATTTTGTTTTAGGGATGCGGGCACATGAAGGGGACAGAGGCCGAGGGACTGTGGCACTTTGTTCGTTCGTTTTCAGTTAGAAGGTATCGCGCTGCGTTTTCGTGTTGATAGCGGGGATCCGGCAGGGAAAGCGCGTGATGGTTGCAGAAAGGGGAGCCGGGGAGCGGAAGCGGGGACCCCGAGAGCGAAAGCGGGGACCCCGAGCAGGGGCGCGTGGTGGCCGAAAAGCGCCCAGGCCAGCCCCGGACAGCAGCAAAGGCCTTGGCCGCAGTGACAGGAGGACTCACAGAAGACACGATGTGGTCGGATGGCGGGGACTAGGAAGCGATCTTTGACTCTTTTCTTGGTGAAATAAAATCCCGCTCACCAACGCCCGTAGCTCTGGCTCCGCCTCAGGCACTACTCAGAGGGCTGTATTTGGATAATTTAATGCTCTCTTAACACCCTGGAGGGTGAGAGTTACTATTACCAGTTTCTAGAAGAGTAGGTTAAGTGACTCGCCTGAAGTCACATAGCTAGTCAGGGACAGCTTTTTTTAGCGGGGAGGGCGCACGAGAAAAGCACAGCAGATCGCAGGGGTCCCTGAAGGCCTCTGTGAGGTCAAGGATCGTGTCACTAAAAAGTGGGTGTAATTCACTGGGACATAGAGAAACGTGAGTTCCATCGTGGACCGAGCACTGGGCAGTGTTGCATCCTGGGCATTAAGCTTAATTCCAGTGTCTTTATTTGTAAAAACGCAGGTAAGGATTACAAGTCGCACACATCAGCGGAGCAGGTGCTCAGTGAATGAGCTCTTTCCCGCTGTTTCATTGTTAGCGTTTTTGTCTGTCTTTTCATTCTGGGTCATCTCGCCCTCGCCGATTATGTCTCGTGTCTGTTTATTGACGACAAGCCAACGAGGCTTCGTTTGTGAGGCGTATATTTCAGGAGAGGCACTTAGTTCTCCTGACTTTTACATTAGGAGGTGAGTGAGAGTTTTTTTCCCCTCCTCTGCGTTCCACGGCAAATTCATTTTCAGGCCCCAGTGGACCTGGAACCACGAAGCTGGGGAGGGATCTCACTTTGGACCTCCGTGGGGGGCTGACTGTAGTTTTAATGGAAGTTCACGCGCTTCCAGCACTTCGTGGAGACACCACGCACGAAGGCCTCCGGCACGCAGAGCTCGGCCATCCGCCTCGCCCTCTCCTCAGCGCCCCCTCCTGGAGGGGTGTGCACAGGCGTGTGCACAGGCATGTGCTCACGCGTGAGTGTGGAAGCAGCACCGTCTCCGCGGGTACCAGGGAACACGCGCCAGGAGCCAAGTCTGTTACAAAAACGGTAACCGAAAAAAACAAACCATTAATTAACACTTTGTCTACTCTTAACATGATGCTGGGGAAAGAAAATTCGTTTTTGCTGGTGAAAAATAAAAGAGATGACTAAAAGCGAAAGAACAAAACCTTCCCGTGACCTCGGCTGCTCTTTGGAGTGGCGGGAGCTGAATTATTCAACCTGACGTGCTTAAAGTCTCTTTATATAATTGAAGGTTAATTTTTTAAGTATCTGTAGGATTATGGAGCCATCTATCCTTTGGCAGTAAAGTCATCTAGGATTTGGTTTTAGTCACCTCCATTCAAAACTCCTCCTCATTATTAATTCTGCCACACGCACTATCAGATCACTCTGGTAACTACTGATTTTAAAGATCCACTTTATGTGCAGCGTCGATGAAGACTTGGAGTGACTGTCTGTTAATGTCCTAGGTTATATTGAAAATAACACTAATGCAGACAGAAAAAGTAGACAGAAACTTAAGAACTCATTTCTTACCTAATAGCATGGCCGATAGGAGGGGAAGTGTGGAGGCAAACATCCGAATTTGAAATCCAGCTCTGATACTCACATGTTCTGTGACTTCAAACAAGTGACTTGACTTGTCTGTGATTCAGTTTTCTAAACTGTAAAATAAGAAAAATAATGAACCTTACTTTATAGAATCACTACGATCAAAAAATGTCATACTCATAAAGCATTTAAAATATTCTCACTTCTAGTAAGTACTTAGTAAGAATTAGCTGGGTTTTTAAAATAATTATTATTGCTGTTTGATTATTTCTATTTGATTCTGTACCCCCAGTATCTACCACATTCTCATATGTTTAATGACTATGAATTGAATGCGGCAGAGAATCTTCTGGTGGGAAGAGGCTGATTCAGCGGCTCACACAGAAACGCGTGTGAAACGGACTCATTGGCTTATGCTGCAGGGAGGGACTCATCAGGGCTTAGAGCCTAATTTTGTCTTTGAGGCAAATCATCAACTGAAAGGGCAGCGCGCTTGCCCTTGGGGTGCCCTTCCCGTGTTACCATCTTCTGCTTCTTAGCACCCGATGCAGTAAGGTCGGGGCGGGGGAGTCGTTCTAAAAGTCACTAGAGAGATTGCAGGAAGTCAGAGGGTAAACTTTAATTCAAGAAAAGTACCATTTTTGTGTCCAGGTTGGTTGGTTGTTTGGTTGGTGGAGTTTTTAGAGAAAGGGCTATAGTGTACAAGGCTGATAGGAAATTTATTACATATGTAGCTGATTGCCTGTATTTGGGATTTTCTGTAGGGGTGGGGATTATGTGTGGGAGGTGCCTGCGGTTGACTTTTCAGATAATGCCAAATATTCTCCCAAGTGACAGGTGCTACCAACAATGCTGGATAGTTTCGTTGGACCACGTCTTTGACAGCATAGTGTGCTTTAGACCTTGTAATTTTACATGATAGGGTGAGATATTTATGATATCTTGTAATTTTAATTTATATTTATTAGTCAAAAGTTGACAACTATTTTGATTGCCTTTCAGTGAAATGCTTATTCAATTGCTTTGCTCAATTTTTGTGTTGTGTTGTCTGATCCTTTTTCTTTTTTTTTAAATTTAATAATTTAAATGATATTTGTTCAGAGTTACACATCAGATAATGGTATTGCATTAGGAATATTATGATGCATTCTTTTTTTTTTTTTTTTTTAGGCGAGGCAACCCTTGGTTGACCTCACAGATTGTAAGGACCTTGTCAGCTTACAATCCTTTATTTTTTATTTTTTATGCCTATAGCCCCTGGTCTTCCTAGGTGGTCTCCCATCCAAATACTAACCACGCCCGACCCTGCTTAGCTTCCAAGATCAGTCGGGATCGGGCTTGTTCAGGGTGACATGGCAGTAGAGCGTCTGATCTTTTTTAAAAAATTGATTAATAAGAGTTTTTTGTATGGTTTGGAAACCAGTTCTTGATCAATTATATGTGTTGCAAATACCTCGCGCTCAAGTGTTCGTTTTTTTTTTTTTTGGCTCATTTGATTATTTATGCGCTCATTTGATTTAAAAAAGGTGTTGAATTTAATGAAGTTGATTTTATGTATCCATTAGTTTATAATTCTTTCCCTTTGTGTCATAAAGGCATTTCTCAAAATTAACTTCTTAAAGATGCACTTTTCGTTATAACATTCTTCCCTTCATACTGATTATTTTTCACAGTTTTATTATGAACAATGTCAATTGTATGGCAAAATAAATAATTTTAGCTTAAATACCTATATACCTTATATTTAGTTTCTGCTTTAACATATTATTATACATATTTTATCAAGTACCTATACATTCAACTATTTACCCCTCTTTCTCTTTCTTGATACATTTCAAAGTAAATTGCAGATAGCCAATAAGCTCCCCAAGGATAACCAGCAGACATTTAACTAGCGCTCAATATTTGTTTACAGCTTTTTCCTTTAGATGTAAAGGAAATGAATGATGTAAATTAAATGAGATGAACAAATGTGATGTGTACATTCACCGAATTTTGAAAAAAACGTATACACCTCTGAAACGCAAACCTCTAGCAAGATGTAGAACATGACCAGGACCTCAGCAAGTACCCTTCTGTTCCTTTCCCATCAACCTTGTGCCTGTAATTCCAGAAAGACTGTTCTGATATTTTTCACCACAGATTAGTTTTGCCTGCTCTAGATCTTTGTATAAATGGAATCAAACAGTATGATTATGTATCGTTCAGGGAATCTTTTGTTACATTGTCGTGTACGTCAGTGCTTTGTTATTCATATCGCTGAATGGGGTTCTGTGCTGTGAATATGACACAGTTTACTATTTCTGGCTCAGTTCATCCTTTGATGTAGATCTTAGTTACACCGGAAACCATTTCCTACTGCAGAACCTACTACGTTCCACACCTATGAACAGGTGTGCTGGTAATGGCTCCTTCCAACTCACTTATTTCACTTTCATATCTAAAAGATATTCTTTCTCGATATAGAGTCCTCGTTAGATCTTCCCCCCCTCCCCCCAGTAATTTAAAGATTTCTTTCCTTTCTGGGTTTCACAGTTTCTGACAAGGAGTCTTTTATAATTATCTTTGTTCCTCTGTATGTAATGTCTCTTTTTTCTGCCAATTTTAATGTTCTCCTTTATCACAAGCATAAATCAGGATATAAAAGTATGCTGAAATGTTATTTTTTAAACATTATAAACTATTTAAAAGAAATTAACAAAAAGTCACTACCAATTTGAGTGACAGCTGTACTATAAATTTCTTTAAAAGTGCAACCTATTGTATTGTGCACTTCTGCAAATATTCCTCTTTTTTACGATTTCTAGAGGCGCTTTCCCTCCCTGTCTTTGACTTTCTCCACCCATTTTCAGCGCAGCACAAGCTCCAAGCTCCAAATACAAGTCTGCCAGGTTACAATGCATAGGAAATCTATCAATAATTAAACCAAATCACATGACCATGTGACTTCAAAACTATTGGAAAAGATTATGTAGAAAATTAAGAAAAGATGAGAGATTTTTGATGGCAGATAAGTGATTTTTCTGTTAATATTTCCTAGCCCAACGTTTCCTTTTTCTTTTAGATTTTAGTGCCAATAAATCGAAACTGAAAATAAAATTAATGGCTTAACATTATATTTGTGACTAGCTCTTCCTTGTTTATTTCTGTTTTTATAAGTGTAACAACTTAACTGCTTTAAAGGGACTTTCGAAAAAAAATTTCAGAGCGATAGAATTCCAGTTTGATTATTTAAGTGAGTAGCAAGGAGTGCTTTCTCTATAAAAACGTCCACTTCATGATGAATTTTTCAGAAACGTGCCGATTACTCCAATATTAAAACTTCTGTGATGACATATTGTATGCAAAACAAATACCTCCTGTCTGAGTCCCTGTAGTCACATCCTGAGCCTCCCCCTGGGTGCTGCCCTGTGCGGGGCTGACAATGCTTCTCCGAGTGACCGACCTGCGCATTTGGGTCTGACCTTGATGGAGGCCCAGTGGGCCGGGAGGGCTGAGAATTAGAAGATAATGGCAAGCAGTTTTAAACACTTTAATTAATATCATACTTTATCACAAGACAACTGAAGCTCAAAAGGTGAGATAATATTTCAAGGTCACTTGACTATCTGTAATCCACGTCGTCTGCGCTTCGGCAGCTTCAGGCTTTCAATCACATAAATTACAGTCAAAACAGGCTGCCACGCTTCAAATATTTATGAGTAAACAATGGTCGAAGTTGCCTTGTGTTTGATCTAAGTCGGCACGCTACCACTTATAATTTGCTTTTCCGTGAGTGTTTTTCCAGTCCGGATTTGGATAGGAGCCTTTAATGAATTTTTAAAGGGAAAATCTTTGTATGGCATAACTCAAAGTTGAAAGATTTCTTTCATCAACAGGCTCCAATTAGAATTCCTCCCCAAGACGTTATCTCTGATGTTGAATAGCACAGCACACCCATTTCTCACAGCCATGCAACGGATTAAATTCCAGCGAAACCCCTCTAATAGAAGTCCTGGGCCCGCCCAGCCCATGTAAGGAGCATGACAACTCTCGCCTGCTTTTCCCCTCGCTCCCTTGAACCCGAAGTGGCAGGACCAAGCCCGCAGCAAATGAGGTTCTGAATTGCCATCAGTTCTAAGAATAAAGAGCAAGTTTATTGGTGTCTGGCTATACGAGACTAAACATGTGGTGGGGGGAGAGATAAAACCTTAATACAGAAACAGCAACCTTGGGGAACTGAGCGAGGGCAATGGGACAAAAGTCAGGAGAGGACACTGTGTCAGGGTCACATGACAGCACGACTCCGCCGGGGTCACCGGGCTATGCACAGAGGTCAAGGCCGTGCGGTCCTGCGAGGGGCGGACACTGCGCTTGCCCAGCCCGCAGCAGCCGGGAAGCGACGAGCCGTCTAGACTAGAGTGAGATTATGTCGTTGTCAAACACGTGTACTCGAATGCCTCTTCTATGGCAAATTAACCTTTTGGTTCTTTATTTTAACAAGTAGAAAATCATTTGTGGGCTCATTATGTCCAAAACTGTAAGCTCGTCCTTTGAGAGAAACGAAGATAAAGGTGTTTCCTTCCCTCCGACGTGTGAAGTAGGGGAGACGGTGTAGCCAGCGCCGTGATGTGCAGACTTTTTCCTTTGCTTTTAAGTAATTACTTCGTGGACATGTTGGCTGGAGGCAGTATTTCCTTTCCTAGTTTTCCTGAAAATATCCCAAATCCAAGGCTGCACATAGACGCCGAGACTCTCCGGAGGGCTCAGGACTGTAAACTCCCCTCCCCTTGGCAGAACCCAGAGATGAAACCAAAAAGCATCTAAAACTCCACTGACCTGGCGCTGATGCCACAATTCATAGACTTCTGTAGAATTCTACAAGCTTGGTGAGGATAACCGCCAGAATTTTCAGTCTTTAGGCTGATATCATGCTCCTGGTTGTTTTATGGGTGATCACTCTCCCCTTACTCAAAACGACCCCCATATTTTTTTATCTATTTCCTGCCATAGATTCCTCTAGATTACCAAACACTAAGATATATTACCCTGTATTCCTTATTTTCAATCAGCCCAGTATATTGGGAATGAAGTCTTGTTAATGATTAAAATGCATTTTTGTTACTTATCTGAAGTTCCTTAGTAGAATATTTTTAGCTTCCATTGCAATGGGACCAAAAATGGAACAAAATTTTTATCACTGGAACATTTGAGATCTTTCTTCCTGGCATGTCATCAGTTTGGCTCAAATAAACTCTTATAAAAATAAAAATTTATCTCACTAAATGACCAAATGTATCAGCAGTAGAAGCGTTTGCATTAAGAAAATAGAGCATGTTTAACCATTAACAAATCAGGGAATGTTCACATAACATTCAAAGCCATCTGTAGTCACAATCTTTAGAAAACAGACAGCCATTCTGGTATATCGCCTTATAGAATTTTTGCTGAATATACTTTTTTACAAAGCTGCAGTCTTGTGAAAAATAACAATTGTTAGGTGCCACCTGGAGAGACTAGAGTGGTTGATAAAATGGTGACGGGAACTCAGAAATGTAACATACAGAACTGAGGTGAGCATGGGTCACACATTTTAATTGATCAATAAAACGTTTTAGGATAAAGAACCCATTCTAAATATCATTAATTAATTAATTATTTCACTAAATATTTAGCGTCTGTCACATCAGCAGGCGTAACCTAACTGAATGGGTGCGGTTTGTAATGGGATGTGTTTATTACTATGAGCACTGAGACAATGTGTGGAACAGTCGGATTGTGTAACATTAGGCAACTCATCATAATGTGTATGTTGGTTGTGTTCATTCTCTTTCTTTGGGACAAGTTAAAAAAGAGAACATTTGCTTCGTTCCATGCTCTAACTTTTCCTGAGCCACGGGATGACGTTTAAATAAGTGGATAAGAGAGACTTCACAGGATACTAAAATACATAAAAAGTCCAAAGAAGTACCCCCCGCCCCACCCGCAGTGTAACAAAAATGTCCGAATCCTAAGACCTTACACAATAGCAGGAATATTTGAAACACGACTTTCTGGTTGCACGGCCCAAGTGACCGGTACTGAAACGTGCTGTGACTTTGCGAAGCAGGCTTCATGTGCGACTTAGGCCAAAACTCCAAACCCGAACATCCCTGCCGCTGACCTGGTTTACCCTCCCTGGATATTTAGAGAAAATGTGAAATGAACTGCGCATTAGAGAAAAGTTACCTTTTGTTATAAAACAAATCTAGAACAAAATAATTCAAATTGTATTATAATTATTATAATGGATTATAACCCAATGTGTAAAATAAATAGCCACAAATTCGTACTGATATTTTAAAATGACTGAATAAATAAATAAATGCAGGAGAGACAAATGTCCCTTCTAGAATTCCAAATGTGTGACGCCCCAGGGAGGTAGAGCGATGCCCCAAGCCTCACTGTGAGATGAGCGGTGGCTCCTTCTCAGAGGACGGGATGGAAGTGGGGAAAAGAGCCTCGTTACAGAGAAGACGCCTGACGACACCTCGCTGGCCGGGCGGTCCAGCGTCGCGTGGACGGTGCTGCGATTTGATGTGAAGGACACGGTGCGTCTGTGTCTTCCTCTTCCTCACGGAGAACCTCGTCTAATCACGAGAAAAGCAACAGGAAAATCCCTACCGAGGGACGATCCACACATGCTTGACTACAACCCCCAGATCTGTCCAGGTCACCAAGAACAAGAAAACAGAGAACCTGTCACAGCCAAGAGGAGCCTAAAGTCACATGACAATTAAGTGTGGCACCCTCAATGAGATCCTGGAACAGAAAATGGTAAAAACTAAGCACTAAGGAAAGCCGAATAGAACACAAACTTTAATTTTAAAAAGTCCAGAGGATTTTTCTCAAAAAGCAGTTTTCAAAAAGCGGCCACCCCTCCGGCGAGCTCTCACCCAACAGTGGGACTGCATCTCTCAGATGAACTAACCCACGCCATTTGTGGGCTGGCAGGGATTGTCACCTTGACGGGCGAGGGCACCACAGAGGCAGGAGTGAGGGCCTGGGAAGGGAAGAAAAGAAAAACTCTGTAGGTTAAGAAAAAAAAAAACAAAAATATCTATTTATTCCGCCGTGAGACAAATGGCAAATTTCGGGGAAATGCTGGTTGGGCAAAAGAGAGGCCAATAGGATCCAGCTGCGGCCCTTAGGACAGAAGTGAAAGGCGAGTGAATGAGGGAGCCGGGAAGTTCCCAGCCGGGAGGGGAGCTGTGGTCGGTGCCAGAGAATCAGCATCTCATGCAGCAGACAAGAGACGAGACACAGGGTCAGCAGACAGGGCTACCAGAGCGGGTACAAAAAGAGTTCGAAGTTTGACAGGGGAAAATGGTTCAGAATATCACCCATGGATGAGGCAGGACCCATGAGATGTCACTGCTGTCCGCACCAGCTAGCTGGGTGCCCAGGGCTCAGACCGGCCGACTTAAAAGGCTCGAGATGAAAAATGTAGGGTGGCAGAAAACACTATGACGCCAGAATGTGAATTGGGGTGAGCGCTTTTTTTTTTTTTTGACGGTTCGGTATCATGTTGGCTAGTGGCACAAACGAGCGGTCAGAGGAAGAAAGAACCATTTTCTGGTTCCAATTTAGCCTGAATTACGCAGGTGCCGCAGTTCTGAGCGTGCAAAGGGCTCCAGCGCAACCTCGCGATCACGCACTGCTGCGTGTCCCTCCAGCTGCCGCGGAGGTCGCTGGTGGAGGACGCTGGGAAGCCGAGGACGCTGGGAAGCCGAGACCGCCTTCAGCAAAGGCAGCTCGGAGGGGGCGAGCCCTTCTCTGGAATAATCCTAAATTGTGTGGGGTTCGTCCTCATCTGTCCTTAACTTCTACAGTTATTCACTCACTGTATCTAATACCCAATGTACTGATGGAGACAAGAAATGATAGAAAATACAGAAATATAGAACTTGAATAATTTTTAATATATCTGTGTAACGTGAGAGAAAACTGTCAGGAACTCAAAATGGAAAGTAAGTTTGGCCGACTTTCTGGGTGGTGGCGGCTGGAGAACAGAGTGGAGATTTGCAAAGCGATTTTAGTCTTGGTGAAGAGGGCGCCGCGCAGTCGTCAGCAGCCACACCTGCCACGTGTGGGGGCGGCGGGGGGTGGCCACCCAGAGACACGAGAGTCGCAACCTGCAATGCTTGCCCTATACACTCGGTGAAAAGAAGAAAATATTGGATTCATGCTGTCTACATCTTTCACTTTAAACTTACGTTCCTATGCTCTTTTCTGGTTTGAACCACCATATACCTAGGGATTGACCAAATTTCAAGTCCTTAACGGTGCTAATAGCCACGTGCGGGCGCACGATGACATGCGTGGAGTGGGCACCGTGCTGCGGCCACACACGGCCACCTGTCAGACCGCGCCGGGCGAACAAATGATCTGCTCCTTTGCTCAGATTCCTGAAGTGTGACGTCCTAATGAGGCCACTCGCCGGTCAGGACAGGATGAAACGGTGATGGACTAAGCGCGAGGTTTACTTACGGGCAGGATTCTTCTTCCTGTGCATTACACCCGTAGGGGGAAAAAGCACAAAACACATCCCTGGATCTGTTAGCCTTTTATCCAATTTGTCAAATTGGATTGGCCTAATTGTTACATTACCAGTTATGCATCTCGACATCTGTCACCCTCAACCTTCCCTCGATTTCCTTCAGTGTTAGAAATAGTGTGTAAGAATTAATTATATGACTGATTCATTCAATTTGGGTGAAAGACATTTGCTACCTAATGATGGAGAAGAAGTAACGAGGCTTCAAATCAAAGACAGCCGAGGACAAGCGACTGTCGCAGACACACTGCAGGCCGCGTCCCTTCTCTGACCAAGGCTTTGTAAGTCCACCTTCGCTTTCTACGGATTCAAGGAACAGTGATCAATCGAGGTTGTCTGTAACTTATTTAAACGATGGTGCTTGTTCTTAAAAAAAGTCCCTCCGTTAAGGAAGCGAGAGCTTTGATTACAGTTAACGTCAGTCTCCAGTGCATTTCAGCCTGGTTTTATGTCCAACTGGCCAGTTCCTGACGCAGGGAGGCCTTTGACTTTGAATCCGCCTCTGTCTTCCTTTTATTTCTTCTCGTATCACTGGTTCTTTCTTTGGGCCTCTTTCCTGTACCAGGATGACACCTGCCTTCCCGCTTCGCCTGAGCCTAGTCCTGTGCTACCATCAATACATCCACTGGGCAGAGGTCAGTTACTTGAAATGAATGAACGTTCAGAAATTAACATGCACCATCTTCCAGGGCGGATCCTCCCAGGGCATGTCTGCTAGGTGGCGAGTCGAGCATGTCTACCGATACCTGACTTTATTCTTCATGTCCAATGTTATGTCTGCAAACGATGGGCAGATGCAGCTTTTGCCAGCAACGTATCTTCTAAATGAAATGGCATGGCATTAAAATATCTTACTATTTTCCCCAAATTATTGCTCTGTAGCAATATCAAACAATGCGTTCCCTCAAATTTCTGCAGACGAAGTATTTACCACTTTACACCTTCCTTCTGATCTGAAGGCGTTCTTGCTGGGCTCTGTGGAGATTCAAGAAATCTAAGACATGACCTTCTGTGGTGTTGTCAATCCTTTGAATGAAATAATTACCCGACTATAAAGTTTCACCAACCGTAGAAGTTTATAAAAAAGTGTTGGATTATTTCCCACATGGCTGTTAAAATTTAGCCTAAAGAGTAATTATTTTGACTGCCTCTTCAAAACGCAGCTTCTGGAGGCACCCAAAATTCTACTTCTATAGATTTTGATGCTATTCTCAATCTGCTTAAAGCCCACCAAATATAAATAAAAATAATAATAGGATTTGATGTGAAACACTGATGTTCTTATTATACTGTCTGAATCAAATGCCATCAGAAAGTCTGCTATTTTTTTAATCTGTATCGTTCAATCTAAGTACAGTGTCCATAATATGTTGATGCCACATTAAGATAGATATTTTAGGCACCTGAAGTCTCCCCAAAAGCATTTAAGAGAATGTCTCTTGTAGGCACTTTTTATAGGAAGGCTGACGCTGACTCCAAGACAATGAATCTGTATTTTTAATTAGCTCTTTCCTGTACCCTGAAGGCAAGTGTGGGAAACTCTAAGATAAAGAGACTAGCAAAATCAGCGTAGACAAGTAGAAATTTTCAAGTCGAGGAATTATATGGAAGCAAGACAGGGCAAGCTGTATTATAAAAAAAGTACATGGATTAATTTATCTAGAGTGTCAGTCAAAGGCTAAATGGTGACCTAGCAAT
>NW_006442117.1:4535624-4559886 GCF_000325575.1 Pteropus alecto | reverse complement strand
AATAAAATAATAGAAATAATTGACGTATGGAGCGTTAACTATACATCTGCACCCTACTAATCACTTTACCTCTTAGAATCTCACTCAATTCTTGAAACAGCACCTGTCACATGTAGTATGTTATCCATATTTTAAAATAGAGGAAGCTGAGACTGAGGAGAATAAATAACTAGTTCATCTTCTAAATTTTACATCTGTTTAGTAACTATGACTAGGTCTTCCTGACGACAGGGCATTTGCCCTACATGTTCTGTAACCTGCCTCAAAATCAAAGTCAACTTTGTAAAATAAAAGTCCGAGCCTAGGCCAACTCAAGCACTTCACCTCATCTCTGTACAGCAGAAACTTAGATGTGAAGTGAAACTGATAAGGTCGTAAATTACTTGGGAAGTGTGACATCGGAATTGGGTGGCGGAGGCTGGATAAAAAGCCCATGGCCCTTCTATGGCCTGAGTTCCCCATCGGCCTCCCCGAAGGCTTCCCACCCTGCAGGCTCTGAGGGCGGACCCAGGGGCTTTGGGCTGACTCTCGCAGGGTCTGGGGCTAGTCGCTGAATTTCTCTAAACACCAGTTTCATCTAAAATGGAAAGGATGAAGCCTTGCCTATCTCCCATGATTGTTTCCACGAAAACACTGAAAAGCTGTACACAGGTCAGTTCAGACAATTTCTGGTAATATAGAAAAGATTTTGCACCATATGTGATCAATTAGAAGGGTTCTATTGTTTTTCGAATGCAAAATGGATTTTTTAAAAACGATACGTATATTCCTCACACAGTTATGAGATTTAAGTTACTTTTATTTTGCGTGGTCACTTCTGTCTTTTGTTTCCATACTAAGAATGTAAGAAATTGCCTCGAGAATCATTTTGCTTTCCTAGCAAGTAAACACAGCTGAGACTTCTTACATAAGATTATATCAGATGTCAGCTCTCACTTGGACAATGCTATTTGTAACATCGAGAAAATAATGCAATTTACAAGATGGAAGAGTGACCCAGCGGGTGAGGCTTTGCCCCGACGTGGCCATGGGGCTTGAATTTTTCTCCCTCTTGCTGACTATTTTGCTTGACTTCCTGGTCACAGCATAGTCCTTATTTCGCTAAATAGCAAATAAACAGAGAGAGATAGATACAGATTTATACTTGTACATATAAATATAGGTATACGGATATAGATATATAACATTTTCCAAGCTAAGTAAAAAATATAAAAATAAATATGGATGTGTGTGCACGCGCGCACACACACACACACACACACACACACACAACTGGACAATTACTTTCCATGACACACACACACAGACACACACACACACACACACAAGAACTGGACAATTACTTTCCATGGGCCTATCAAAGAAATGAGGTTGCAGGGCAAGCAGCCACCCCAAATCTGGAGAGACAGGGGTGCCAAGAGGCAAAGTTGAGTTCTGCTAACCAGGAGCAGAAGCTGCTGGAACCATAAACCGGCAGAAGCATGAAAAGGGAGATTTTGATATGTTGCTGGAACTGGGTGTGAACCAGCGTGAAAGTGAGAGACTCCTGAGGCCACAGGCTTGTGGGCCAGGGTTTCACAGCTTTTACCTTCAGACGACACACCAGGTTCTCAAGGTGAAGATCCAAGGAAGTTCTCCTCATGGCTCTGCGGGGCGGGAAACACACCCGGAGCCATCTTAAGGAAGGCGGCTCCCCCCTCCCCCTGGCCCAGGGCAAGAGATGCTGGGCGTCATCCACTGTTGCCCAGCTTAGCCTCTCTGAAGCACTTAAGGAAGGAAAAAATTACGGTTGTCGACGAGAGAAAGGGGCTTCAGTGAAAGAGACTGGGAATGCTGGAGGTGGGAAGAAACAGAGAGCAGCAGGTCACAAAACACTGGGGAACACTCACGAAGCTTACAACATGCAAGAACAGATGGGTGACTCAGTGGAAAGCTGGAAACTCTAAGACGGTGTGAAAGGAAATGGCAGCGATAAGAAACATAGCAACAGAAATGAAGGATGCTTTCCACGGTCTCGTCAGTAGATTTAACAGGAGATCGCAAGATAGGTCAATAGACATATCCCAACTAGGAATGCAAAGAGAAAAAAGAACAGGAAAACTCCCAGAACAGAAACTTCAAGAACTGTCGGACCATTTCAAAAGGTGTAACACCGATGCGATTGGAAAAGCAGAAGAGGAAAAAGAATCTTTAAAAGAGTCTGGGGAGAGGGAAGTCTGAACCACAGAGGGAAAGAATAAGAAGTTATTCAGACATCTTGTCAGAAATGATACAAACGGAAAGAGAGTGAGATAAACTACATAATGCGTTAAAAGAAAACGAAAATACGTCAACCTAAAATTCTACATCCGGGGAAATCGTTCTTAAAAATTGAAAGAGAAATCAAGATTTTTTCAGACATACATAAGTTGAGGGAATTCATCACCAGAAGACCTTCAATAAATGTTAAAAGTTCTTCAAGAGCAACAGAAATGATGTAGGTAAGAGACTCGGATCTACATAAAAGAAGTACAACAGAAGGGAATAAGGGGAGATAAAATACAATACTTTATTTTTCTTATCCTTAACATATCTAAAAGATATAGTTTTACTGAAAGCATTTAGAGTGACAACATATTGCATGATTACCACAAACGGATAAGTGACGTGAAGCATAGCCATGTCATAAAAGATATGAAAGAGTCATGGCCACGTTCGGTTATGATATCGTTTCTCCACCGGAAGCGGCCTGGTGTTGTCTGAAGGTGGCCTTACGTCAGCCCACTTACGGTCATCCCAATCTGTAGGTTATTTTAAACTGTAACTGATATACTGAGAAGTACTCGATAAAGCCCAGAGAAGGGAGAGAAACTAGAGACAAGAACAAAAAAGAAAAAAATCAGTGAATAGAAAACAGTTAGAAACATGATAGATATTAATCCAACAAAATCAAAGACCAACAATATCAATATTCAAATATGAATGATATAAATACAGAAATTAAAAGACCAAGGTCATTAGAGTAGATAGAAAAACAAGACCTAACTATATGATTTCTACAAAAAAGAAAAAGAAAAAAACCCTTTAAATATAAAGACTCGGGTTAAGAATAAAAGGACAGAAAAAGATTGCCATGCTATCATTAACGGAAAGGAAGTGGGAGGGGCTACATTAATTTTAGACAAATCATACTTCAGAATGAGAAAGATTATTAACATTAAAGAGGGACATGATGATAAAGTGGTCAGTGTTAGGAAAAGAAATAACAATCCCAAATGTATGTACGCCTAACGACAGAATGACAGAACACACGAGGAAAGTCATAGAACTGAAAGGACAAATAGATAATTCCACTCTAATGGTTGGAGACTTCAATATGGTTCATCGGTAGAAGCATATCAATGAACTTCATCTAATTAACATTTATAGAATATTCCATCCAATAAGAGCACAATACATAATCCTCTCAAGCTTGCATGGAACAATCACCAAAATAGATAAGGTGACATCTGGACCTTATCTATTAACACACCTTAACCAATTTAAAAAAATCGAAATCATAGAAATTATGTTCTTACTCTATAATAAAATTGACCTAGAAATCAATGACAGAAAGATAGTTGCAGAATTCCAAGGTAATTGGTGATTAAACAATATACTTCTTACACATGGATTAAAGAATAAGTCTCAAGAGAAAAATAAAAATATATTGAACTAAATGAAAACGAAAATACAACTTAACATTTTTGAGACAGCAAAAACAGTGCTTAAATGAAAATTCATAGCATCAAATATATGTATTAAAATAATTTAAATCTAAAATTGATAACTTAGCTTATATCTGAGGAAACTAGACAAAGAAAACCAAACCAAGCCTAGAGCAAGCAGAAGTAAAAAACAGAGCAAAAATCAATGAATTGAAAACAGGAAAACAATAAAGTCAAGGAAATCGAAACCTCATTTTTTGAAAAAAATCAATAAAATTGTTAACCCTCTAGCCAGGCTGACCAGGGAAAAGAGAAAAGACATAAATTATTAAAATCAGAAATGAAAGAGGGGTAATCACCACTGAGCCTGTGGACATTAAAAAACTAATAAAAACATATGAACAATTCTATGCCCACACATGTGGTAATTTAGATAAAACGAACCAATTTCTTAAAAAGTTATAAACAACCAAAGAGAAATGGATAATATAAACAGTTCTATTATCTATTAAATTAAATCAACAATTAATAAACTCAAAAAGCTAAAAACAGGGTAGTATGATTTCACTGGTAAATTTTACCAAACATTTAAGGAAGAAATAACACCAATTTTTCACAAAATAAAAAAAGCTATACTTCCTAATTTATTCTATGAGGCCACATCACCTTAATACCAAAATAAATAAAGACATCACAGAAAAAGAAAGCTACAGATCAATAACTCTTATGAATATAGATATAAAAATCCTCCACAAAATATTATTAAACCAAATCCAATAATACATAAGAATAATTTTACACTATGAGTAACTAACATTTATTCCAAGTAGTTAGGATTGGTTCAACATTATAAGATCACTAATGTAATCCACAGGCTAATGAAAAACAATTATATTAGCATATAACTCGATGTAGAAAAATTATTGGAACAAAATCCAAAACCAATTCATCATAAAACTCTTAGCATATTAGGAGTAGAAGGAAGTCCATAGCTTGATAAAGAATATCAATGAAAATCTTACAGTAAATCTCATATTTAATGGTGAGAGTCTTTCCCTTTAATATTAAAAATAAAGCAATGATGTCCTCTCTTAGGATTCTTGTTCAACATCCTACTGACATGATTGTGATGTATGAAATACCAAAGAATCTACCCAGCACCCATCCCTAAGAAGACAAAACAAAACAAAACAAAAAACACCCTTGATTTTAATAAGAAAAAAATAGCAAGGTCCCAGGATCTAAGATCAATATACAAAAGTCGATTGCTTTCCCTTATAGAAGCAACAAATAAGTAGAATTTTAAATTAAAAATATATATACATATATATACACATATATACACACACATATATATACAAAAGCACAAAAAATAGCAATAACAAAATATATATTTAGAAGCCATAAACTAGAAAATATGGATTTTAAAACTCAGATTAGATTTATTTTTAATTATACTTGAGACACAATATTATGTTAGTTTCAGGTGTACAACATAGTAATTCAGCATTTATGTATCTTACTAAGTGAGCACCACAATAAGTCTAGTGACCATCCATCACTGTACATTAGTTATTATGATATTATTGACTCTATTCCCTATGCTCTATTTTACTTCCTGTGACTCATTTTATAACTGGAAGTTTGCACTTCTTTTTTAATTTTTTAAAATTATTTTTATTTTTCGATTAGAGTAGACATTCAATATTATCTTATATTAGTTTCAATTGAACACCATAGTGGTTAGACATGTATATAATTTACAAAGTATCACCCCCAATTAGTCTAGTTCCCACCTGGCACTTAGTTATTACGATATTATTGACTATATTCTCTATGGTGTACTTTACATCCCTATGACTATTTTGTGACTACCAATTTGTTAAAAAATCAGATTAGATTTAAATAAATGAATTGAAATACACAGTATGGTTAAAAAGTCTTTTCTTCCCCCCTTGATCTCTAGACACAATGCAATCACAATCAAACCCCCAGAAAACTATTAGTAGATAAAGAAAAATGATTGTGAAATGAAAAGACCAGAGACCTAAAACAGTCAACACAATAGTCGTGTCACAATGGAGTCATATCGATAGTCGTGATGGATGAAAATGGCATTTTGCCTCTGCAATCATCCCTGAAAGACTCAGAACTTCAGTGCATTCATGAGAAAAGCCATCAGACAAATATCAATTGAGGATCATTCTACCAAATACATGACTAGTACTCCTCAGAAATATCAAGGTCATCGAAAACATGGAAAGCCCAAGAAACTGTAACAGCCAAAAGTTGCCTAAGGAGACATGATAACTGATTGTAATATGGTATCCTGTGTGGGATCCTAGAACAGAAAAAGGACATTAGATAAAAATTAAGGGAATCTGAATAATGTACAAACTTTAGTTATAACAATATATCAACATTGGTTCATGAATTGTGACAAATTACTATAATAACGTAAATTGTCAATAATAGGGAAAACTGGGTGTGAGATATATGGGGACTTTCAGTATTATTTTAGCAAATTTATGTAAATCTAAAACTTTTAAAATAAAAGGAAAATTTATTAAAACAAAAAAGTTACTGATGGTTATACATATAAGACATCTGTATTTGCATAAATTATCACAAATCTTTGCTACATGAACAATAAAAGTAAATCTAAATGAGATTTCATGCCATTGTGTAAATTATAAATATGATATAAAGGTCTGAAGCACACGTTCAGTGTTTAAGGTTTTTATTTCAAGTTCATATTGAGGTGAGAGTTAAAAATTCAATTGAAAATTTTGGAGTTTCTGGTGAAGATGGTGCAGTAGAGAAACACTGTGCTCACTTCCTCCCATAATCACCTCAAAATTACAGCTAAACTACAGAACAACCATCATTGAGAACCACCTGAGGTCTGGCCGAACAAAAGTCTTACAACTGGGAACATACAGAAGAAGCCACATTGAGACTGGTAGAAGGAACAGAGACGTAGAATGGTCTGCTGTGGTGGTTAAAAATCAGGAGCAATATCTTGGCTGTATAAGTCCCCCATGAGGAGCAAGTGGTCCTAGCCACACACCAAGCTCCCCGGCTTAGGATTCCAGTGCCAGGACGAGAAGTCACCACAATTTCTGGCTGTGAAAACCAGTGGGGATGGTGGCTGAGTGAGACGGAAGGCAGCTGGAATTGCAGGTGTTCCTCTTAAAGGGCCTGCATGTGAACTTACCACTGAAGGACTCACTCATTCTGAGTTCTAGTGCTGGGGCAACAGCTCAAAAGCCACCAGGGACACGTAGGGAGGAACTGAGTTATCTGGCATCAGGGCAAGGTTTTCTCCCAAACAGAAATGCTGGCAAAATCCACTTTGTTTCTTTGCTGAGCCCTCCCCAGACCCAGCCTGCAGACGCAGGTGGCCACCATTTCTGAGTCTCCATCAACCTGGCTGACACCACTTGTCCCGCCCTGGTGATTCCCTGAGACTCCACTCCTCCCAATGTGCACGCTCACTCAAACCACTTCCAGTTGCTTTTCCATTCAAATGGCCTGTTTTGGCTCATGCTGCAGACTTTCCTAAATTCTCTCAAAGCTTCACAATCTCCAAACAAGCAGCATCTGGCGTTGATATGTTGTTCTGTACCTCTTCTTAAGGAGCCACAAGCCCAGCTCTAGTGGCAGGTGGCCTAAATTTGCAGCTTAGCCTCTCTTGGGCACCTCCAAACCCAGCACGAGTGGCAACCAAAGAGCCTGAGGGTCAATCCCTCAATTGATGTGCTAAGAGCAATCAAGGCTGAACTACAACAGGAGAGCACACACAACCCACATAAGGGACACACCTGAAGCTCCTGGCTCAGGTGAACAGGGACCCTGCACCACAGGACACCTACTACCAAGATCGAAAGATATAACAGCCCTACCTAATACATGTACCGGAAAACAAAAACAGGGAGGTAGCTAAAATGAGGAGACCAGGAAACATGTCCCAGATGAAAGACCAGAACAAAGCTCCAGAAAAAGACTTAAGCAAAATGGAGACAAGCGATCTGCCAGACACAGAGTTTGAAACAGTGGTTATAAATGGAGAACAGATTATCTGAGAAGAGAAGTATATTAGATGGAATAAACAAAGGAACAAACAAAGTGAATAAAGAAGAGGATCACATGCCTTATCTAGAGGACAGGAAAGCCAATCAGGACACTCAATCAGAATGACAAGAATAAAGAGGTTAAGACTATAAAGATGATTTAAGGAGGATATGGGACACTATTAAGGCTCCAAATATTCGTCTGATCAGCGTAGTGAAGAAAATCAAGATGTTGAACAGCTGTTTGAAGAAATAATGTTGGAAAACGTCCCTAACCTGGTGAAGGAAGTAGACATACAACTCAGAGAGTCCCAAACAAGATGAACCCAAAGAGGCCCACACCAAGACACAGCAAATTAAAATGCCAAAGTTTAAAGACAAAGAGAGAACCTTAAAAGTTGCAAGAGAAAAGCAATCAGTTATCTACAAGGAAGCTCCCATAAGGCTGGCAGCTGATTTCTCAACAGAAATTTTGCAGGCCAGAAGGGACTGGCAGGAAGTATCTGAAGTAGTGGGAATGAAAGAATCCATAACCAAGATCACTTTATCCAACGAAGCTATCATTTAGAATTGAAGGACAGATAAAGAGCTTCCCAGACAAGAAAAAGCTAAAATAATTTATCAACACCAAACCAGTATTATAGGAAATGTTGGAGAGGCTTCTTTCAGAACAAGAAGAAGAAAAAAGAGACAAATAATGAAATGGCAATAACTACGTATTTATCAACAAATACCGTAAGTATAAATAGATTAAATGCTGAATGGATAAAACAATAAGACTCATACATATGCTGCCTGCAAGAGACTCTCTTCAGACCGAAACACACACACACAGACTGAAAGTAAAAGGAAGGAAAAGGATGTTTTGTGAAAATGGCAACAAACGAAAAAGCTGGAGTAGCGATACTTATATTAGACACAATAAACTTTAAAACAAAGGCTATAACAACAGACAAAGAAGGACCCAGTAATCCCAATTCTGGGTATTTATCCGAAGAAACCCAAAACACCAATTAGAAAAGACACGTGCATCCATATGTTTATTGTAGCATTATTTACAAAAGGCAAGATATGGAAGCAATGGAGGTCCATCAATAGATGAATGGATAAAGAAGAAGTGATTTGTTTACTGAACACTACCACTCATTTCAAGATAGGAACCAATATTTCTTCAATACGTATGCAATGGAATATACAATGGAATATTGCCATAAAAAATGAAATCTTGCCATCTGCATAATATGGATGGACCTAGGAGTTATTATGCTGAGTAAAATAAGTCAGAAAGAGAAAGACAAATACCGTATGATTTCATTTATATGTGAAATCTAAAAAACAAAATAAATGAACAAATAAAACAGAAACAAGTTCATAGATTCAGAGAACGTTTTGATGTTTCCCAGATGGTAGTGGTGTCAGAGAGATGAGTGAAAGGGGTAAGGGATTAAGAGGTAGAAGTTAGTAGTTACAAAATAGTCATGAGGATGTAAACTATAGCCTAGGGAACATAGTCAATATTGTAATAACTGTGTATGGTGTCAGATGGGTACTGGATTTATTTGGGTCAGATGGGTACTGGATTTATCGCTTTGTATGTTAAATAAATGTATAATGACTATGTTGTACACCTGAAATTGATATAATATTGCATTTCAACTGTAATTGATAAATTTAAAAATTCAATTGATCCTTGGATTGGGCAAAATTTTCTTAAATATGACAGCAAAAGTATAGGCGACAAAAAAAAATCTCAACTGAACTTCTTCAAAATTTAAAACTTTGTACTTCAAAAGACACCGTCACAAACGAAAAGACCATCCACAGAATAGAAGAAAGTCATTGAAAATCATGTATTTGATAAGATACTTTTAGCTATAATTTATAATGAACTCTGACCACTAAATAAAGGAAAGACAAATAACCTCTTTGTTAATGGGCAAAGGATTTAAACAGACATTTCATTAAAGAAAGTGTTTTATTGGCCAGGAAGCTCATCGAAAGATATTTACTGTTATTAGCCTTCAGGGAAATTCAAATGAAAACCAAAATGAGATACCAACTCATACCCGTTAGGATGGCTGTAATCAGAAAGACAGATATAACAAGTGTTGGCAAGGTGGTGGGGACACCAGAACCTTAATGCACTGATTGTAGAAATGCACGATGGTACAGCCACTTTGGAAAAATTTAGGCTCTTCCTCAGAGGTTAAAGATAGAGTTACCATAGGACCCAGCAATTCTACTCAGTTACATACGCAAGAGAAACAAAAACAAATATTAACTCCAAAGCTTGTACAAGAATAGTCATAGGAGCATTATTCATTATAGTGAAAAAAGTGGAAACAGCCTAAATGTCAATCAAGTGATGAATGCATAAATGTGCTATATCCACATGATGAAATATTATTCAGTAATAAAAAGGACTGAAGTACTGAAACATTCCACAATGTGGATGGACCTTTAAAATGTTATTCTAAGTGAAGGAAGCCAGTCACAAAGGACCACATATTGTTCGATTCCATCCGTATGAAATGTCTAGCATAATCTACAGAAACGAAGTGGGTTAGTGCTTTCGTGATGCTGGGAGGAACGAGGGAATTAGGGGTGGGAGATCGTCAAGGTGTACGGGTTTCTTCTGGGGGTGATGAAAATGTTTTAAAATGGATTGTGGTCACAGATGCACAATTCTATGAATATACTAAAAACCATGGAATTGTACATTTTAAATGGGTAAATTGAATTATATGTGAATTATATCTCAATAAACAAACCTAACTGAATAAAAAAGCAGTGTCATGAGAAATGCGTTCAGTAAATATTTATCAAATGCTCAGAACAGTCCCTGAAACGAAGTTAAATGCTAAACAAATAATTCTATATTCATAACCCTAAAAAACTGAAAATTAGGGAGCCTTTGAAATTAGAGACACTTCGTGTGTGTGTCTTCCTCATCCGACAAGTGGGAGCAGTGAGGTTTTGCAGCGGAAGTGATTTTCCTTTCCTCCTGTGTGTAATTAAAACTTACTCAAGAACTAGAGCTCCAGTCTTCTGAGTCCTCTCTAGGGCCCTTTGCAGTATACTTAACAGCACTATTTTTATTATTTATTTTTTGAAGAGGGGACTTTATTTTTATTCTGCTGCCCATAATATTACCAGTAGGTTGATTTAGGAGAGAATTTATTAAAGACACCTTTCGTTTTCAAGACTCATTTATTAGATGCAGTGTGCATGGATCAGTACACGAGTGTGCCTTGAGGGCCGTGCAAACTATGCTGTAGAAATAGCTGTTAAATCGATTGTTTACAAGAGTCCTTTTAAATATAAAATGGTTCCTAATGGATAGTATTGAAATTATATTGTTTAATTTTGTGGATTTAAATGCTCTCATTTCAATGTGTGGATGATTGGCAATTTAAATCTGAATTTCAAGCAGCTACTCGTCGCGAAAACTATTTTGACTGAGCTTGCAAATGGTCACATGTGTCAAAAATGAAGTTTCAGTTATTTTACTCTTACTGTAAGGACCCTGTGGGTGCTGGCGATTGAAGTGATAACGCACGATGATAGAGACCTCAGAACAGAGGAGGGAAGAATCGTGAAACCTCATGTTTTTAATGTAGTCTTTGTTAAGCAAAAGTGGCTTTTTTTGATGAAAAAGACTGAAATCGCTTCAGCTTTAAGGTGACAAACTGAGAAAGGTTTGTTTTTTCTCTTTATTTAAAGGTGCGAGTTTGTGATTGCCTTAAATTAGATCCTGAATGAGATATTCTGGCATTTTTTACAAATACTGCTATAAACGATCTTTATGTGGTCTACTCTGATCTTATAAATTACTGGAAATCATAATATTATAATTAATACTATTGCTTTCTTAATTGTTATAGCTGAAATCTAAGCACAGTGATAATTATGAAACAGTATAAATTAAAGTTTAAGATAAATTAAGATTAATTAATAAATACTAAAGGTTTTTTCCCTCTAGCAGTAATATTTGTGCCATATAAGCAACAATATTAAATTAAGCTGACAATTATAAAAGTTATCTATTGATCGTGTTCACAGATAGAAACATGCCAGCATTATGCTAGAAATTGAGGACCTAAGTAAATATTCTGATCTCTGTTAAGTTGCTTATGGATCTTTTCTTGAAGACAAAATTCATATTTTATGGCCTTTACATCATAAAACCCCTTCACCTATCAAACATTTTTCTATCTCGTATCTTTAAATTTTTGTATGTTTTATATAATGTATCTATAATGAATCGCTGTGGATAACTTCACCTAGTCTGAAGATCTTTTATAATTAAACTCATCATAAATCTCATCAAAATTCATAAACAATAAATAATCAACTCGAACTGCAATGCTCCCTAGCAAATATAATACTATAGAACTAGATAATATTTATTTGACTGTGTAAAATTGTGGAACGGTATAGATCGTTTTGAAGTGTGCTTTTGGTAGGAAAAGCTGACGCGTTAACCTAGCCACAAAATAACTAACTACATGACCTTGGGCAAACTCTTCGACAAACGTTACCATTCATTTCCGGATAAGAACCAATATTTCTTCGAAATTTTCAAAGATAAGGAAAGGGCACTCAGAAAGCCATAAGCAGCCTCTGCGCTACGGTTCCGTGATGAGCACAACTTCTCTACTCCGGTTCCATGATGAGCACAACTTCTCTGCTCCGGTTCCATGATGAGAACATCTGGACATTTAGGTTAACAGCAGATGGAAAGAGAGAGGAAGTTGAAGTTAAGACAAAACCAATATAAACCTTGCATTCCAATCCTGCCTGTATTATAACAGCTGTTTGTCTTTTCGGTCGATTACGAAATCTTTTTGTAACCCAGTTCTCTCATGGAAAAATGATACTAATACCCAAGTTGTAGTTGGCATAAATCTCTTGGAGTTGATGAGAATTTTGTAAGGAAGCACCAGTCTCTTTGCCAGCCCCTTGGAAGACGCCTCTGCACAGCTGCCTGTGTTCACAGCTTTTGCTGGCAAAGTTCTCCCCCAAGGTCAGTCCTAGACTCTCTACTCTTTACTCTGTCCCAGAGATTTCATTTACGCTCACCTTTTCCCTACTTTTAAATAGATGAAAACCTGAAATCCAGCACTGAACCCTTAATTGGTGGATGCATGACAAAGCACACAACAGATACTAATAATAAAAGACATATATTTGGTGAAATTTTTTTTTAAAAAAAGAATACCCATAAAGTTTTAACAGAATGAGGGACAATATGTAGTCATAGGCAGACTCTTCATTTTTACTTCTTGCCAATGTGTATTCTGAGATACTCCTTCCACAAATTTTTCTATAATCCAACAAATTTAATAAATGTGCCATGTTGTATTACTTGATATTAATTAATGTTAGAAAATCAATGCAGAAAAATGTTAACCTCGTTTAACCCAGAATTTCCAAAATTGTTTGGTAACAGAAACCATCTTTATGGAGTATCTATTAATATTTTACACTATTCAGCTTAAGAAGTACTGTCGAAACTTATTCTTTTAAAAAACTTGAATTGACACCTGAAAAAGTCAACACATCTGGTATGAAATCCTATCATCCAGCCCAGGAGAAGCACGACAGGGGATCCCACTGGTCCTGAAGCAGAGAGTGAATTCGGAGAACGATACAATCTGAATTCTCTGGCATTTTGATGAAATATTGGTTCGTATCTCACGATGAATAAAAATTGAAATATACCTCATATAACCCATCACCAAAAATTGTTGTGTTATAAGAATTGGACGTTTTCACAACCTATACAATAAAGAGCAAGAAAAAACGTATGCTACATTTTAATACCTTTATATTTTTTCCCATGTGGTAGAAGAACCATAGATAACCAGAATCCTTTCCACATAGATAATTACATTTGGATAGTGAATGTTTATATTCTTATAACACACAAATACAAACCTCCATTATACAAATGTAACTATCTGTGTGGCCGAATTATGTAACCTCCCCCACATGTGACTGTATTTGATGACAGGGTCTTTAAAGGGGTAATTAAGTTTAAATGAGGTCATTGGGGTGGGCATTAATCTCATATGACTAGTGTCATCAGATAAGAGATTAGGACAGACTCACACAGAGTAATGGCCACGTGAGGACACAGGGGAAAGGTGACCGCCAGTGAAGCATGGAGAGAGGCCTCAGGAGAAGCCAACCCTGCCGACCTCCGACCTCCAGCCTCCAGAATCGTGAGAAAATAGTATGCTGTCCTTTAGTTCATCCAGGGAGTGGTATGCGCAGCGGACTGACACACTGTCCCCGTGAAAATGACGCTCTTTAGATGAAGGTTCACGTAGTAACTGAATCACCAGCGGACAGCGCAGCTACCACGGCGGAGGCGACCTCACTCTTGGAGTCCCCCGCCCCCTCCTGCTGCGAAGACCAGGCCGCATCGCGGCGCCACCGACCAAGGTCCTTCGTCAGCCCTTGAGGCCACTGTGCATCTCGGGAACCAGCTGGGACTGTGGACAACGTTGTTTCTGATAAGACATTTCGCAGAAACAAAATCATGGGCCTTCGTTCAATAACAGGGATGGTCACTGAACTGCTAATTAAATTTGTACCATTTTATAGACTAACATTCTCATAAATGTAGATTAAAATAATGCAAATACCTATGTTTCTAATTATTACTAAAAGTTATAAAATAAATTTCAATGATAAATACAGTACACTTAGGAAAAATTCAATAACCAACATCGTTGACATTTTACCCCAGAATTAATCACTGAACAATTTCAATGTGGATTCATTGATAATATTAAACATATCCATAACTTTTCGCAAAAATGCCTTATCGAGTCAAGACAGACCTCTTGGCCCAGAGATTCAAGTCAGATTACAGGCCATTCGGCCTCCTCCCGCCTCCCGCTGACAACCATCTACTGATTATAAATAAATTACAGGCTAAGGTTGCAGATGTTTACATCACATAACAGTGATTTAAAAGTTCATTTAAAAGTTATTTTAATGGTAATCGTCCATATCTTCTTTAATCTATAAATCACAGAAAGCTTCCATAATCGTTTCCTGGGTCTACCTAACAAATTAACACAAACTGGACAGCCAAAAAAAAAAAAAAATTATTTTCTCATTGTTCTGAATAGTAAAAGTTCAAAATCAAGGTGTCAGCAGGGCCGCTCTCCCTCTGGAGACTGGGGGAGAGAACCTGCCGCAGCCGCCTCCCGCTTCCATCTGCCTCTCCATCTGCCTCCCTCTTACGGGGACAAACGTGATGGCGTGTACGGCCCCCTTGGACCATCCCAGATGAAACACTCTTTTTTCCAAATAAAGCAACATTTTCACATTCCAGGATCGTAACCTGATATAATATAGCCATTATTCAATCAATTACAACTTCTTTCACCTAAAAAAAAGTAATAATGCTTCTATATCAATTAAATTATTGTTCAAAACTATGTATTATTATATTAGATAAAATGCACTATTTTCAAATGTTTTACTGATTAAAAAATATGAGTTAAAAATTTTAGCCTAATACACTGTTGTCTTGCTCTGATGAGACCCTGATCTTTAATTTCTCATTTTTATTTGTTACATTTTCTTCTTAAGCTCTGAGGTTTAGATAAATTGAAAGTCTGTACCTGGTCCTGTATTTTCCTGATTTCTCCTCCAAACTCCTTTGCAGGTGCTAGAGGATGCCCCTATCTCGTTTTGGAAACTTCTCATAAGCATTTGTCTGTTTTTTTTGTTTTGTTTTGTTTTGGTTTGGTTTGGTTTTTGTGTAGAAAACATCTCACAGAAATGATGACGTTTAATACAGCAGGTCAAACCTTGTTACAACAAATATGACATTAAACATCTCTAATTTTTAAAGATTGCAAAGCATTTATTACTGACCCGCTTACTTCAAGCAGTTCCTAACAGGAAAAATACGGCGCAACACAGCTAAATTGGCAAATCCTGTCGCACACATGGTGATGTTATGTGACCTGCAATTTGGTGACATTTGAGGTTATCGATTCTTCTCTGACCCTTTATCCCCTATTCAATTTAACACCCAGTTTCTGTCTCATTTCATAAATATTTTCTCAGATTTTGCTGCATTTGGCAAGAAGGAAGAAGATTCATTACTAGATTAAAAAGACTTTGAACTTAAATTTGAAGGTTGAGTGCCGCATAGATGAATCACCTTAGATGTAGTTCCTGCTACCTGGGAAATGATACAGTTACCCACCTACACGATTATACTATAAAGCAATCAGAGATAATGGATACAATAAATCTGAAAACAATACATAGAGTGAGTAACAAATTTTGACTGAAGAGGTTGGCTAAGGTCTAGCGGGAGCCTTTCTATCTATTGTCCATCTGCTGCTGACTTCCAGACCTGTAGTGAATATATCACATCCCTCTGAGGGCTTCTCCAATGTCTTCAATGAGAATTAATCAATATCACTATGGCATTCATTTTGCAAATAATTTTACAAGTCACATATGTCAGTTGGTATGGAATGCATCATATTATTCTTATTACTATGCGTGTGTCTGTTTGTTTTTCGCTTCGGAAATTTTAATACCCTTGAAAAGAGTGACCATATGTCTTGTCTCATATATGCTAACACACTGCCATGTTTCTTGGGGAATTAAATACACATTTAATTTATTGAATAAATCACTAAAGAATGCCTGAGACTTCCATTTTTGCCTATAAAGATTAAAAGTTGTAGAAATTTCTCTTCATCTGTTATAAACTACTAACCCAGAAATAAAATAAAACAGCTATCTAGAAGGGAAGCAAACGATGTGATTCTTGCCGTCTTTCCTGGAGGAAGTTTGCACAGCACAATGTGGAGGGAGAGGCCCCAGGAGAACGAGGGGGGGTCGTGGACTGCGAGGCCAACAGTCGTTGTTGGGGGAGGAAGGGCGGCTGGAGAGATCCTTGCAGGGAAGAGTATGCGTGATGAGCTCGGTGAGCTTGGAGAGGTTCGACGACTTGCCCAAGTGAACACACTCATTTAAGAGTAAACGATTTCAACCACAGTATGTCATCAACCTTTTAAGGTAGGAATCTTGTTAACTGCTATTTTGCAAAGCAGGAAAATAAAATTCAGAGAGGACTTAGGCTCCCCGAAAGCGCAGAAACGGTAGACCAGAAGTTCTGAAAGCCAGACACTCCACCACCAGGCGCTAAAGGCCCTTTGACCCCTAATTCTGCTTCATGTGACTCATCTTTAAATATCTGAAGACGAATTTCCCTCTCAACTTCTCCAGACAAATATCCTTAATTCCTTTCATCACGTTAACTTTTTTGATAGCTACCTCATAATTCTGAATTTTATTAGGTTTTTGGCAAAGTAATACTCTCAAGTGCTTTTTACGTATCGACTCAAGAAACGTCAATAAGCTGGAACGTTCCACTGAGTCTGTGCAGGGCGAAGACACTGAACGTGCTGCGGGTGGCAGCTTGGGGACTTGCTGCCCGGTGGCAGTCATCACTAACTATCAGCTCCATCGGAGACAGCTCTGGACGATATCTGCTCTAACCTTTGGGGACATCACAGGTAGAGAGCAAAGTCCGCAGTTTGGGAGTGATAATCCCATCCTCTGATAAGAAACAACCGTTTTGTGATGTGCGTTTCTAGATAATAAATACACCGAGAAACCGAACTTAAGTGCAAAGAGAGTGTGCGTGAGTGTGAGTGCAGATTTCACGGTAGGGAGGACTGAAAGAGACCCGAGGTTACATCCCGATAAACGAAAAGCCTGCAGAACATCAAGTGTTAGTACTTAATATTAAAGGCCTTTCTACAGAGGAAGGATCGAACTTATCTGGCGCAGCTCCTTTAGACACATGTTTAGAAGCGCCAAAGCGCAAGCTTGGGATTGATACAAAGAACAGCTGCCCAATGAAGTAGTCAAAATCAGTTGCCATGTTGTTACTGAAAATGTCAAAACAGAAGCTTTGTGACTTTTCATAAATGTAACGTAGAGAACATCGCATTTACTACTCTGACCCAAGTTTCCTGGAGCCGGCCCCCAAATCCAAAAACACCCCGTGCCCCTGAGGCGCGGATGTGCGCCATGCCACAAAGCTGCTCAGTGATACGATGCAGGTCTCTCTCTCTACTTCGAATGCGTCCAGTTTCTCTCTCCAGCTTCTGTCTCCTGTGGAACGAGGGCTCCTGCCTGTGGTATTTGTTACTGATCTTTGGACTCTCAGAATTGGACTTCTCGTTCTTACATCTTTTATCTTGGAGTTAGTCTCACTAGTTCTTCCCTCTTGGGAGACTCCTCAGTAAATGTGATTTAATCTAAAACGCCAACATTAAAAAAGTGTCGCTGACAGTACTGGTACATGGATTTGGTCTAAGCTTCTATCGTTCCATAGTTAATATTCCCTGCCTTTTAATTCTTAAGCGACACCAGTAATTAATTTATTAATTAAGAAAGCTATACTCGGAAACTAAGCAAGGTCGGGCCTGGTTAGTACTTGGATGGGAGACCACCTAGGAAGACCAGGTGCTATAGGTGTAAAAATTTTTAAAAATAAGGGATTGTAAGCTGACAAGGTCCTTGCAATCTGTGAGGTCAACCAAGGGTTGCCTCGCCTAAAAAAATAATAATAAAATAAAAAATAAATAAAAAATTAAATTAAATTACAAAGCTATATTTATATATTTGTGTATCTTAAAGTAGTAACTTTTACAAGTTAAAATTTCAATAAAGATGTCTGTAAATTGAATTTGTTTTTCCCCAGCATAATACTTCCAGTAAACATCACTGACTTGGTTTCTGTTGTTGTTCAATTAAGTGTATGTTTTTACATTTCAAAAGAATGGTGTCTCCGGTATTTCTGGCTCCCAATTGAGAAATCACTTTACTTTAATTTGATCTCATTCTCTTCTCCTCTCCTCCCCCACCTCCTTCTTCAAACTTCAGTTCATTTCTTTTGTGCTCTGCATGGTTCCAACTTCATTCTTAATTTTAAAAAATGTCCACTAATCTATTATTGTATGTCATCTTCCTATAAATTGCTGGAACTTGCACTGTGTCTGAGATTCATAAATAGCATATAGTCTTCATTTCCTCTTTGTAGTACAGGTTTGTTTTTTTTCTGTTGGGTTGTCAATCTCGGCCAACTTCTCTACAGAATTTAGCAAATTTATGGAAAATCTCCTTCTCTACTAATGTAACAAAAGTAAATAGCATGCTCTGTCTTGATGACTTTAACAATTGTATAAGAATTTTCTTCCAAAATTTTCAGAAATATACCTCAGAATTTTTTCTTATATCATCTTTTTCCATATTTCTGTGATTTCTTGATGCATTCGGATCGATAGTAAAAAAATGATTTTATTTAACTTCTTCACAACTAGAAAGAAAAGAAATGCTGTTTAGAAATGCTTTTTCATTTAAGTATTTAACACAGAGTATAAACCCATGAAAAGCTTTAAAAAATCTACACTCAATCCATACGGACTTTTGTAAGGACAGCAAATCAGAAAAGATAAAACATAAAAAGTTTTAAAACTCTTAAAATGTAATGGTTTTATGATAACTGTAACAATCCAAAAAAAAACAAAAAAAAACAAAACTCTGTAATTTGTAAATTCTGATTGTATCACTTCCAAGTGGCTCCTATGAATGATAATTTTAATTTGTTTTTGATTCTGCTCTGATTTTTCTGTTATCATTGAGGAGGGGAATAAACTGGACTTATTTGATCCATACTTTAAATTCTTCAATCGGGATTAGCCGACCTTAATCTTCTGTTTTTGAGCCCAGGTGAATCAGTGCTTACTTTTATATCATCAATGTTCAATAAGTGGGCACTATGGCTTTTTCCCTAACATTTTAACCACCCACATTTTGATGTAAAACATTGGCTCTGAAAATCTTTGATGGACGATCAAAGCACCCGTTTATGGTTTATTGACTGTGGTTCTACCTATGAAAGTTCCATATTGTGTGCGTGTGTGCGTGTGTGTGTGTGTGTGTGTAAATTACACCTGTAATTGTAATTTTTAGCTTCAGTTTCGATTGCATGGAGAAATAGGAGAAAATTTTAAAGAAATCTCAGAATCTTAGAATTCTTATATAATTTTCAAACTAAATTCAATACTAATATTTTAGGTACTTGCTTTTATTGTGTTTTCCTAAATCATTAACTCTTTTTGTTCATAGAATCAATAGGATTTTCTTGTTCTGCACTCACATCTCATCACTTTTTTAAAATATATAATTAAATTACAATACCTACAATAACAATTACAAACACAAGTGATATTAAGGATTAGGAAAACCATGACTGCCCCACGCATCTTATAAAGCGGAAATCCTTGGGCACGGGATGCCAAACTCTCTGTTAGTGGTGAGATAATAAATGCTTTGGCTTTGTGACTGAGAAGTTCCTTGTGACAATAACATCAGCGTAACCACAGACAGTGAGCAAATGAGTGGTGCGGATGTGTTTCAATAAAACTTAATTTGCAGAAACAGGTGATGGGGAGGTTGTGTTCATGGACCATGTTGGCCAGACCCTGTTCCAGTGCCTAGTGCTCTCGTCACTACGTAGGAATGACAGAGAGAGGGAACACGCAGTGTCGATTAGTCCAGAGAGGCGATTAAGTGAAGAACAGTTAAGCGTTTTCTACCGTCGTTCGTATTAAGACACAAAACTTCATTCATACTGCTAGGAGAAAAAAAAATGAGCTGGATTTTTAATAATGACAATATAAATAAGATGCCGACTCATAATTTCTCTTTTTCCAATGAAAGATCTTTGACCTTTATTTTTTCTTTGACTCAGCCTAATATAATTAAGCAAATGCTTCACAAAACTGCTATGATTTTAAACTTGATTTCAGTTTTTAAAACACCATTTTTAAAAGTAGAATGGAAAGTTTAACTTTCTTTAGGCATGAAGGGTAAAGTTTAAGAAGTGACCCTTCAGAATATTTGCTGCGAGGAGGTGGGTGGGCGTGCAGCATCAATTTTATGACGCTCAGTCATCGGTTCATCAGAAATGGTGCTTAATCTTTGGGATGTGAGTCATCTCATACTCACAGCCACCAGAAGGTATTCACAGAGGCTCACAGGAAAGGAAGCCATTAGCTGATGAGCAGTGACTTTAAAATGACACATACACCACTGGCAGCCGCTGTGCGCACCGTTGGCAGAGCCCCATCACACTTCCGGCGCGCTCTCTGTCTGAAAACCTTTCCACTCTGACGAAGCCCTCACCTAGCTCAGATGTACGTAGGCGTGAAACCCCCACCTGTTGCTCAAGTTCACTCTCTTTCTGACATTCACCCAGAACTTGCTAACTTAGCTTGCCAACCAGCTTCAGAAGGTCTGAATTAAAACTGAAATGCTGAAAATTGCAGAATTCAGGGATGTCTTCATAAGGGCAAAACTCTAGATTTATGGCTAAGGCTATTCATTACACAGATGTGGATTTACTGCCAACTATGTAGCAGCCCTTTTTAGGTGCTAAGATCAATATGCAGTCTCTGGCCTCAAACTGCATAGGTTAGGGGTGTGTGTGTGTGTGTGTGTGTGTGTGTGTGTGTGTGTGTGTGAAATAAACATGTAAATCCATTATTACAGTAACAGCAGTATTACAGCACGGTATTATACCATAAACAGCTATGAGAGTGCAGATAATTAAATCATTATTATCCCCTCCATGGAGCAGTGCAGGGAGATGTTTGAAGCCTCCAAAAAAAAAGTGAAATAGACTGGATTTTAAAATAAGAAGGAATTTAAAGAGAAAGGAGCATTACAGAAAGAAAGAACAACCGATACAAAGTCTCTGAGGTACGACATAGCATGATGCAACTTGATCTGGGAATAGAAAATAATCAAAAATACTCTATATACTTTAAGCTAAGAGTGCAGGTAAGGGACACAGAAGAAGAAAAGCTAAGCAAGGCTTAGAGATGATGGCGAACAACTTTTAGGCTGAAAGTAAATCAGAATTTTGAAGGAACGAGACAGGCTGGCACAATCAGTTTGCTGATTTATACTGATTATTAAGTGACATCCAGGTACATGTGATAAATGTGGAACCCGCCAGAGAGAGTTTTAGATCAGAGGTTCAGATTCAGGTGTCGCTGCATGTAAAATTTCTTAAAACATATCTTAGAGTGTGAATAAATAAACAAGCACATGGTCTAAGAAATTAAATCCTAAGGAACACAAACCTCTAGAATAGACAAGAGAAACTGGTGGCAGCGACCGTGTGACAAAAAAGAAACCAGGACAGAACGATGTGGTCGTAACAGACAGATGCCACGGAAAAGGCCTTCGGAAAGGTGACCCAGGATGAAGAGAGTCACATGAAATGAGAGGCATGGATGACAGGCAGCAATCCGCCGAGCAGTGCATGAGAAGAAAGTATAGGCATTAAATTCACACAACCCCACTCCAGCTTTCAAAAATCACTAGCGTAATTCGGCACATTAACATACTACAAAGAAAAAAAAAGACTTGTGACCTCTCACTAGGCAGAGAAAAATGATTTGACAAAATTCAAGATCCATTCCTGATTGAAAAAAATAATCGTAGCAACCTGAAAATAGAAAGGAACATTCTAATCTGATGAAAAGTAAGTACAAGGTATTTAAGTTACCATCACACGTAACAATGAGACTGAACGTTTTCTAGCGAATTTGGGAGCAAAGGAAGGAGGCCAACTCGGATTCCTAGCCAATGCAATAAGACAAAATAAAAACATAAAATTATCTCTATTCACAGACAACATGATCATTTATATAGAAAATTGTAAAAGATCACAGAAAGCATTCCCTAACCTAGCTGTATGCCCAAGAGAAATAAAAACATGTTCGCATTCGCACAAAAACCTGAACATATATGCTTACAGAAGTTTTACTTATAACTGACAAAGAAATAAAATAGCCCAGATGTCATTCAACTCGTGGATGGATAAACAAATTCTAATACATATATCACGAGTCATAAAATAAACTACTAATTTAGACAGCATGGATGTGTCTTAAATGTAAGCTGCTAAGTGAAAGTGGCAAGACCGTAAAAGCTCTGGAAAAAAGAAAAAACTGCCCAAGGCCAGCGGTGGTTGCTGAGGTCAGGGTGGGGGAAGGAGCTGTCTGTGAAGGGGCGGCGTGGGAGAATTTGGGGGGGTGTTGGTGTGATGTAGACAGTGCCATAGCGAGTACACAATTCCATGCACTCGTCTAAAGAGAGAACTGCACACCACAAAAAGTGAATTTTACTGTGCATTAGTTTTTTAAAATCTACCAGATTGTGAAGAAACTGTTTTACAAAAGAATCACATAATCATACTTAAGGAAATGGGGAAGAAAGAAACTGACTTAACGCGCTCTGGAAAACGCCGTTTTCGGCGGACGCTGTGAGGTTAGAGGGCAAAGGGCCCACATCGCTGCACTGAGGTTGGCACACTTGTCCCAGCTACACTCGCGGTGCTTCGGGTTACGGATTCTACAACTGTTCTGGTCGTAGCCTGGCGTTGAACAGATCCGTAAATAGGTGGTAGATAATGAAAGTCGATTACTCAGTGTTGAAGAAAGAAGTTAAAAATAAAAGAGAGAAGGATAGAATAAACTCTGGTGCTCGCCTGGGGTTGGAGGTACCAACATGGGCTCGGAATGTAACGAGGCTGTGCCAACTGACAGATTGGGCAACAAGTATAGCGGTCTGTCTCTGCCGGAGTTAGTCCCTCCAGACCCCCGCACGTCCCAGCTTCACCGCGTTGAAACAGTGTTGCTCTAAGGATGAGCGGCCCCCATACCTGGGGATTTGCTTCCAGGTACTCTGCTCCAGCAGCAGGATGCAGGGCGCGTGGAGAAGCGGTCGATTCCAGGGCTGCAGCAGGAAAAGCAAAAGACGATCCTGGAGTGACCTGTGGGCTGGAAATGAGGAAATGCTAAAACGATTTTAAAAAGAGATAGAGATGAGAGAGTGAGAGATGGAGTCAGAGAGGGACATAAAGAGAGAAGTGAATTGTCACCGTTGAACACCCCAGTAATAATGGCCACGGGCGAGACCCACCACTGAACACCAGAATCATTCCCAATTTTGAGCTGTGTCGGTTCTAACAAAGTGATGCAGGACAATAAAATCACTGTAGTGTCGTTACACAAGAGAATGAATAAGTTCAAATAATTCAGTGAGAATACATTTCAACGCCTACTTAAAAATAGCTGCGGAAGACTAATGGACAACTCAGAACTGCTTGTGAATATGACCAACATTGGGTTTAAAAATTTGAAATTTTCATGGATTAAATGGTTGGTTAATTTCATAACCATTCCGTGTCAACTTTGATTTTACCAGTAGAATCACATAAAAATTAATTATTTTATTTCAGATACACTGAGAAAGTCGGTCCGGTGCAGCGCATTGACAAAAAAAAATAATTATTAAATGTTATTAAACAAGTGAAGTTGCCCTAAATTATCCTATTCTCTACTCTCACGCTCAAGTTCCTCCCCTCCCCCC
>NW_006442117.1:4494738-4535558 GCF_000325575.1 Pteropus alecto | reverse complement strand
TGCTTTGTTTTGGAAACAATAACATCACACGCTGGGTTGCTAGCAACTTTGGCTCATTTCCTCTCCTCATTCAGTTCATTCCCTGTGTCCCCAAAGTGTGAGGAGTCTCATTAAACACATCACACATCTCTATCTCTACTGCTGAAACCTGATGTAGGACTTTGTTTCTTTACTGGGTTACAGAGACCACCTCTGACTTCTCTTCCCAATTCCTGTCTCGCTCCACTCGACTGTCAAAATGACCTTTCAAAGATGCAAATCTGAATGTGCCACTGTCTTGCTTCATATCTTCCGATGACTCACGGCTTCAAGCATGAAAGCTCCTTATGGATCACCCCGCCTGATGTAACTCCCGTTTACATTTCCAGCCCTAATGATTACTGCAGTTCGTTGAAGGTCACATTTTCTGAAAATGGCCTCCCGCCCCCACTCCCAGTGCCGGTGGCTGCCAATCTCGAACTTTCCTTTAAAGTTTTGCTTGGCTGTCAGCTCCTCTCAGACTCGATGACCCCCTAGCTCCATCACTCACCCTGACCTCGTCACTTTCACACTGTTTTATAACTGCTTGCTTATCTGTACGTTCCCCTCCAGACTGAAATCTTCTAAGACAATGAAGGCCCTGTGATCTGCTGGGCCTAGAACTGAGCCTGTCTCAATGTACATTCGGTGAAAGAATATCTGTTAACGACAGTACACATTTAAAAGATATGGAGCAGAGTACCTGGAATGCTCCATATCTTTGTGAGTGCGCCGGCTTCTCCCCACTGTGACGTCGGAATGGTTTGACACGAGTCTGTTGCACACCTGTGGTTGCGGTTATCCTTAACGATCAAGATTTTTTTATAGATCGCAAATTAAAAGAGAGACTTATTTTGTTACACGGATTATTCTTTCATCGTCTGGCCTTTAAGGAAGGTCCTGTTGGACCATCCCCCAGGTGAAACCTGTTAGCTCGTTTCTACTGAGTAAAGAGCTTACAAAGCACCTATTTAGAATTACACTGAACTTTATTCTCTTTAAGGACTAACCTTACAAGTTTTCATTTAGAAACATGCTCTGAGGGTCTAGTTGAATTTTCTTTGTAAAATCTGGAGGGCAGAGGAAAGGGATTCACCTCCGCTGACTACGTGAGCTGGCAGAGGCGGCCGCGAATCTTAGGCGCCTCCTCCGGGTGACATCCCTAAGCACCCCGTGAGGTCCCTAAGCACCCCGTGAGGTCCCCAAGCACCCCGTGAGCAGCGCTGGGCCGCCGGCTGCTCCCGATCTGTCTGCTGCTTGCAGCTGAGCCGGCTCTGTCTGCGCACAGCTGCCAGTCCAGGACCTCACGCGCCGCCAGCGTGGCATCCTGCTGATCCTCCGCGTCCCTCTCGGTGCCTGCGTGCTGCTCACGCTCCCACGTGCAGCTCGGAAGCCCAGAGGATGCACATTCGTTTCAGGCAGTTGGGGAAGGGCTCCGTGACACACGCGCACCGCGCTTGCCCTCGCAGGGCGGCTCTCACCCGGCCGCCACGCAGCCAGGCGCGCGCGCAGTGGCCGGTGGGCGCACGGGCTCGCCCTCCTCCCTACAGCAGTCCGTCGCCCGTCCCTCCACTTCCTGGGCGGGACTTGCCAATGACACAGGCGCCGGGAGCCCTCTGCGGGCCCAGGCTGGCTCCTTGTCTGGGAAACGCTGCGTCCTTGCGCGTGCCTGCCCTGCAGGTAAATCCTGCGGCCCAGAAGATGCCCGGTCTCCGCGTGAGTCCTTCACAGGGGACCCTTCCTCTCCCGCCTGGGGCTCCAGCCTCAGCACCTACCGTCTACCCCTCGTCTGTCGAGGTTCCAGTAAGCGCACGCGACTTCGCACTATTCTCCTTGGCACCTAACTCTACGCCACGTGGCCCGGTTTCAAAGGTCACGCCCCCTGCGTCCCGTCCCCTCCGACGTGATGCTGGCGGCTCCCACGTCAGTTCTACGTGAACGCGGTTCGGCCGGACAGCGATGTTGTCGCTGATTCTGTCATCAACGCTGGTACCGCTCCGAGCAGCGTGCGCCACGGGGACAGCGTGCGCGCACCGGACGCCACGGGTCACACGGAGGGCCCTTAGCGGGCGACTGGAAGGGGGGCCTGAGGGAGCCGAGAGCACACAAGTCTAGAGAAATCAGAGAACTTCAAAGAGGGGCACCGTCCAACTGTCCCCTACCTGTGCTCGGGAAGGTTCTAGCTCGTAAGTATTTAACGGCGACCCACCTCATGCAAGAGTCAGCTGAGTCACTGACATTGACATCAAGTCCCAGGAGCCGACACAGAAGACAGAAAATGTGTCCTAAACCCCGAGACAATCTCTCGTGTGTCTGCCATCACCACTAACACCTGGTGTCCCACGTGTGACAAACGTTAACTGTTGGGCGCATTCACGCAAGGACAAGCGGGAACAGAAGCATCCACGGTAGCCTCTCTTGCTGGTGCAACGTGCTTCGACGCAGGCTTCTGGCCGCCCTCTCCCCACGCACCCCTCCCCTCCCCCGCACCCCTCCTCCCATCACCCCCACTCCCACCTGGGCCAGCGGGAGTCCGTCCCAGTCCGGCAGGTGTGAATAGGGCCAGCTGTGCTTGGCGTGATGAACGAAGAAAGCAGAGACTTCTCATTCCACTCGGTATGGCTTGAGAGACATGTTAAGTAAATGTTAGACACTTTCTCTGGATTTTTTCCCTCTGTAAAGAAAAACTGGTATTTATTTTAAGATGAGAGCACTATTGCTGTGATCGCAAAAATTAGTGGCAAGATTATTCGGATAACGTATAACAAAACTCACCTTCACATTTAAAGTATCTTTAATTTGAAGGATTTTCAGTATTTTCCCAATTCTTGTCATTTTCTAGATTATAGGACTTTCTATCCCACAGGACTTTGGAAAATATTAAGCGAGATAATTTTTTTTTCCTTTCCCGACTCACAATACGTTCATAATTTGGGGACTACTAGGTGTTGTTACTCAAGTAATTTTTTCTCTTCTGTTAACTGTTTTATCCTCCGAGGTACTGGCTAGTTGCGAATAATTCTGCAATCTCAGTATTGAGAATAAAATACCCTCAGAAAACAGTAAGGAATTGGCGTGGATTGTTTGAGAATGTTCGTCTTAAGCAGAAGAGCGAGCAACAACAAACAGCTTGTATATCACTGCAGATCATATTATTTATAGCAAATGTCTTATCTTTTTTTTTCCTTTCCCGACTCACAATACGTTCATAATTTGGGGGCTACTAGGTGTTGTTACTAAAGTAATTTTTTTCTCTTCTGTTAACTGTTTTATCCTCCGAGGTACTGGCTAGTTGCGAATAATTCTGCAATCTCAGTATTGAGAATAAAATACCCTCAGAAAACAGTAAGGAATTGGCGTGGATTGTTTGAGAATGTTCGTCTTAAGCAGAAGAGCGAGCAACAACAAACAGCTTGTATATCACTGCAGATCATATTATTTATAGCAAATGTCTTATCTTCTTTGCATTGACTTTCATTGGACGAGGGATGGGGGATGGGGTTACAAAAATCACGTGACTTGCTTCAGCCAATAACACTGAGTGACATGTGCCGTTTCCAGGCAGAAGTGTCCGATGGATCACCATGTCCCTTTGCACTCTGCCGTGATCACTAGCAATAATGTTCTAAAGAATGATTTGTCACCTAGAGTCCCAGAGAGAAAGTGATGCAGAGCAGAACAGACGCCAAACCCTGATGAAACATGATCAAGAAATAAACCTTTGTTTTATAAACCATTGAGATTTTGAGGTCGTTTGTTATCACAGCACAATCAAGCCAGTTCTGACATATATATCTTTCTCCAGATAATTTTCTCAGCAAGTTGTCCTGCCAAGTGTGGTCAGCAGAGTGGCCTCCGATGGTATTTATCCCGACGATGTTCTCTGATTCCTGGGCCCTTTGTGTGTGTGTCCCATGACACAAAAAGGGCCTTGGCCACGCAACTACAGCTCTGAAGCTTCAGATCCGGAGGTTTTCCGGATGATGCAGATGGACCCAATCCAATCGCACCGGCCTTGAAAAACAGACTTTCTCTGGCTGGAGGTAAAGCAAGGACAGCAGAAGCTCAAGTCAGAGAGAGGATTCCAGGGGCCAAAGGACTCCATCCAGGGCTGCTGATTTGAAACGGGGGTGGGGCCTGTTGGGGGCCCCAGCGGCCTCAGAGACTGGATAGAGCCTCCCAGCTGACAGTCAGCAAGCAAAGTGGGACCTCGGTTCCAGAGCATGAAGAACCGAATTTGGCCGCAGTCTGGATGAGCTTGAGAGCAGTTTCACTCCCAGAGCCTCCAATAAGAATGACAGACTCATGGAAAGTCAGCTTCGGGCTTGTGACTGCGAAGCAAAGAACCCAGGATTGGCACGCTGCAGCCGGCTGACCTACAGAGCCGCGAGATGGTGGTTTTTTACATTAAATTTGTGTTCCTTGGGTTGACAGCAATATAAAATGAATAGGCCGATTTTGAAATTTAAGTAGCAATGTGCGTGGACCAGTGAAGGGGCGAGTTAAACCATCTAACCGTGGCGGTCAGCGAGAGCGAAAGGCGCTGGTCACCAGGGTGGCCTCGCGCTGGCCGGCGCACCCGCGGCGGACCGCGAGCTCGTGAGAGCATCCCAGCCTAGCAAAGGAAACGGCACGTCGACCTCACAGAGCTGCTGGATAAATTTTCGAAAAGCGGATGTTCCAGTTCCCGATACATAAGTGATCAATTATTGATGAGTAAATGAAGACGTTAACAGGTGGATAAATAAAAAGTGGCTGAAACTTGCCAAGTGGCCAGCTCGATAAGAACAGTAGTTTTCCAATACCAAGTTTGAGCAAAATTCTGGTGTAATGGGTAGTCTGTCCTCGAGGATTACGCGGACCTGCTAGACAGAAGGGGACACTGCTGTGTTCAGAGTAGCCCGGGCATGTCCCACCCGCAGTACGCATTCAATTAATGGGATTTATCTATTGATTAGCCTTTTAAAACCTATTTTATCATGAAATCCTTGTCATGTCTCCAGATGATATTTATAAAGAAGATTGTACTGTCATTTCTAATCATGCTAGCCTGTTTATTGAGAATATTTTCCAAAATTCTGAAGGAATAACATAAATAAAGATGCTAAAAGCCGTCTTTCACTGGACGCAGTTTCTTACTTACAATAACCATACATTCATCCTTTCCCTGAACCGGCAATTACTGAGCACCTAGCATCTACTCCGCCCTATCGTGGGTATCAGCATGAGTAAAGATGAGTGAAGTGTGCTCCTGGGCCGTATAAAGATCATAATTCAATTAGGAAGCCAAACACTCAAACCACCATGAATGGTCCCACACACAGCGCTTCGCAGTTCAGAGGAGAGGGACGATTGACTTCGCTGGGAGAGAAGGGGACACTGCAGAAGAGGAGGAATTGGACTTGGTTTCCCAGTGAGCACGTGCACCCGCATTCATTGTCCACTTGCCAGCTCGGAATTGTGGTCTCGTGATGCATCGCGTTTCACCGTCAGAAGGTCGCCGGCGCACAAGCCTTTTTGTCATGGTGTCTTCTCCTTTCATCTGAGCCTGGCAAACTTTTCTCTAAAGAGCCAAATGATAAATGTGTAGACTTTGCATCTCCATGGTCTCTGTCACAACTACTCAGCCCTGCCATCCTAGGGAAAACGCAGCCAGAGGCAATATGTAAACAATGATACCTAAATAATTGGGTGTGGCTGTGTGCCGATGAAGTTTTACCAAAGCAGACACGAGAGCCAGATTTTGTCCGTGGGCTGTCTTGGATAAATAAGATAAAAATATAAAATAACCAAAGGGTTTTATACTTTGCGCCAGGGCTTGTGAAGAAACAGAGAGAAAAAATGAATGGTTCTCTCCTTCGAAAAGTTTACTAATGTACCATGTTAAAGGAACTTCACCGAGATTTAAGGTTATAAGTTTACCTCAGACTCAGTAACTAAGTTGAATTAAGAAACCATACTCAATCTGGTTTCATCTCATTGCGATACGTTGCTTCAGATATTACCTGACAGATTAGGGTCTGTTCGTTCGCTTATTTCTGTGAGTCCAAGTCCGTTCTCCAGACTTACAGACTTCGGCCCATTTTGGTCACAGGAAAACATTTCTGCCCTCCCACTGAGTCACAGGCCCAGAGTAATCCACGTCGGGCACAGTTTTAAGATAAGATCATGTTTCTAAATTAGAATCAGAAGCAGGGATCGGGGAAGAACCAAAAGAAATTCCAGTTTATATGTGGTCGGACTTAGTAAAGGGGCTGGGGCACGTCACCAGTCAGTGAGGCGCAAGCGCCTGGGACCAGGGTCCAGCAGCCTCTGGGTGGAACTGTGTGCTCAGGCAGCCTCCCCACTGTGTAACGCCAGCACTGACTTAAGACCCAACCGAGCAGTCGCTGAGAGGAGGCCCGAGGTTCACACAGGAGGGCGAGCTGTGAGAGATCGCTCGCTGAAAACCAGGCTAGCCAGCTAAGCTTCTAATGCGCGATGCAATCGAACCAGGGATTTAAGGGAGAAAAAGGTTTAATGAAAATGAAAAAAATCACTGAACTCAAGGAGAATAAAGACAGCGTTCCCATCAGTGTAGGAGCTTCTGTTACTGTTTGGGGGCGATGTGAACTCGGGTGTCGCCCCAGGGCCATGGCAGGGAGTTGGGGGGGCAGGTACCGAGGCAGAACTGCAATTAGCATTTACCCTCAGTTCTTCCCCGCCGACGCAGCAAAGAATTACTGCGAGATTTAAAAGTAAGATTTATTGAAAGTACGTTTTAGAAAGTGATGGGCCGCGCTAAGGAAGGCTGCAGCCCTGTGGGGTTCGGGAGGTGGAAGGATAAAAGAAAGAAAAGACAGAGACGCCCCCAGGAAGGAGTGGGTATCCAGCCAAGAAAGCTGGAACGGCGCAGAAGCGGAAAGGTCTGTATTATATTAGGACCACAATAGGTAGTTGCAAAGGTGTTCCTAGTGATTGACACATGGGGTCATTTTGATTGACACTTGGCTGCTATATACCTCTTTGCCTAGTGTGCACGTGCTTACCCAGAATGCAATCGGTTATAATTAGGTTCATGAACTTCCGGGCATAGGCGTGGTATTATAATGACGGTGTGATGAGGCTGAGGTTGTGGGCAGGTTAAGGCAGTACCTTCTGTGCAGGCGTCTGTGGCTGGATTAAACCATCTATAGGTTATGGCCCTCACATCCTTTGTCCCCGGGGATGCAGAAGGGATTCTTTAACTACCAATGAGGTGTTCTCTGGGTGGTCTCTGGGTGGTCTCCATTCCTTGGTTCCCCTGTCGCTCCTGTCTGACTAGCTACCTAACACTTCCACGGAAAACAAGATGGAAAACAGGGTAAATAAAGAGTGAAGACCTTTACGAGGAGACCCTGGCTTTTCAATGTTGTAGAGGCACGGTTTAGATTGTTCGGCAGAGGAATGGTGTGTCGCTTGAGAGATACTTATTTGGTGTCATAATTGGAGATGGATTGTAGTGTCGAGGCAATATTCTTGAAACTCAGTCTAATGGTTTACTGAGCGGAATGAAAATGAGTAATTGCAGGCCTGGATTTAGAAGGCATTTGGGGAACAGAGAGAATTTTTAAAATTTCTGACATAGTGAGCAAAAGAGAGAGAGCTGTCACAGAGAACTCCAAGGTTTTGAGTGAAAGTAATTGGAAAAATGGTAATATCCTCAGAAGAGACAAGGAAATTGAGGAGAATCTAATTTGGAGCATATAAGGCAGATTCACCTGCACAGATGTCTAGAGGAAGAACCTTCTATTGACTTTCAATCTGGTGCAAATGTGCAAGAGCCTTTTTTGTTTTTTTTTTAATAATAGAGAAGTAACCTTGAGGGAAAAGAAAAAAAAAAGCATTGACTTTCTAAGCAGCCTGTTTGCCCACTACAAGAGCACTGGTCACAGAAACTGGGTTGGCGACGCTCGGCTGCTCCTCAGGCCCCATGGACTCAGCTTACACAGACCTTTGCAGGATACGGAGCGAACCCGCACGGGGTGAAAAGACTGGGTGGGCGTCGCAGGGCCAAACCCCAGGGGCAACTCATCTCAAATCTCCCGGCTGTCCGGATAAATAAATGGTGCCATTTATATCTGAGTTATTATTTTTAGGTAGATATCTTCGTGTCAGTGTTCTCATCATGGAATACAAGTCATGATTTTTTCAGTACCCACCAATAAAGGGAGCATGGTGACTCATTTTATGTATATTAATTTTATTAAGAAAAAATTACAAAATTGTGTAAAAATCCAGTGTATGGCTTGAGACATAAGAGTGGCATTTTCCTGAGACGTGAGGGCTGGAATCGCATATGTGGGTGGCCGTGGAATCTGTCACCACAGAGTGAGCAAGTTCTCAAGCGTGAGGCTGGAGGAAGAAGCAGAGGAACCGGGGCCGACTGCGGGGCGTGTTTCACGGACGTCTCTGTAAACGAACCTCATTCACAGGAGAAGCTTTCTCATCCAATAACGGGCTTTCTCATCCAATCATAGAAAAGCTAGTGTTATGATAGCCTACGATGAAATAAAAAAGGGCAATCGAAATATATCGAATGAACTCTGTAAAGTTTTAATAAAATGATGACTATTACCTTTATGTGATCAGTGAAGTATATTTTTTCGCCGAGAATTTTTTCCAACTCTTTTCATTATTTGAATAGCCTTTAGTGAAACAGTTAGAAATCAACCGTATATATCTCTAAGAGTCTCACTAATCCTGATATAAATTTTCGAGGCAATAATAAATTTTCTTAACGTACCCTTAAAATCCTTAATTGCAAGTAATAGGTGACTTTTCTTAAGGAAAGGCGCCGTGAAGAGAAGGCGGAGCCAGCTACAGAGGACAGAAACTGAGAGTGGGAACCCCAGAACAACCCAGGACACGTGGACTCAGACCTCCCCTTCTTCATTCCGTCTAGATTCTTCCCGCTGCCATGGAGGACACCTGCACTGACCTCTGCCTCACGTAACAAACTATCACCTACGCTCCCAGCAGCTCTTCCTTGGTCCATTAACAGATTAGATGTTAAAATGCCTATGAGTGATGCTGCCTTTTCTAAAGGATAATCCACAGATTATTTCTGGAACCAAATCGTCTTTTGAAAGTACCTTTGCACTAAGGATAAACATATTTGCTAGACTGCGCACTTCCCCAAACTGACTTAGAAGAGAACTGGCTTTAGCTCTTATAAACCCACTGTCCACAGTCGGTCCTGGAGCGAGTAAAACGCGTGTGTTGTCAACCACCCATATGTTTCCTTCCTCTTGAACTCGAAGGGAATCTGTGTTGTCCCATAGCATCGTGACAGTTCTCGCTTCAGTCAGGAGAGAAGCCAAACTGTCTCTGAACACGTGGAAAAGAGCGATGTATCTCTCCTTACCAGAATAATGAGAAAGTGCAGTGAAAACCAGTAAAATGCTGAAGGGGGGCGGGTCCTTGTCGGGTGGATTTACTCGAGGTCAGCTGGAGGCCAGCGGCGGGTCCGGGCGCTGGAGGGACCAGGGGAAGTTTTTGTCCGCACGCGTGAAACAGCAACGGAGGCCTGAACGATTTGGTGAGGAGCCAAGGGCAAAGTTTCAGGTGTTGGAGAAAAGGGACAAAGAGGGGGCTCGACGGGCTTGGCCCGGAGTCCCCACGAGAGCTGGCGGGGCTCGGCCGGGGGCAGAGGCCAGTGCCGAGGGCGAAGTCGAGGGGTCAATGGGGGTGACTCTGCGGCAGACGAGGGGACAGTTGTAAAGGCCGCAGACAGTCGCCCCGTTCTCGTCTCTGGGAGCGGGAAGCGAGGCCGTCGTGGGCCTGGACATCAGAGGCCGCGAGCACGGACCCAGGTTTCCCGGTCTCCCGGATGCGAGGGGGCCGCGTGGCCGGGCCCGAGGGCGCGCGGTGGGGACACAGACGCGAAAGAGCGGGGCTCGCGGCGGGACGCGCTGGCCGCAACGGCCCCTCCGGGCTAAGGGTGCGGACGTGTCGCCCGTGTCGGTTCATCAAGGTGCCTGGACATGGAGCGCAGCGTCCCGCATCCCGGATGCTCTGGTCCTGACCCAGATCCTTTCTCGGCCCTGTCCCCGCCTGGGACCCACACACCCAGCAGAAGGGCATTTGTGCGATGCTCCGATGGCCCAGAACGACGGCGGGAGACCGACTGTGGACACGGCGTGGCGGGGGACCAAAGGTGTTCCGGACGTTAGACCTGGCCTGGGGGTTGGTGGAGGGTGGGGGGAGGCGAAGGCGGTTTCCAGGTGGCCGGGAAGCGTAGAGAAGATGGACTTAGCCGAGGACAGTAAATCTCAAGCGGGCCAGATGGCGCCTGCGGCTCTGGTCCACTGTTTGGACGGCCCCGAACCCCTAACGTTTCTTTCCCACCCTTCATCCTGTCCCTATCTATCCATCCAGCCAACCGCACTCGCCCCTCAAATCCTGGGCCAGGCGGTGCCTGCTCCCGACCCCCATGGTGAAACCGCCACTCTAGAGCGTGTCCACTGCAGCATCCGCGGCATTTTCCTGGAAGCGTAGGTTTGTCTGTGTTCCTCGTCAGACCGAAATCTTTGAAAATATGATCAAACATGTCCAAAACAATGCATCTATGAGCTCGATTTCCCTCCCAGATAATCCTGGTCTCGTTCCGGCATTTCCGTCTCAGAGAACGGAAGCAAAAGCTCTAGTTGAAAAAGAAACCAGATGTCGTTCTTGACCGTAGCCTCTCACTCGCCCTTTCTCGTTCCTTCACAAAACCTTGTGAATTTTCTCTTGGGAATCCTCACTTTTGTCATACCCACCAAAGTCCACGCAACAGCCCTCTCCGTCCTGGGCTGAAACCAAGCATGCTAATCAGTCTAGTTGCAGATACTATGGTCCCCTGTCCACATTTTTGTCAGTGTTCTTTTTGAAAATAAGATAATAAATTCTATTGCTGCCTTCATTGAAATCCTAACAATCATTTCTCATTATTCTAATGATAAAGATCTAAATCCTTAGGTTAGCCTGTCAATGTCTATTCATCTAAATGCCCAACTTTGTCTGCGTAGTACCTATTCATCCTTAAAGTCCCAGCTCGAGCATCACCTGCTCAAGGAGGCCTCTGCTGCCTCCTTCGAGGTAATCTCCCCATCGTAGGTGCCCGCGGCACACGCTGCTTGAGCATGTGGCACAGCTGTAGTTCGTTTGTGTGTGTGACCATTTCACTTACATATGCTGCTCTAACTAGACTACAGCTTCACGAAAGCAGGTGCCTTTCTGGTTTCGCTCACAGTGCTATACTCACAAACCCATGTGTGGCACAGGGATGTGCATCGGATGATCGAATGATGACTGAATGAACTGTGCCTTCCTCGTCTTCACAGCCTCAGGGTTAAGGCTGGTACCTACAGCTTAGATACTGCTGAGTGAATAGGAGGCATCTTCCAGACAGTTATAAATTTTTTGGATAAGTGTTTAATCCTACTACTTACCTTTTCATCAGGTGAAAAATGAGTTTGTTTTATCTTGTTTGCTCTGGAAGAGTTGAAGGAAAGAAAAGAAACTTTCCCTATTTTTACTTTTTACTCTCCTCTGGACCCCTTATTTTTTTTAAAGCCCCAATCTCCTATGTGATTATTTGCTCTGAAATTCTGGTTATTAAAATTACACTTCAGGTAGATCAAGTGATGAGCTGTGATTGAAGCAATTGTTCTCTGCCCACCAGAAAATAGCAGTTGGGGCTTTGAATTATTTTGTAAAGATCTGAATTACCTAGAATAGGTAGTAATATGGTCAAATGACTTCGAAGCTCAAGCAGAGAAGGTAAATGAAGGAAGTTTGTGACTATGAGGCAGTCTGGAATAGTGGGGGCCGCTGGGTCCTCGTGAGTGAATGTTCCACCTAAAATCACTCAGATTCCAAATTGGTTTTAATTCTGGAATGGTCAGAAAACCACACAGTATTTGTGGTGGTAGAGTATATATTTCCATCCCGTATACCATGGACATCTTTCAGTGATTTTGTATTTGTTTTAAATGCCCAGGCTAAGCAGTACGGGCTATTTAGATACAAGTTGTCAAGTTAAAATAAGGATATATATCACTTCCCTAACACTGTGTTTTAAGTCAAATGTTGAAAATAATAAACCCTAAAATGTAATTGAACACTTGTTAATGGGGATGAGATGTTCGATTTAATTGGCTTTCTTTATGCTATGCTTCTGGTGTCAGGAAAAAATATATTTCTTACTGTCAATTGTGTCCTAATTTACCTACTATCCTATGCTCTCTGCAAATTTAGCTGTTCAATTACAGCAATATCCATTTCTCTTACTTACAGGAGCTTTGCTCTGAAATGACCTGCATATTTGAAAGAGATGATTAAACGAAAGTCAACTGCTACTCACGGCAATGGAAGACGGGGATATTATGATAAATGAAATTCACTGCTAATCTGAAAAAGCTCATTTTAAGCAAATTCATCAGCATCCTACTATAGTGACTTTTATTAGCCTTGCCAACAAGAATCGAATAGCCGGCGCATTTTTTTCTTCCATCTGCCACTTAGAAGTACAAATGGGCAGCACGTCGCCAGCGGGGAACAGCAAGAAGAAATAGAGAAAGAAAGCTCTAAGGTGACGTGCACGCACTAGGTCGGCTTAGGGAAAAATCAACCATGTGATTTGTCTAAATGAGAACAGATAAATAGACCACTTCTTGAAGTAGAAATATGGAAGGGTTCCTGTGAAAATACCTTATTTTCTTAGCTATTACAAAGTCCAGTTTTATTGTGCAGACACACCATAGACGCTCACCTATTTTTATAGGTAAGAACGTTGCGATCGATATCAGAGGCAAAAGGACAAAAATGTAAGGTCTACAGTACAGGCCGAAGCACGAGAAACGGAAAACGCGAACAGCCGACTGCAACCGGACGGCGTCGCCATCGTGTTCTCCAGGCCAAAGCGACCTTGCCGTCTCTATTTTTTCCAGCTGTAAAATGGGGAATAGTATTAAGCTCTTCTCCCAAAATCATTTGGGGCCCTGTTAGATCAAAATAATAGACGTGAAGGATAAAAGGCAGTCGTTTAGAAAAACATTTGATTTAGACATGCTGAAACTGCATTTTTGGACTAAAACGGATGGTTATTTGTAATGGTTTCTTCGGATACTGGTTTTCCTGATGGTACACCAGCTTCTTGTAAAACAACCCATAAAAATTCGACTCGAATGTATGTAAATTATTTACATCGCATCACTCTGTTTCCATTATTGCCCATATAAAATATTTTAGCAAGTTTTGAAGACTGCTTTAATGTCAAGCTACTTATTATATTAGATAAATGTGTTTGATATATACATATTTGGATCTCATAGATACCTATGTGGTATTTTTCCATTATTATTTCTATAACGCTGGCTGATTAATTTAGACTCGCGGTATTTTTAAATTTTATTTTTATATAAATAAATTTTCATTCTATTCTTTCCTATGCGGCACTAAAAAAAAAATCATCTACTCATTTGAAATCTTTCAAAAACCCCACTTTGTATGAATAATAGAAGAATTTTTTAAAGAGAGAAATACACTGTGCCAGATGGGTAGTGTAGGAAAAATCTTCAGAATAGCGCTATTCTCTCTGCAAACATTCTATTTCTGGTAAAGTTTGTGGCCTCTCTACATGTACCATGGAAGGTTTGATAATTACACACAAATCAATGACACGTGACTGTGTCCTGAAGTTTACAGGAATCAAATAGAGGTATTTCCCCGCGCCCCCCCCCCCTCCATCCCAGAGAATGTTCAAAACTAACAAAGATCATTTTTTTAAAAACTGAGGCACTGGGTCATGCCTAAGTGAATTCAAGACTTATTTCAAAACTATAGTAATTAAGAGTGTGGTCTTGCAGTAGGTTTAGAAAACGGATCATGGGAATAGAACAGAGGGTCCAGACACACGATTCTATAAAATGGGACACGTGACAGAGAGAGCTGCAGCGCAGTGGGGGGTGGGGGCAAGGCAGGGAAATAAAAAGAGCTTCGGACAGTTATCCAGGGAAACCAGAACCCCACTGTGCCCAGCAGACAACGGGACTGTGCCAAGGAGCTTGCAGATCTAACTGTTCGTTTAAAAGTGTACATAAAATTGAAACAAACAAGTCACAAACAAACAAAAACCACAACCTTTACTTTAAATACTTAGAATAAAATATAAAAAGAATATTTTTATGGCTGTAAAGCAGGAAAGAATTTGTTCGATCAGACACCAAAAGCACATACAATACACCACGATAATGATACTAGCAATGCAGTGAAAAATGTGACTTTAAAAATGATGCACAAAAAAACAGCCTTCAGACTAAGAGAATAGACTTGTGGTGCATGTCAATAACAAACATTTGACGTTCTAAACATAAAAATACATTATATAAATAAAGACAAAAAATAAAGAAAATGCACAAATAATATGAATAAGCAATTTACAGAAAAGGAAACCTGTACAGCTAATATTTATACGAGAAGGTGTTCAGTCTCCAAAAAATTAAGGAAATTAAAATAATAAATCCATTTACACGCATTGGAATAGAAAAAAATAGTAAAGTCTGATAATAATACTACAGAAAAAGATTGGAAAAATTATTTCTCACACACTGAGAGGGCTGTAAATCTATGTGTCAGCTTTGGCGATAAACCTGCAAAATCTCATAAGCTTGCATTGTGTTGAAGCGATTTTGTTTTTAAGTTAATACTCTACACTAGAGGAATTCTTGCACATGCGTGCAAGGAGACTTCGACACGAATGTTCCCTGCTGCATTTTAAATAACTGAATTGTTCATCAAATACAGAGTGGAAAAACAAATTTTGATATATCTATTCAAAGAACTATCTCAAAAACATAATAATGTAGGATGCAAAAAGCGAATTGCATAAGGATACATGCTTGATGCCCTTTATATACATCTTTGATTCCGATAAACAATATCCTGCAAAGAAATAATGAGCTCGATTTCATGAGCTCGCTGTGCCCCGGCGGGAGAGAGAAGGGAATGGACGTAGAGACCCGCACCCGAGATCGTCCGTGAATCTGTGTTCTTCCCTTTTAAAAGCAAAGATGAGAAACTTGGCCTGACATTTAGATTTGATAAAGACAGGTTTGTAAGTTCACAAAATTTTCCAGTAAGATAAGTGAATTTAAGTAAAAGCGAAGCAAATAATGAGCTATTTCCTACATCAGAGATTGCAGAGACAACAAAAGCAGGAAGGAATGACCCAGAACTCCCGGGACGCTCAGCCCGGCGAACCTGCCAGCCCGGCTAGTAAAATGTCAACGGGCGAAGTCCCGGCTGGTACAGTAAGATTCTGACCACTTTATAGAAAGAGCGCTGCCTGCAGCTCTCACTGTGAACTAACTGTTTAATCCCAGCAACGACCCCAAGAATTACAAAGAGGAGCAAAGCGGTTAACCAGCTTGCAGGAGGCCGTCTCTACGCGCGGTGTAAAGCTGGATGTGAGTGGAGGCCGCCGGCCAGAGCAGGACACCTGCGATGTCACACGTGCCACCTGACGATGGTGACAGAGAAGCCTTATCAGCCCTTCATCAACACTGGCATGTGGCGGGGGCCAGATTACTGTACTCTGGCCGTTGTAAAGCACCTTCAGTATAGTAAATATGTGGGGCGCCCTGTGGGAGCCACCTGGATCCCCTCTTCAGGGCTGAGGGGGGAACCACTTCAGACAGACAGACAGACAGACAGACAGAGAGCTCGAGTCGGCCAGCAGAGGCGGAGCGGAGAATGTGCGCTCTGGGGCACCGCCAGCTCTGCCGTGAAAAAAGTCTCCAAAGGGACAATTCCTGGGGTGTAACGACACCTCCATTTTACTGAGGCTGGCCCGGTGCCCAGTGGTGCCCTGGATAGGTCACACGTGTTGCTGAATGTGCCCCTCACTATAAAGCTGTGAGTGGTGTCGATTTGAACGTCCTCATCTTAAACAGGAGGGAGCGAAGGCTTAGTGAAGCGAAGCCATTCCCCAGTGATGAAATGTCACAAAGTGGTAGAGTGAGATTCAGCCCCACGCAACCGGCCCCAGCGCCAGCTGGTCTGTGAAAGCTTTAGTGCCCACCCTGCACCCCCGGCTGTGGGTGTGAGATCCTCAGCATTGTGGCCCGTTCGGTCACGCCCCCGAGGCCGCAGGTGCTGAGGGAAGTGGTCAGGGCTGGAGCAGCTGCTTCCACTGATTTCCACAAAGCGATGCAACTCTTACCTTGAAAAAAAAATCATCAAAAAGAACAAAAGCACATTCTTATCTTCCTACCTCATTCCCCTCACAAGTCCCTCTAAAATCTCGAAAAGAAAAACTGCTTCTGAAGTTCCTTTTTTAAATAACGAAGCTATATTTAACCCATGTAGGATTACTCTTTAGTCAAAATACACTTAAGTCTCCTACTCACTCATCCTTCTACTGCTTTGAAGCAATTAACTTTGTTATGTCAATTTTAATGTAAAATAATTTGCTCCAGAATGATTTCATTTCTTGGGAACCGACTATAAAATGAAAATGTCGTGAAATCCCCTGAGTGCCTTCTGCCGAGCATATTTCAGTACTGTGAAGATTCCCAGGGTTTTTGGTGAGCAGGGTTCACCAAAGGTAAAATCGACATGCTGGCCCCGATCGCCACCTGCGTGAGCAAGTCACAAGGGAGAACAATGCACTGTGACGTTCCTTTCCCCTAGTTCTGGCCCCATCTTCCAAAAGGTGTTTAGCTTTGGGGAGAGCTAAGATTTCAGTGTTGCTTTTCCTGATCTGCCTTCCACATCTATAATTAGTTCCATTCTTCTAGATCATCTGTTGTTTAGGGACTGAATTATCAAGCAAATCTCATTAACGGAGACGCGTAGGGTCCTTCCTGGCCTGCTACCTAATCACTGCAGGGAACGGGGAAATGAATCAATGAATCGATGACGCCATGGAAAGGAGTTGCTTTTCGTAACATCTAATGTCTATGGGACATATATCTATACATATAAAAAAGCAATCTAAGTAATAGCGATACCCTGAAACATTTCAGTTACTTCGAAGGCTGGGTGGTGTATTCACTTCCGATCGCTTGTTATAAATTACCACAAATTCAGCGGCCTAAAACAACATGAATTTATTACTTCATTTATGAAAGTCGGAACTCTAAAGTCAGTTTCCCTAGGCTGGAATCGAGTGTCTGCAGGGCTGCCACCGGCTGGAGGCCCCGGGGGGAGAAGGCGTGCCCCCTCCCCAGCTGCTAGGGGCCCCCTGCACCCCCCGCCTCGTGGCCTCTTCTCCCACCTGCAGCGCTGTCTCCTCTTCCTGACTCTGGTCCCACCTTTCATCGTCTCCCTCCGAGGCCAGCTCCCTGCCTTTCTCTTCCGAGGACACTCATGATAAGGCCAGAACCCCCCGAATCACCCAGCATGCTCTCTCCCAAGCCCAGACCCCTCACACGTGTCTGCAGCTTGCCTTTTGCCACGTGAGTGACATGTCGCAGGCTACGGGCGTTCGGATAAGGGCCACTCGGAGGGCCATTGCTCTGCCCCCCACAGCGGTGGGAGGGGGCCGGCTGGGGATCAGAGGAGCTGGGATCCGACCCCTGTTCCGCCATGGATGAGATCGAGCCTATACCGGGGGTGCGACCCAGGTGTGGTCAGGTGCGCCGACCGCCACACGCACCTGATGCCCAGACGTCCCTTTCACACCTGAGAAATCAAGGCCCAGACGGGACCCTGGTCCGGCTCAAAGCCAAAGCCTGGACGTGGCGGCAGGGGGACAAAACTCGAACTGGCAGCCCCGTGCCACTGTCCCTCTGTGTTCGCCCGGGCCCTGACCCGCACACCCAGCGGGCACCCGAGCGGCGTCGAGAGGAACGACGTGGCAGACCAGGGGAAGTTATCGCCTGCGTGAAGTCTGCTCTGCAGGAGTGTTTCATATTTCGTCCGCAGGAGAAATATAGTGTCGTCAACACATGTCAGATGTCTTTCCTCCTAATGGGCAAAGACCAGGGGCTGGAGCAGAGGGGACACAGGAAGAGAAAATTCAGAGCATAAAGTAAGGGAAAAGAGGGTGAAGTGTCCCTTTCTGCCCACTGGGTTTGCTGAGGGCCGATTCCAATTCCACTTCACCGCTGGAGAGAAATCTTAAAACCCAGCGTCAAATTGGTTACTTGTGAAACACTCAGATATTCAGAGAACGAGAGAATCTCAGGAACCGTCAGCTTCCCACTCGGAATCAGCTCTGCTGAGATGGAGATTCTGAGCTTCGAATGCAGTTAGGGTCTCTCCTCGAAGTTAAACTGCTCCTACAATTCACAGAATTGTATTTAATCTACGGTTTTTCCTGGGTAAATCTGACCCTTTGGCACGTGGGAGCAAAGCAAGCAAAATAAAAGAATCAACACCGAAATTTTATGGGTTAAATTCTGCAACTCGGCGACGACGGGAGGGGACCACCGCTGTGGCCTCCGGGCACGCCCCTCGCACCCCGGAATCACGTCTGAAGGGCGAGGCCTTGAGGGGAGAGTGGGCGTGTTGAATATGGGGAAAGGCGGCAGGCTTCACTCAACGCCTTCACCTGCGAAGACTAAAGTTCTTAACGGGAAAAGGCTCCTCAAAAAGCTTGCCGCTGGCGTCTGAGAGACGAGCCAGTTTCCCACAGTCTGAGTTTGGTTTAAAAAAACATTCCCACCGGTTTTGCGAGCTGTTTGTTAAGCAGAGGAAAGGCCTGTGCTCGGGACCTTCCTGGAAGTTGAAACTGGAGATGCCATCGCTTGGCCACTGAGTGGCCTCAGCCGCGGGCTGGCGCCAGTGAAGCCGAATCCAGACTTGGGGACTCGGGGCTGAAGCTGGTGCCCAGGTTCACACGATGAGCGGAGGTCCACAGCCCGGCAAAGCCATCTCTCATGTCCTCTCCGCCTCGTGGGAGTTGGTAATCCCAGAATTCAGCAGCTTGAGCAAATTATGCTTTATTGGCTAAAAAGCATTCATTTGTTGCAGAGATGGTTGTGGGCTCTGTTTCTCAAGTTCAGAGGTTTCTGAGTGAGGTCCTGGTGTTAGCAAGCCGATCACACGTCCGTCTCCTGGAAGACAAATGCTGGAGGGTACTCCTGCTGAGTCTACCTAAAGATCTGCCAATTTTGTTTATCTTTTCAAAAAGCCAGCTCTTCATGTCCTCGACCCTTTCTGCTGTCGCTCTACTCTCTGTCGCGTTCATTTCTGCTCTGATGTTTATTTCCTTCCTCTAGCCCTGGGCTTCGTTCGTTCTTTTCTCTAATTCCTCGAGGTGTACAGACGGGCTGCGTGTTTGAGGTGTTTCTTGTTTTTTAACGTAGGCATTTCTTGATATGAACTTCCCTCTTCGAGCTGCTTTTGCTGTGGCTCGGAGGTTTTGATATGTCGTATTTCCATTTTCATTCGTCTGAAGGTATTTTCTTCTCTTTTTGTTTTTTCTTTGTCTCATGGTTGTTTAATAACACATCGTTTAATCTCCAGATATTTGTGAATTGTTCAGTTTTCTTTTTTGAAATCGATTGCTGTCTATTTCTCTCTTTAGATCTGTTAATATTTGCTTACATATTCAGATGCTCCTGTGTTCAGTGCATAAATGTTATGTAGTCTCGTTGGATCGGCCCTTTGTCATTATAGAGTGACAATCCCTGTCTCTCATTACAGGCTTTGTCTTCAACCTTATTTTGTTCAGTATAACTACTCCTTGAGTTTCCATCTGCATGGAATCTTTTTAAAAAGCATTTACTTATGCATTAAATGAATATTTATCACACATCCTGTGGTGACAAAGATAAGGAAAACATGGCCCTGAACCCAAGGGACGCACAGTCGCTCTGGTTTAAAAAACCAACAAACTATAAAGCCTCTTCGTTTCATAGGCAGGAATTCAAAATCAGGGTGCTCTTCAGATTTCACCTCTGGAGGTGTTTTTAAACATACATCCTGGATCCCATCCTGGCACCTGTGTTTTTTATCTGTCCCTGCATGCACACGAGTCACCTGAAGAGTTTTCAGTATGAGGCTGCCTTGGTCCAAGCCCAGAAATTCTGAGATTTTCTGGGATGCGGCCTGGGCATAATAATTTGTAAGCTCCCCCATGATTCTAATGTTCAGCTGAGGTTGCAAACCATTTGTGGTCGGCTAAATAATTGTCCCGAAGTTATCCATGTCCTCATTCCTAAAAATCTGCGAGTATGTTACTTTACCTCATAAAAGGACTGTGTGAATACGATTACGTTAAGGATATTGAGATGGGAGAACCAGGATGTCCGGGTGTCCGATGGAAGCGCAGCGCCCTCACAGGAGGCTGGAGGGTGACGCCGGAGTGAGAGATGTAATGACGGGAGAAAGGTTCAGAGCGATGAAGAAAGGGCCGCAAGCCGAGGGATGTAGGGGGCCTGTAAAAGCCAGAAAAGGCAAGGAAATAGAGTCTCTCCCGAATCCTCCAGAAGGAACGAAGCCCTGCAGGCACCTCGATTTTAGACTTCTGACCTTCACAACTACAAAAGAGTAAGTTTTTGTTGTCTTAAGTCTTTAAGTTTGTGGAAATCTGTTACAGCAGCGATAGGAAATAAATGTACCACTGCTCTAACTAGGGAGATCTAAGATGAAACTAGGTGTGTGTGTGTGTGTGTGTGCATGTGTGTGTGTGGTAAGTTCCCCAGTGTGTGTGTGTGTGTGTGTGTGTGTGTATGGTAAGTTCCCTGTGTACATCAAAATGTGTGCTCCCAATTACAAACTACCGAGGGAATTAAAATCTCCCTCCCGCCTCAGTCCTGCCCACCACTGGCGCGCTAGTGAGACCAGCGCCCCAGCAGAGTGAGGGGGCGGGGCTTGAGCCGGAGTGAGGGGGCGGGGCTTGAGCCGGAGTGAGGGGCGGGGCTTATTCTGTCACTCTCGGTCCCCGTGTCCCTCGTCTGGTCTGAAGGGAGCCTCTGTAGGCAGCAGAGAGATGGAGCCTCTCGACATCCTTTTTTAAAACTCCGTTCAGCCACTCTGTATCTTCTGACTCGCGAATTTAGTCCATCTACCTTTAAAGTAATTATTGCTAGGTATGCAGTTGTTGCCATTTTGTTTATTGTTTTATAATTATTTCGTAATTCCTTTGTTCCTTTGTGCTTTGATGACTTTCTGTACTGGGATGCTCAGATTCCTTTTTCTTTATCTTTTGTGTATCCACTGTAGTTTTTCTTTGCGGTTATCATGAGGTTACCAAAACTTTGTTATCGCCCCCAACATACATAAACTCTGGATTCATTAAATAACAACTCCGCTTTCTCTCCTCACAGCCACCGTGGGTCCCAGGTCTGGCCCTGATCCAGGCTCGCAGGTAGGGGTAGAACTTCGGATATGAACTGTTACAATAATGTAGTAACTTGTGCAAGTATGCTCAGCTTATTGCTTATCACGCATGTGCGGCGGGATAAGCTTTGATCTCTGACGCATATAAAGCCACGTGGTCTCCCAGTGCAGAGGCCCGCGCTCTCCGCAGTAAGGTTGGCGCCTGCCGCCTCATTCTCTTGTCCGCTCCTCGTGCATGTTTTTCCGGCTGGGTGTCTCACCACCCAAGCCTTCCGTCCCCTTCTTGATCAGCTCAGCGCTGAGAGCCGCTGCTAACCTTATTCAGCTTTCTGTCTCTGAATTTTTCTGTTCTACGTGACTCCTCGTGTAAGCGGAATCATTTATTCTCTGTCCTATTTTGATCAGCATAATGTTGCCAGGTCCATCCATATTGTATCACATATCAAAATTTCATTCCTTTTTATAACTGAATAGGATCCTATTGTGTCTGCATACTACATTTTGTTTATCCATTTTTCTATTGATGGACACTTGGCTTGTTTCTACTTTTCGGCTGTTGTGAATAATGCTGCAATGAACGCAGATGTGCAGATATCTGTTCAACTCTCTGCTTTCAATTTTTTTGGATGTTTACCCACAAGAGTATTGCTGGCTCGCTATGGTAGTTTTATGTTTAACTTTTTTTTTTTTTAACGCCTACAGCACCCGGTCTTCCTAGGTGGTCCCCCATCCAAGAACTAACCAGGCCCGACCTCGCTTAGCTTCCGAGATCAGACGAGATCGGGCGTGTTCAGGGTAGCATGGCGAAGACTGTTTAACTTTTTGAGAAAGTGGCTGCACCATTTAACAAATAGAAACAAAAGCATGTTTTCTAATTGGTATGAGCATTTTAAACTCAAAGCATTAGCTTTGTTGTTCTGATTTACAACATTCTGAAAGTAAAACAAAAAGTCATTTAATTTAACTTTCTTTTACAGAGAGGATGAGCTGTAAATATGTTTTTTAAATATTAAAAATTTTTATAGTTAATGAATATCCATATAATATAAAGGTACCCGCAGGAATCATAAAGTAAGTAAAATAACTAGATAAAATACAGATTTAGCAAATCATATGCTATGAATAATACATACATAAAATAGCATAAATATATGTAATGATTCTAAAGAAATAAACATTAACAAAACAATTCAAATAGTGGATGTGCATCTTGAAAAAAGATGTTATTGTAAGCCATGAAATTTAACTTTTATTATCTATCCGTTAATTTCAATAAACTTAGAAACATACGGTGTTAAACATTCTGCAATTTTTTTCTTTCAATTAAGTCAATTTCACCTTTCCCTTTATAAAACAAAAATGTTATTTCATTCTATCTGATTCAATTTAGGACACAGAAAGACAGAACTCACATCAGCAGTGTCTCACTGTTGGTATAATTAATTTTAGTTGTATTTGTCATCCTTTGTTAAATGAGGAACCAGAATATTTTAATTAAATGATAGTATCACAATTTTTTTTCATGCTGCACCTTCTGACTTAAAAATATTCTAATATAGAATATAACTTTAAAATTAAAACATTGGTATCTTGACTTTCCAGAGATAATTAGCAAAACACGAGGGAGGCAATGTCCTATGCCATTGTCATTGAGATATGTTAAAAAAAAACTTTTATCTTCAGAGGACAATATGAGAAAATTATTTAAATATGCTTAAAAAGTTTAAATGTTTTGAGTTGAGGATGTCGTAGGACTCATTTACTTCTTCCTTCTGCAAGTAGACAGAGCTGTGTAACAAGGACTCTGCTAGCTGCTTACATGTTTCTGGAGACCGTTGATGGTTGGGCCTCTCAACCACTTCTAGCTGCTGACTCTCTCCTCCTGGCATAACCTTGCCCCAGAGCTAAGCCAGTCCTGTCCGGGACGACCTTCCACCCCCAGCTGGACGGTCTGAGTTCATCTGCCAGTCAACCTGAAACCCGAATCACCACAGCTGTGCCCCAGGCTTCCCTGCACAGCCGAGGCTGTCCTCGCTTCCCGCGCCCCACCAGCCAGCCCGGCAGTGAACTGAATTTATTCAACAGCGCTTCTGTGTTCCACGATGACTTCACCCCTCATCTCGCCCTCTTACTTCTGATTAAGCTCAGCCAATGGACGTACGAGCAGGAGACTCAGTGGCGGTAGGAGACAGAGTTCTGGGTATTTCTTCCCCAACTCTTCCTATTCTGGGGTCCTGTTCCAGAGGTGGCTGCCTCCTAAGGGCCTAGGAGAGGAAACGGGCTCCCCATATTTACAGCCACGATCCCCGGATGCCTCGGCATCCCTGTTGATTTCTATGCCCTGCATATGCCTTTGTAAATTGTCCTTTTATTAAATTGTCTTCAGAATCTGATCTCCATGTGTCCTGCGCCTCCTACCAGAACTCTGATTGATAAACCTCCCAGAAGGTCTTCCCTGGAGGAGAGAACTTGGACTTAGAAACTCAGGTTAGATCTCTAAGGTCTTACGTCTACGGCCAGCACCTTACGATGGGAAACAAGAGTGGGTAGGAGAGTTTCAAGACTAACACCCAGATCACGGTCAAGGTGAGGGTGTCAGACTGGGATGGAGAGCACGCAGAATGCTCATCTCCATGCCGTGCGAAGCCCAGCCGGCCGACGTGCAGGAAAAAGACAGCGCACTCTGTGAACACTTTGCATGTCCCTTCGGTGCCAGCTTGTCATGCTCTGGACCTGATGTTGGCTCTGGCAGGTCTCCAGCGCTCGTCTGTGCCAACCTCGCTTGTCAGTGTTTCCGAATACCTGTCACTGTAACCCTTTCGAAGCCCTTTTAATAAGAAACTCACAGCTCACTCTGTGTTTAAAAATCTGTTGCTTGTCCTGGCCAAAGCAGATTCTGCCTTGTGAATAATATTAAATTCTATCCCCCATGACTTTGCAACGGAAGCGGTTGACAGACGGTTAGTGAGGGTTCGCCTTCTCGCTCGGCAGCGCGCTTCAAATGACATGCGGTTATCTTATTCACCAGGTGTCAGTCCGAGCAATAAAAAGAAACACAAATGATTTTTCATTATTTTAGTTATTTGAATCATAATTCTGTCTCTTTCTCATTTGCAGAAGCAGCATGGTGAAACAAAATCAATGTACTCTCGACAAAAATCACCACGATGGGAATTCAAACATACTCTTAATTTTGCTGTTAATAAATTGCTTCAGGGTTATTGTTGCCAGATTCTTTTGAAGGAATTATCAAGCAATGTAAACTTACTCTCAGGCGCTCGGCGATGCCGTCAATACCTCGCCTGTCATGGACAGAATATTGAATAAACGTTGCGCACACGATCGATAAGGACCAGCAAATAAAAGTGCATTTGCAAGAAACACTCCTCGGGAAGGGGTGCTTGGGGGGTGGGGGGTGTCAACGCTTCATCTGAACACCCCTCCTTTTGCCATGGAGAATGAGCACAGCCTATTTAACTACAAAGTCTGTCTGGATCCTGGTGCAATTCATTCAGAGGCAGCCCGGAGGGTACAGAACATTTTTTTTTTTTAAAGTAAAGAAAGCTTTCCACGTGGGGTCAGACAAGACCTAAATGGGAAGAGGTAAAGACTGTTTATGTTCCAGAGAGAGTCCTTCTGACTCTAGTCACCCCAGAATTGTTAGCCTGGCAACTCTACTCACCACGGCAGCCCAGCTTCTCATAAACCAGAGTTCAAGGACATTCTTTCTAAGGGGCGGAGGGGTGTATGTTTAACCATTTGCCTTTGACGTCCTGTGCCCTTCCCAGTCCCTGACCCTCGAAGCAACACTCTGGCTATGCCAATAAACATTACCCTGGAAACCGTTCATTCATTTCCCTCGAAGAGCCCATGTCACTCTATGTGATGCTGGCACAGCGCCTGTTACAGCAACCGCACTCCATAGGGACAGTCGGGTTTCATTTGAATGTTACCACAATGAATTAATGTACTTTCATCTCGAATCAAAAGCAGCAGCTATTTTACCTACCTGCACTTTCTTAATACAGCTGAATAAAGAATGCCCATTAAATTTTCGATTCACTGAAAATACCTAAAATCACGAAGATCCTCGAGTGCTAATTATCACAAATAAGAGTTATACCAACCACCCCTTTTCTTAGCAGCTGTGGCTCCTAGTTATCATGAGTCTCTACATATTTAGAGCAAGAAAAAGACCTGTTTGACCAAAATATTCTTAATCGCATGCGATGTACTGTGCTACCAGAACCAACCTGACAGCCTTCTGCGGATCGCCCTGGGACCTGCACCCCCTACCATGGGGGACAGAGAACGCAATGGGGTCCCGAGCCTCCTGCCCTCCAAAGTTTCCACAGCAAACGCACTGCCGTGGTGACTGTCGATTCGCCGGAAGTCCCTGCATCGATGTTACTTTGTTCCTATTAAAAGAATAAGACAAGCAGCAGACACCTTTCTAACTGGGGCATGAGAAAGAGCAAAATGACGGGAGAGTGGACCACAAAGCTGTTCGGTCGTCCGGATTTTAGAAGCAGGCGTGAAAGTGTCTGGCTCCACCCAATTCTCCCTAGCTTTGTGTCAAGATCAAGTCTCTACATGATTATTGATATTTTTAATAAAAAACATTCAAGCGACACTTTTTTGCTCATAAGCACCTGGAATACAACTCCAATTCACGCTCGCCTGGTCCTTTCTGCGAGGATTTTGCCCTGTCACGTTTCGGTCGACCCGTGTTTTCCTACCAGACTTCATGCTTCGTCAGGAATGAGCACGGTGTCTTTTATCTCTAATGTCTTCACATAGCAAAATAACACACAAGATAGGATCTCAAGAAATAGTCATTGTATTGGTAAAACATTTTAAGCAAATTATAATAACATACTTTTACTCCAAAAGAGAGCCTGGGTTGTGTCCTCCTGTCTCTGATTAAACTCTGGAGTCTCGTTAAGGTAGGATGTGTTTTTAAACAACTCCCTTCCAGATTGCCCTCCCCCCATCCAATTAGAAAGGTTCAAAATATGAATATTGCAACGAAACTTGAAGAATCATCCAAACTAACCCCTTCGTGTAACAAGTGAGAAAATGTGCACAGAGATGTGATTAATTCAGAGCCGCGACGGTCTTCTCTCTGGATGGGGTTGGGACAGGGGTTAGGCATTTCCAAGTGTGCGACGGTGGGGGGAAGGGGGACGGAGGGGGGACGGGTTTCGCGCCAGCCCCTCTCCCGCAGCTGAGGGCTGTGGGATCGGCCAGGGTTTCTCCTTGGCCACACCCCTTAGAGATGCTCCTCACAGATCCGTTTTGCTTGTTCTGTTTTTTCACCAAGCATGGCTCTCAGACGTCTTAAGAGCATAATTATTAGCAACACGTTTAAACACATAGAAAGACCCGTGGCACGCCGTGCTGCGTGCTCGCCTGCCAGCCTCCGGTTCGCTCAGAGAGCAGCTGGAGTCGGTGTGAAAACAGCGGTTCTCAAACTCGAGCCCGCAACGGGTCAGCCAGGCAGCTTGTGAACACGGGTCATCGGGGCCCAACCCCCAAGGCTCGACTCGGCGAGTCTGGTGGGGCCCGAGAATGTGCATTTCTCACGGATTCCCAGGAAATGCTGATGCCGCTGGTGTGGGAAGCACATTTTGAGAATCGCTTGCCGAAATCTATCACGGAAATTCTGTTTCCTCTACCTCTGATTTGTTTGTTCAGACACAGAGATGTGAAATCATTCTGATGGATTCACTCAGGAAATATGTAGTCTCTATATATCATGTGCCAGATACCGTCCTGTGCATTTGGGCTGCATCAGTCAACAAAGCAAACCGTCGCCCTTGTGGAACTTACATTACGGCAGATGAAACGGACAATGAATAATAGAGACCATAATTCAATTACTAAGGTGATGAGAAAAAGCAGAAGCGCGTAGAGAATCCGGGGTGGCGGAGAAGCGGATGGAGCTGTTCGCAGAACTGAACGCGGGGGACCGCGGGTGTCACACCGAGAGGGGCAGATGTGTTGTGAGGGTGAGGACTTCACCGAAAGGACATCTGGGGACGAGCATGCCAGGAAGAGGGAAAGGCGAGAGTAAAGGCTCTGCTACAGCCTGAATATTTGTGTCCCCCCAAATCCGTACATTGAAGCTGTAATTCCTAATTCGATGGTATTTGAAGGTGAGGCCTTCAGAAGGTGATCGGATTTGGGTCGTGAGAGGAGAGCCCCCAAATGGGATGAGCATTCCGAAGGTGAAAGGGCTGGAGCTCTCTCTCTCCACCAGGTGAGGACACAGCAAGAAGGTGGCCGTCCGCAGGCCAGGAAGAGAGCCCTCATCACAGCTCAGCCACGCGGGCGCCGGAGCTCAGCCGTCCCGCCTCCAGAACTGAGAAAATCAACGCTCTCCGTGTAAGCCCGCTGGTCTATGGTATCTTTCCAAAGCAGCCTGAACAGAGACAGGCCCTCTGGTTTACGGTAAGACAGGCCCTCGGCTAGAGTGTGCCTGCTGTGTCAGAGAAACCGCGGGCCGGTGCGGTGGCACACAGGGGTGGAACGCGCAGCGCTCAGCCCTTCATCCCTTGGTGCTCCCACGGTCCCGGCAGGTTGCGTGTCAGCGTGGCCCGCTGGAGCTGGCTTTCCAGGGAAGCAGACGGCTGCACCTGTGAGGCCGTGAGCCGGAAGCCGGATTTCCACGCGGCAGCTGCGGAGCTGCGCTGCACCACGAGCCAGAGGCCAGGTGCAGAGGCCAGGTGCTCGTGATTCTGCCGTTAATTACGCAGGTGACAGTAAGAAACTCACGTGAGCTTTCTGGGGCCCAGTTAGCGGAGCTCTAAAATAAAGGGGCTGGATCTTCAGCTCCATCTTCACGTCGCGGTCGCACTTTCAGGGCGCAGTCGATGCCGCCGCCTGTTCTCGGGTCGCACGGAGGCTCCCCGCGCCGCTCACGCCCCTCGCTCCCGCACTGGCCGTGCGGTGCGGGGGCCTTCGCGCTGCCAACCCGGTCTGAGCCACGCCGCCGAGGCCCAGCCGCAGTGCGCACAGCCGGTCACCCGGGACGTCGGCGTCCAACCGCGGACGCCGGGCCACCTTCACAGCGTGCTCCAGCGACACCTCTTGTTTCTTGCGGGTTCAGAATCCCACTCAGGAGCACGCGTCGCATTTCGCTGTCATGCCTCCCGTTTTCTCCAACGACGAGATTTCCTCCATCTTTTTATGTCACGGAGACTCGCAGCTTTAGGAATGTTGGTCTGAGCATTGTCAGAGGACCCCGAATCAGGGTCCGCCTGAGGCATCCTCGTTACTGGACCCAGGTCACACTGTCTTGGCAGGAAAACCACAGAAACTATGCGCTTTCTTCTGAGCTCCACGTCGGGGGTCAGTCATGTTGATAGATAAGCCCACCAGTGTGCGTTGGGGTGGGTGGCGGCAACCTTTTACACCTGCCGTGTTCTCTTAACCAGCTTTCTCCACGTACTCATCTTCCTCCCCACCTTTTGAAACCGATGTATTCAATTCATGGGGAGATGGTCAGGGATTATGTCACTATCCTGTTCCCCATCACACCGCCACCATGGGCTCAGCCTCCGCGACAATTCCCGCCTGACCCGATCACAAGAGTAGGCCTGAGAACTCTTTCTGATCCATCGGTTTATCTACATCTGTTATTGACGTTCTACTGTAAGGAAGAGCTTTCCCTTTCCCCCATCATGTATTGATTCATTCATTTAGTTAGAGCAGTGTAGACTTACAGATTCTAACTTTTATTTGGTGGGTTATAGTCCAGCACTACAATTAACTTCCATAAATTTGGCCCGTGGCACTGTGGCGTGTCCCATCATACTCTAAGCACTTTCTTACTTGATGGAGCAACATAATATTCCAAGAGAATTTGGACTTCTCTCCCGAGCCCAGGAGTCAGCAGTTTCTCCAGACCCTTGGTTCCTGCAATGTAGGGTTTGTATTTAGAAATGAGAAGCTAGGTGCTTAGGGTGCTCATTGCTGCGGGAGTCTCGGTGCTCCTGGGCCTGCTCAGTGGACAGAGCCAGGAAACACGCGTATGCATGCATGCCACAAACACGCACGGGCACACGCATCTCCGGCTCCGCGTCGCTATAGCTAAACATACTCACAGACACATGAAATAGATATAGATACAAGAACGGGTACAGGTACAGCGGTGGGTACAGACACAGGTGTGGGTACAGATGCAGATAAAGATATATAATTTTAACCGTGAGTTCATACTATTTCTCATGATTCTTTTTGACTTTGTTGCAAATGCCTTCGACTGTGCTAACTTGGCTCTCACCATTATTCTCAATCTATGGACTCGTGTGATCGGCTTGCGTGTATGCTCGAGGCCAGCAGACTCCTGCTCCCCGCGGCTCTGCTCCCCCTCCCCTCCGGCTCTGAGGATCCTCGGGCGCTTGCAGGCACACTGCTGATGGGCTGTCCTGCCTCCCGCGTCACCTTCTCAGCCAGCACCGCATGCCCTTGGGCATCTGTGGGATGCTGCCTGAGACCCCCCCACGTGGAGTAGCTCTCTTCATCCCACGGCCCTGTGGGGACCCAGTGCCACCCGTCTGTGCTAGACAGAGAAAGACCACTACACATGAAAACGAATAATGACTGTGTAAGAACGGCGCTGTCTGCGGTAAAGCTGGGTTTAAGGGAAGCTAACATTTGCCCCCCCCCCCAACCCTCTGCCAGTGTTTTCTGATGAGCTGGGCCCCCTGGACCCCTCCCAGCGTGGCGCTTCCCACGGCCTACGCAGCCCCTAGCAGCCCAGATGCCTCACCACGGAGGCCGCCTGGCCTTCCTCTCATTAATGAGTCCTCTGCTTCGCTTCTCCCCAGCAGTTTGGCTCACCCGCTCTAGGAGCTAAAAGGAAAATTGAGTGAATCTGTCATTGGAGGAATTTCAGACAGCATGAGAAAATGAAACGGTGACTTTCAGAGACGGCAGGGGACACGGGTGGGGGCGCTTCCCCGTCTCTCTTACGGGACCTTGAAACGTGACTTTATTCTGATTGTTTAAGGTAAATACACAGACTCCAGAGTGGTTTTATTTACTATTTTCAGATTCCATAGTAAAAAGTAAAATCAGATAGAGAAGAAATGTAAACGTGTTTATTATCAAAGTTACTGAATAACTGTTGTATATGACTTTCTATTTTTTAAAGTAAATTGTATTTGAAACTACTAGTCTTAGACTAATTTGTAAAGAAAATATCCTTAAGCTATCGAAATAAGCATTAAAAACAATCATTAAAATAATATTTTTAAACTGTAGTAAATATTTACCTAGAGTGCAACATTTCACTTATAACAAATATGATAAGGTAAAATTTAGATATATCTTCTTAATTATGACCATAGATAAACTGTTAAACTAATTAAAATAGCAAATAAGTTATAAAATTACCACAACGATTCTGTTCTAAATGATGTACATATATAGATATATTTCATTTTATGCTCATATCGACCCCCTTTGACACTACAGAGACTGCTATCTATTAATATGGTGATGCATTTAATGATCAAAACACTTAAATTAAATACAGAATTTATCTTAATGGCATTTTTAAAATATCTTACATTTGCATAATATGCATTTTAATAATGTTACTCGTGTCATGTGTTTTCAGAAAACACAATTACATTCTCATGGGACATCGGTTATGTACATGAGGTGTTAATTTATGCAACCACTGCATCTATACCCTATAGAGATTTTAAATTTAGTTGTTAAAAATGGCTAAGCAAAGATCCCCATGTTGGCAGAATATCAAGTAAGTGAATATTTTTTTATATAGCGGGAAAAGATGAAAACAATAAATATTATGTCTTAATTTGAAATTTTTAATTAAATAAAAACAAAACCACACAAAACACCATGTACTCTTTGCTATCCTACCAAAAAGAGAAAAAATTCCTATGAGAGAGGAAATTTATGTCTTCCTTTTTTGAAATTATATACAGAATCTCAAAGAAACAAAGACATGGAAAAGATCAAATCACTCAGAGTTGGCTGAAAGGTATTTTCGGGGAAAAAATTAGCTGCTTCTATCTCAATAGAAAGAAAAATTAGGGCTTCTGGAAAATTCTCCGTTGCCACTGTCACCACTTTACTCCACACAATACAGTCCATAGGACAGCAGTACTGACATCGAATGACAAGTACTGGAACACAGACCCTTGGACCCTCTCCTTGACCTGCCAAGTGAGACCTTAGATTTTCAAAAAACCCCAAGTGACCACTCCTCTAGAGTGTAATTGTGTGCTAACTTGCCCTCATCAAAATTGTTCTCCATAGCTACCAAAGGGGTTATCAAACAAACGTGGGACTTAGGCACACCTGCTTAAAACCCTTCGGTGGAGTTTTGTTGCACCTACTTCTTCCCGTGTCCTACAAGGCCCTGACAGATGGGTTCCTGCCTCCCCTCCCACCTCAGCCAGAGCCACTGTCTTCTGAGCTCATTCACATACATTCAGAGCTTCACACGTGTGAGTCTTCTGCATTGAATAACCTCTTCTTCACTCTTGATTTGACTGACTTTTCTACTCATGCTCTAGGGCTCTGCTCAAATTCTTCCTTTCTGTTGACAATTTCCTACCCAGAGCATACTGATGAGATAGGAAAACTTGTCCTGCTAACAGAGAGAGAAACCCAAATTCCAACTCTGGATCAGCATATTCTTGAAATTAACTTAAATAAATCTGTTCCAATCTTGGTTAGTTTGACCATCCATAAGATTTACTTTTCAAAATTCCTTCTCTGTCGACCTTCTGTAGCTTCCACGAATCTGATTTTGTTCCTATTTCTTTCTTACCCTGGAACAATCATTTTACTCTACGGCAAAATTACTTTCTTTTCCTTCAATAGAAATATTCTTCCATTCCTCATACCTTCTTTTACGGAGCACACATCTCTTATTTTCCATATGCGGTCATTTTCAATCACCATGACATTCTAATCAGGCCATATCACAGGTGTCTGGATCTTAGTCTGAGGCATCTCGTGCCCTTCTAGTCCTGCAAAACAACACACTAAGGTCTGCAAACTTATTATGCTGGTTTTCCATCTGGTCTGCTAGCCTCAAAGCTGGCAGAGCAGTGGACGACTGCATGTCCTTTTTAATTAAACCAACATCCTTAAGCTAGTTTTTATTTACTAAAGATTATGTCTAGATCACGTGCAACATCCTTAAGCTAGTTTTTATTTACTAAAGATTACGTCTAGATCACATGCACTTGAAAAGCAATTGGGTTCGTTTCTGTTATTTCTCCAATTTGTATGAATTTACATATAATTCAGTTGAAAACATTTCTGAAAGGGAAAAAAAAAAATGGCCCTACATAGCTTTAAAGACGGTAACGATGGAATCCAGAGATAATGCCTGTAAATGAAGGAGAGAGAAAAGGATGAAAAGAGAAAATGGTACAGAAGTTTATATTTCCTAATGCATTTCCACATTCGCCATTGCATTCACGCAATGGTACTATCAGGTTAAATAAGCAAAACTAAATTTCAGCAAAGGTCCCCAAGTCGCCGAGTCCTCACGTCTTCTAGGTAATCCCCTCGGCATTTCTCAGGATCCTCATCCACGGAAGTTGCAATGTCTGTCAGTAGACAGAATGCAGCTGTGAAGATAGAAGAACCGTGAAGTTGCATCACGGGAAAACTCTCAAACTTATTGTTCACGAACTATATATTGTTATATAGTTTATAAATGTAAAACAGTTGACTGTATTTCTTCTTAAGTGCGAATTAGTGATTGAGAGGATTTCATATGTAATCAGGATGCTTTGACTGTATTAGCTGAGTGTACAATATCAATGACTGTCAAGGAAAACGTCTTCTTTTAACCGTTCTGTATCGATTATTCAAAGTTAGAGGAACTGAGATAGAATTACACATTAGTCGCAAGTATTTTCTGTGAAAATGAACTCGCCTTTTGTCTTCGGTGAAAAAAATCGTATTTTATTTGAATTTACAATTATTTTTGGACTATAAGCATGAATTAAGAGAGCTATTAATCATATTAATGTCATTTTCTTACCGCAAAATATCATGAGAAAGAGGCAAAAGTTATAACTGGGGAAACAAACGATAATATTCTCACCTTGTCTTGGTGACCTCGCACGTGTGCTTTCCCATCTGTTTGTTACACAATGATGAGGCTACTGCCCTGCTACTCCCCTAGAATGCTGCGTAAGCCCTGAGTAAAGAAAGACGTCTCGAGTTCTAGTAGCCATTTTGGAAAAAGACTTGACCATTATAACAGAAATCTCCTAAAAAGTGGACTCAGAGAAAATCTTAACATAATGTTTTTAGTGCTTAAGAATAGAGCAGACTGATAATTACATCTATTTCTGAAATGTTTATTTTTTAACAATGCTGCTATATCCTGCCTGTGGTTAGTTTAGGGAACTCGATCTAGGGTCGCTAGTTCAATGAGCAGAATTAACTGCTCAATCCAATACGGACAGCGAGAGCGAATAATTATAGTAATTCAATGCCTGTGATACAGTTGACAGTTGGGAAGAGGAGAGCCTTGAATGTTCGTTCAGATGTCCTAAATTTCTAGGTTCTGTTCAGAATATGATAAAAATGTTAAAGGACATTTTTAGCAACTGCCTACATGTGGTGCTATACATAAGTGTCCCCTTGGAGGTATTTATCTATTTGGAGGTTACTATAGAGGAAGCACTTTATAAAATGACCGGAACATATTGTCTGAGCCTGTGGATAAAAATATCTACACTCGTGTAAAGACAGATTCAGATCAAAACAATTGCATCGACATAAACAAGTGATTATATATACGTCATTGATTTGCCATTTGAACTGTCAGGAACATAGTTATGTTGATGACCTGAATCTCACTCTTCCACTCATTTCGCTTTCCATTCATTTTCCTTGGGGCTTCTTTCTCAACTCTCCGCCCTAAAATCAAATTAATAGGGGTTTAATAATCATGGTAACAGCTGGAAAAAAGCCTTTTTTTCTGTTCTTATTTATGCATCAAAAGACAGACCCCAAAACATTACTTTCAATTAACATTTGAATCATGGCTGAAAATAGTTTTAACATAAAGCAGAAAGCCTACCAGTATAGCTTGCCTGCACTGTGTTTATTATCTGTCTTTTTTCATCTCAGAAATGTATAGGTATTTTCAAGCTATATGGTCTCAAAATTTCAGAAAATATCACAAATGAATAACTGCATTTACAGTGCACAGATAATATGCAAACAACAGCAACTGTGTGCAGATTCATTAAAACCATACGTTCATATTAAAATTGATAGTAGAATTCACATAATGTACATGTAACATTCTGATTTTTAAAATAACATTTAAAACATATATGAATAATAAGTATGTGTACTCACAGACCTATTTGAATTGTAGGTAGATTTCAGCTTATCATTTTTGAGAAGCGCTTCAAAAATTTCCAAATAGACTCAGTTCTCTATGCCAGTGAAACCGTCAGAGGACGTGTCAAGTGAAGTTGATGCTTCACGGACGTGAACAGGGAGGGGAGGGTGAGGGGCACGTGCCTGGGACCCTCACACGAGCAACGTGACGTCTTCCTTCTTCACCCAAAACTTCAAGATTGTTACGGTTCGCCTGCATTCAAAGCAGATTTAGCTAGCTTTGGGAATAAAACACTGGCGGGCAAAAGACTCAAAATGTTTATTTGAGTGAACATAGTGTAGAAAAAGAGACAAAGGAAAATCGGTGTAAAGAATGGAGTATATTTGTTTTTTAAAAGATATTGAAGATTCCAACCATATGACATTCTGGAAAAGGCAAACTATGGAGACAATAAAAAGATTAATTTTTAGGTCACTTAAATCCTCCGTATGATAGTGTAGCGGAAGATATATGTCATACATTCGTCCAAACCCATAGAATGTGCAACACCAAGAATGGACCCTAATGCAGACTGTGAACTTCGGGCGATGATGATGCGTCAGTGTAGGTTGATCCTTGGCAATAAATGCGCCATCTCCTGAGTGATATTGGGGAGGCCCCACATGTCGAAGCCTAAAAGGTCCTGTGACGGTTGCCACCAGGAGCATTTGCTCAAGAGGAGAAACGGGTTTGAAATACCACAGGCTGTGAAAAATTCTCAAAACGGAACAAACTTTATGGTGCAACATACATAATTAGAAATCAACCAACTTTTATCTCTAATGGGAATAATAAAAAAAAATAGACTTTACCAGAATTCCTATCTTTACAGGACACAAATCTTTCAGTAATACTGCAATCAGATAGTCTATCTGTGGAAGTCACATGGTTTATACAGATCGACATGTCAAATCCTACCTTAGAATACATCCTGTCCTGACAAAGTCTGGTCGTTCAGAAGAAATGGAATGCATCATTGATGCAGCAAAACGGTCTGAAAAACATCTGTCAGTAGATTCTAAGAGCTCACACAGACACAGACACACAGACACATACACACACGAAATAACTATGTGAGGTAATGCATGTGTTAATTAACTTGATTGTGGTAATCATATCAAAATGCATATCTATATCTACATATATCTGTATATCTCTCTATATAAAATCATCACGTTCTAGGCTTTAAATATATTCCAGTTTTATTTGTCACTTATACCTCAATAATATTGGAAGAAAAGACCCTCAGTAATCAAGAGGGAAAATCTGTCTCTACAACTATCTGTATATCTATCTATCTGTCTATCTATCTATCTATCTGTCTGTCTATCCATCTATCTATCTATCTATCTATCTATCTATCTATCTATCTATCTATCTACCTATCTATCTACCTATCTATCCATCCATCTACATTTATTAAAGGGTTGTGCTGAGAGAGAAGAGGGTTCTTGGCAGAGCGTAAGAAAGAATTCAAACACACGCCAAAGCTCGAGTCAAAGGAGAAAGTTTATTAGAGAAGGGGTGACGCCCCGCAGAGCGCGGTCTCCTGTCAGCGGCAGAGGTGGGAGAGCCTGAGACAGAGACAACAGAGAGAGACGGGGACAGTGAACACACCAAGAGAGACCCCGAGTGTTTGGGGAATTCAGTTTACAGGTCATTCTTTAGTTTCTGTGAGTTACCGTTTAAAGACTTTCTTTACCCATTTTCCTTTGATGTGGACGCACAGTGAGGAGAGGGAGAACTAGCTCGAAAGGGTGAGCGGAGGCCACGCGAAAGCCCTGCTGACAGTTCCCAGCCTTTAATCCACAGGTTTCAGCCATAGGGAATGAAGGATTTTATTTTGCGTAGGGCGCCACTTAAAGACCGTTTTCCTTTTCCCGCCTCTCGGTGTGGGGCAGGGGTTGTCAGCAATCCCAGCAGAAATCTCCCTTTGCTCTGCAGGTTTCCTCCTGGGCTGGCTGCAGGCTGATCAGCATATTGCAGGCTCTGCATATGGCTTGATTTAATATTTTACTTCTCTCGCCTCCTCCCTGCATTTTTTTTTTCTGGTTTGTTTCCTGACCTTGAGCAACTAAGACCCTTGGAATTTCCTAAGTGTTAGGAGCTATAAGATATCTTTTGTTATGGTAATGGCGTGCTTTTGGAAAGCCTCCAAGTCAACTAGGTGTGGGGGTTGGGCATGCAAGAAACCAGCCCTGTGTCAGAGAGCGGGAAGTTTCAGTCCTGCCCAGGTCGCTAGGGAGCAGAGAGGGGCTGAAGGTGTTTGGAGAGCTTCCCGGCCGTTGAACGCCAGGAGATTTGGACAGAGTGGCCCACTCAGAGAGCATGGAAGCCCCTTCCATACACATTTACCTATGCATCGCTTCCATCTGGCTGTTCCTGAGTTATATCCTTTTATTATAAATGGTTAACTTAGTAAGTAAAGTGTTTCACTGTTCTGTGAACCACATTAACAAATTAATCAAACCCCAGAAGAGGGTCTTTTTAACCTCCCATCTATAGCCCCTTGGTCAGATATCCAAGTGACAAAGGTGACAACTGGGCTAGAAATTGGCTTCTAAAGTAGGAGGGGCAGTCTTGCAGGACTTTAACCTGTGGGATCTGATTGATGCTCTCTCCAGGTAGACAGTGTCAGAAGTGAGGTGGAAATGGAAAAAAAACACATTGGAATTGGTGTCAGAATCTGACTCAACATTGCTTCCTCAAGAATTTTTTCTGCCCTGTTCTTTATTTTCCTTCTCAGATTCCAATTATATGAATGTTAGACCTTTTGGTGTTTCTTCATAGCTTTCAGATGCTCTGGAGTTTTTTTTTAACCCCACTCTTTTTTTCTCTTTGCATTTCGGTTTGGATGATTTTGGTTAACTTATTTTCGAGTTAAGTCATATCCTAATTTGAACCGAATTACTCTGTTACTGCGTTTTTTATTTCTAGCATTTTGATTTGAATTTTTCTTAGTTTTCACCTCTCCGCCAAAATTACCAAATTGATTTTTAATGTTGCCTACTTTTTCCATTAGTGCGTTAAATATACTAGTCATAGTTATTTTAAGTTCTCCAGCTGGAAATTCCATCTGTCAGGTCCGAGTCTGAATCTGATGATCGCTTTGTCTCTTTGGGGTGTTTTTTTCTTGCTTTTTTGTGTGTATAGTTTTTTGTTGAAAGACAGACATGCTATCAAGATAGCAAATACTTACACTTTTTTTATGCTTAGAGATGAGCATGGCTTTTTTCCTGCTAGGTCTGTTTGAGGGCTAATGATTATTTGTCAAACAAGTAAACATAACAATTTTGTGTTCTCTGGGGTCTTCATTACTTTCCAAATTTCTCAATATGTTCGTTCAGTCTGAAAACATAACTGATGGAAGTGATATCTGTCTCGTTGACCAGTCTCGGAATACAATAGACAGCATCCAGTAATGGTGTAAATACTGATGTTTTTGAAAAGCAGTCTGGGTTTGACCAGGGGTTAGGAGTGGGAGAGTACCAAGGAGTCATTGTTTAGAGGTTACAGAGTTTCTGTTTGGGATGGTAAAAAGTTCTGGAGATGGATGGTGGTGATGGTTGCACGACTTGTGAATACACCTAATTCTACTGAACTGTACATTTAAAAATGGGTAGAATGGCAAATTTTATTTTATGCATATTTTACCCCAATGAATAAGTGATTTAAAATATGTATATATGTTTCAAAAGCATCACTTTGGTCCCTCTTATATTTTGCCTGATTCTCTGTAGATATTATTCCAACCACAGTTTAACACAATACTACGTGTCTTTTATTAAGCACAGAGGAGTAAAGTCATTACTTGTAATACCAGGCCTCAGTGAGTAGTTGCAACATTTACTGAATAAACAGAGGCAGCTGGTTCCCTTTCTCAACCCTCTGCTGACTTCACAAATGGTTCTTGCCTTCATACTCTGCCTGTTCTGGTTTTCTGCCTGGGAATATTCTGATTTTCATAATTATCTTTATTTCTTCAGTTATTACTTTGTCTGGTTTTGTCTTATCTTGCATAATTCTTTTTTTTTTTTGTATTTATGATTTTGATAATTAGGTTTTTTTCCCTCCAGTGGCATAAGAATTTTTGCCACAAACATTTTACTTTACATTTTTTGCTTTCACTGGAATACTTCTTTTCTGTTAATTTTGACTATTTTGATGGATAACTATGAAAACATATAAAAATAATTTGAAAATAAACATATCCAAGACTAATATACATCTTTTTCAAAACTATTATTATTTCGTATTAAGCTAATAATTATTGAGTTCTCCCCAAATCAGAGAAATTTGCCCTGTCCTGCATCAAGAAGACCAAATATATATTTAATATAAACCACAACATCACACTGAATATTTTCCAAAATTAATGATGGACACCAAACTACAGATCCAAAAAGCTCGGAGATCACCAAGCAGAATAAACATCCCAACAAAAACCTCATCTCGGCATATCATATTCTGTAAAAGTGGAAATTCTCCAGTCACAGGGAGGTGGTATCTCCAGGTGCAAACAGTAACTCAGTCACAGGGAGGAAATATCTCCAGGCGCAACCTGTGTGTGGTACTAGGTGATGTATTGTGCTAATGGCCAACTTTTGCTTCTGTAATCTGCTTGCTTGTTCTAGGCTTTATAACTGCCTCACTCTCAAACCCCGGGGCTGATCTCCTCTATCCCTGTGTGGTAGAGTCAGTCGCCGGCCGGCTAATAAAGACTCATAATTAATCTCATTTGGCTCCATGGGTCTTAGAATCGTTCGCTCCGTGGGTCTTAGAATCATTCGCGCCATAACAATTCAAGCTGCTGAAAATCAAATAAAAAGAAAAAATTCTGAAACAATACCTATGGAGGAACAAGAAAAAAATTCACAGCAGATTTTTTAACAGATGTCATGGGAACAAGAAAACAAGATTTTAAAATGATAAAAGAAAAAAATCCGCTAACTCAGAATTATTTACCCAGTGAAAATATTCTTTAAATGTGAGGGAGAAATAGACTCACAAACAAAACCTTAGGGACTTCACTGCCACCTGACCGAACCTAATGGAAAACTAAAGAAATTTCTTCAGGAAGATGGAAAACGACCCAGGTCAGAAACCTAATCTACACAAAGAAATGGAAAATATTGAAAAGGAAGTAAAATTTTAAAATAATAATTCCTCCAAAAGATAATTGTAATTTCTCCAAAAAATAATTGTTTAAATCAAAACAAGTAACTTAGGGATGAGGCAAAATAATTAAAACGTTAATCAAGCCACAGAGACTGCAATTGCTGGTCAACCCTGTGGCCAGGCCAGGAGGACCCTGCAGAAGGCAAGGAGAAATCTTCTGGGATTGCTGACCGCCCATTCCCCACACCAATGAAGGGGAAACAGGAACAACGGTCTCTAAGTGGAGCCCTGCACAAACAAAATCGTTCCGTATGGCTAAAACCCTGTGGAATCTGTGGATTAAAGCCTGGGAACTGCCAGCAGGCCTTCCATTCTACATATTCTTAGCTTTTCACAGAGCATACGGACAGACATACAGACAGACATACAGTCGTGGAAGCACCTGAGCAAGAGAAAGGCCGCTCAAGGGCTCAAGGGTCCAGTAACAAAGCCTGGGGTTTTCATCCCTGTTTGCTGTGGGCGGTCCCTTTCCTTAGTGAAGTGGGCTTCCTTGATGGACAACGAAGCCTGACAGGACCCAGTGACTCATCATTCACTTTCTGCTCATGTTCATTCCCAGAATTCAGTCTGTTATAACGACATCAATGAACTTCCGGGCATTGCATCACATTATAACGATGGTACAATGAGGCTCAGGTGAGTTGAAGATCCTTAGGGTCTTCATTGCGCAGGTGCGAGCGACCGGCCTAAGCTGGTACCCAATTTTCTGCTTGTTTCCTGGTATGAGTTACTTTTAGCCCAATAATGCCTTCTGGCTGGCTTCATGGTGGGCAGACTGGGGTGGACCTTTTCTAGAAGAGGATGACCTCAGCGTTTTGCAGGCAGACCCGAAACCCTCTATCTAACTCTCCTGCTTAACTCTTTTCTAAAAGCCATGAACCTCTTCTTATTAGTATGAATGTTGAGGGGCGGGACGTCTCTTCTTCTG
>NW_006442117.1:4482314-4494449 GCF_000325575.1 Pteropus alecto | reverse complement strand
AGCCAGATGACCTGAGCCACCAGTTTCAGGGTAATTATCTGGATTTGAGGGAGCCGGCCTTTTCCCCCAAAAAAAGGAAGAAAGAGAAAAGGCTAACTGAGTATACTTAAAACAAACTGTTAAAAGTTCCCCAAGAACATTTCTGAGTGAATGATGGCCCGTGTCGCTCTCATTTGCATCTTAAGGAAATAATCTGCTACATCCAGTTTTTCTCTTGTTTCTCAGCTTCGAAGCAGTCGGCTGGATTGATGCAGGACAGGGCAAATTTCCTCAAGTGATGGGGACACCAAGCCCTGCACCGAGAGAAGGGGCGCCTTTGGCGGAGAGCGCGGAAACAGTTCAACATGCACGCCAAAGCCCAGTGGAACGCAGAGTTGATTGGAAAGGGGTGACACCCCAGTGTGGTCCCCTCTCAGAGGCGGAGTGAGGGGGACAGTGGGAGGGACCGAGAGATGAGGACAGTGAGACAGAGTAAAGATACCCGGAGAGAGCGAGAGGGACCCTGGGTGTTCGGGGAATTCAGTTCCTGTGTCATTCTTTAGTTCCTGTGAGTTACAGTTTAAAAGACTTTGTCAACCCATTTCCTTTGACGTGGACACAGTGAGGAAGGGGGAGAGTATGTGGCTGGAAAGGTAAGAATATGGGGAGTGAGGGGCCTGCCTGGGGTCCCCAGCCTTGGATCCTTAGGTCCCCCGAGGTCTTAGCCACAGGGAATGACTGTTGTTCCTGTTTCCCGGCACGGGTGTGGGGGATGGGCTGTGGCAATCCCAGCGGAAACCTCCCCAAGTTCTGCAGGGTCCTCCTGGCCTGGCCGCAGGGCGGACCAGCACCCTGCAGTCTCTGGCTGTGGCTTGATTCACGTTGTAATTCCCTTGCCTCTTCCCTACATTTGGATGAGAATAAATAAATGTGGCCCCAAGACTGTGAAGATCTATAATTTAATAAAGCCGGATGCAACCCTCGAAGCACCTGTACAATGTATGGATCTTTATCATTTCTCTGAGTCTGTGATCTAATCCGTTAATCCATTATGTCACTTCCCTGTAGTTACTCAGGCTCTGTCCATATTAAAAAAATAAATAAATAAATAGGATTTTGACTGCATATCAATATGTTTCTACCCAAATGTAGAAATTTCACAATCGGGACTTTTACAAGTTCTTGAAATCACCAGGTCTCCTACAAGGTCTAACTGAATGTCAGTGTCAACACAGATTTTTGCAGTTCATGAAAACGCAAGGTGCGTCTTAATATACGTATGCATCACTGATAAGCAAATTTATTTTTAAAATACTCTTAGTGTGGCGAAATACATATAACATAAAATTTGTGATTTTAGCCATTTCGAAGCATAGAATTCAGGAATGTTAGTACATTCACAATATTGTGCAAACATCACCACTTTTTCCAAAATATTTTCATCCCCCAATAGAAATGCCGTAACCAATACCAATACTTCCTCATCACCCGCTCCCAGCCCTTGACAACTTCTATTTCACATAAGTGGAATTATATAATATTTGTCCTTTTGTCTTTTTTTTTTTTTTTTTGACATAGCATAATGTTTTCAAGATTCATCCATATTATGGTATGTATCAGAACTTCATTCTTATTTATGGCCAAATAATATTCTATCGTGAATACAACATAACATTATACTCACACTTTGTTTATCCATTCAATTGTTGAGGACACTTAGGTTGTTCCCACCTTTTAGCTATTGTGAAAAATGTTGCAACCAAAATTGGAGGACAATTATCTGTGTGAATCCCTATTTTCGATTCTTTTGGCATTGAATTGCTGGGTCTCATATGATTCTATATTTAGCTTTTTGAGGAGCCATCAAACTGTTTTCTACAGCAACTGCACCATTTTACATCCCACTAGCAATGCATGACGTTTCCAATTTCTCCACATTCTTGCCAACATTTGTTACTTTCATTTTTTAAAAAGAATATAGCCGTGAAGGTAGATGCAAAGTGACATCCGTGGTTTTGATTTGCATTTCCCTAATGACTAGTGATGCTGAGCATCTTTTCATGTGCTTATTGACCACTTGTATATCTCCTTTGGGGAAATTTTTATTAAGTCCTTTATCCATTTTTTTTTTAATTTTGATTCTTTGTCTTTCATTATTTCATTTTAGGAGAATTTTTATATTTGGGATATTAAACTCTTATCAGATATGGTTTGTAAATATTTTCTCCCATTCGGTATGTTTCTTGATAATGTACTTTTATGTATAAAAGTTTTTAATTTGATAAAGTCTAATTTATCTATCTTTTTTTGTTGTTTCCCATGCTTTTGACAATATATTTAAGCATCCATTTCCAAATCCAAGGTCATGAATATTTGCCACTAGGTTTTCTTCTAATATTTTTATGGTTTTAGCTGTGATCCACTTGGAGTTAATTTCTGTATATAGAGTTTGGTAGAGATTATTAACTTCCTTTAACTCCAAGGTGTCTCTACCTTCACATTCTGTGTATCCAAGACCCTTTACGACAGTAAAGGGGGAAAAGTGTTGGTAACCTCTGTTTTCCAAGATCCTGGAAAGGAGCTCAGCAGTGTAGTCACATGCTCATATTTTTTGAAACTTTGCAAATGTAAGATATTGTAGCTGCAACTGACTGATGCTGCTCTTGTTAAGGGTGGAAAATTTTCAAGTGAGCCAACTAGCTAAGTCACCTACAGGGAAGGAATATCTTTAGATACCAGAAGTTGTCCTACTTGCTAGTGTGTGGTTTAGGAATTATATTGTATAAGATATGAAGATGGCCAATGTCTGCTTCTGTAATCCATTTACTTGTTAATTAAGGGTGTTGTTCCAGGCAAAGATATGCTAACAGCCAACTTCCACTTCTGTAATCTGCTTGCTTGTTCAGGAGACCACCAGGATATGGTCTTAAGCTTTATCAGCCTCCTCCTCTGAAAGCTTGGGGCTGATCTCCTCTAGCCCTGCGTGGTAGAGAGTCAGTCGCCCGGCCGGCTAATAAAGGCTCATAATTAATCTCAATTGGCTCCGTGGGTCTCAGAATCGTTCGCGCCATAACACTCTCTCTTTCCACTTGTGCTTTCCCTGCCACCCTTTGCTCATAGCCAATGGTTTTGAAGTGGCTACAAGCATTTTTGAAACCCAGCTAAAGGGAAGCCAGAAATACATCATTTTAACTGCAATTTAGAAGGAAATTTCAATTAAAAAAGTGTAAGAAATTTAAAATTCCTGGTTTCAAGTACTTTCTTTTGTCATCTTTAAATTTATTACAGTACAAAGACAAAATTCTGATAAAAAATGGAATGTAAAATAAAGGTTATTAAAACGAATGATGAAATTAAAATAAATGGTTAAATATCAAAAATCAGATAATAACAAAATTTTCTTTTCAAGTTACGCCGAGAGCAGCAATTCATTCAAAAGAAGAGTAAACTGAATAAAAGTGTTGAGTAAGCGTTTCGCTTGTTCCATAAAGTCCGCTAAATGAAGAGGATGAATCACAAGAACACAATGGAAAAGGTTCATTTTCAATATGGAGTAATGAAAGTAACAGAAAATGCATAATGTGTCTACACAGTGGGGATATCGATGGCAAACCGGTTAGTAGATGTAGATAATTCAAAGAATATTTAAGATCATTCTCTGCACAAAAAACTTGAAATGCCCTACTCTTTATGTAAAGGCAACTTGATACATGTATCCCCAAATTTACTACAATGCTTACCACTGTTGAGTTGTGAAGGTGAAACTTTTTCTAAATCCTCGCTAATAAAAAGTAAAGAATGAACCATGCTAAAGACTGAATGAGAATTTTATGATCTCAGTCACATAAAGAGGCCAATTACATGCACACCAGAAATGTAGAAACGCAGTACATAGGGATGAGTCAGGCATTTAATAAAAATATTGTTATTTTCTAGATTTTGGTAATATTTGTAGCATTTGGCATTTTTTAAAAATTTGCAATTCGTGCGGCTTTTATATTAAATAAATACATACTTTTTCTGTACTTAATTTTGTATTTGCATTTTTAAAATTCTTTTTCATAGAGGACCCTCAAACGTGATGGCAAATGTTGCTCTAACATTCCCAGGTGAATTTTGAAATATATTCTTCACATATTATTTTATATAATGTAATGCCTTTATATGTATTTGTTTTGAGAATTATGGATCTGTATTTTAATATTTCAGGGAACTCTGGGTAAGAAGATTATATCAGCCCAAGAATATTACATGATTCCAATCACTGGAGACATTTATATAAAAGTGCACTACAAATATATGTCCATACAAACACACTTTTTGTAGATATATATATGTATATACATATATATACACATACACATACGTATATATACGTATGTGTATATACATATATATATACACATACACAAACACAATTTGTTATGTAAGATTGTTTTAAAATGTACGTTTTATTATTTCTCAAGTGTGATGAGGCTGACAGCTTAGGAGACAACTGTCACTAAAAAGATAGTCTGTGCCTCATAGTTCCCCGGGGGAGGGCGCGCTATGCCATGAGGGCCACACGAGAGGCCAGGACGCAGAGGCAGCGGGAGGAAAACGTGGCGAGAGCCTTCGTTACGGTTTCTGTAGGAAGGAACAAGCAAGTGAGAGAAAGCAGGTTTAGGATTAGCTAATTTGAATAATTTCAGGGGGCTCTCAGGTATAGGGGCGTCTCGAATTGTCCGGTACCTGCCTGGGACACAGGGTACAGGGTCTAAGAGCCCTGTGAGATCCCAGTAGAGGAGGTGGTTGGAAATGGGCTTCAGATTGGCTGGTCTGGATGTTGGAAGGCAAGCTCACACGGGAATAGTTTGCTGCCCCTGGGGATTAGCTAATCACGGGAGAGGCAGTCTCTCTAGATAGTCAAGGCCCAATGTCAAGGAGTCTTAAATACAGAAAACGAAACACATGAAGACTGCAAAGATGCCTGGGTTATACGCATCACAGAGTTATGTTCACAATTAGACTGTACTGGTTATACACAGCGTGGGCCCTATCATTAAGATGACTGAGGGTGTAATTTCATCCCAATATTATCTAATTTATAGCCTGTTCTACCCACAAATGAGGAAAACAAACAAACAGTCAGTTCTCTTGGCATTTTATCTGATTAATTTGACAAGAACTACCAGAGTCTGCTTTTTTGGCTCTTAGTGTGTTAAACATAACTCCACAGAATTAAGCGAAATGTTTCTAAGACCCTGGGGCTCTGCAGTCAAATCATAGCAAAAGGAATTCTCCAGGAAGATAATAGTGGAAAGATTTTCAGTGATCACTTTTTACTGAATTTACGAATGACTTTGGTATTTGTGATAGTTAATTTTATGTGTCACCATGACTGGGCCCTTAGTGCCCAGATATTTGGTCAGATATTATCCTGGGTGTGCCTGTAAGGGTGTTTTTAGATGAGTTTAACGTGTAAATACATAGTCCAAGTAAAGCGAATTGCCCTCCACAATGTGGGTGGGCCTCACCTAATCAGTGGAAGGCCTGTCGAGAACAAAGGGTTGACTCTCTGCCCAGCAAGAGAGAATTCGTCCTGTCTAATGGTGTCTGAACTGAAAGCTGGACTACCTGGGTCTCTGTTTGCCAATTCAGCCTGCAGCTCTGGGGACCTGCTAGCCCTCGTCATCACTTGAGTCAATTCCTTATAATAAATCTAAGTTATTGTACTAATTATCTTTTTTACATATAAAACATAAATATATAAATATATGTACTTATGTGTATATAAATATTTAAATATTTAAATATATGTATATACAAATTTATGTATAATATAAATATTTAAATACATGTATATAAATGAATATATATATAGACACACACATTCTGTCGGTTCTGTTTTCTTGGTAAATCCTGACTCATGTGCTAGGACTCATGATTTATCTCTAATATATCTAATAATGTCATAATAAGCAGACTTTCTGGATTTTGTCATTTGTAAACTAAAATTTTTGTTTAGAGACCTTTCAAGTTTGAGATTTGATTGCAATTAATTTTATAACTGCTTAGTAAAACGTAGCTCTTATTTTCTGTTAAATATTTTTTAAGGAAACAGCATAAATATTAATAAGTAAAATTACCATATTCACACATTTTTGAACAACAACTTGTTAATTCACACCTATAAATTCCCTCAAGGAAACACTAGACAGTGGCAATCATGGACTACTTTGGATTTTTCATGGATAAAAATATCTGTTAAGCAGATCGGTAGTAGATACGCCTAGTAAGTATATCTTAGTGAGGGAATAAGTCTTACTAGAACGTCAGTCCTCATTTTCACTAGCGGAGTAAAGAGAAGAGAACAATCATCACAGAAACAAAAGCCACAGTAGAAGGTACACGAGAGTTGACCCGACCAGAAGCAGTCAGGGCATGCAGCGTGGGAATGAGAAGCAAGCAGCATAATACAGAGTGAAGGAACGTTCTAAGTGTTAGAGTGAAAATTATAGCCTTGGAAGACAAAAACGGAGAGCTCATACACACGCGCCTGAAGGCGCAAAACAGTGGGAAAAAAGAGAAAATGAAAAGATGTACAAATCTACACAGGTATTTTATCGACCTCTTAACAGAGATGCTGTACGTTTTCGGTTTGAGTTCCATCTAAATCACAAGGTTCTCCACAGCAAATCAAGCCTGCGGCCACCACGATCTCTGCCTCAGGTCATACATATGAGACACGCCACACACATGTACTGGATTAGTAGAGTACAGCCTATCACTCGACCAATCATGTTTAGGTTTTATTTATTAAAGTCAGAAGTTGATAGTAAGCACACCCAATCATTTTCTAAATTAATATGTTAACAGGAAAAGCTCCATGGAGCATAACATGAATTTTACAATCTGAAACCTACTGAGATATGGAAGCATAACTTCATTTTATTGCAGACATTTTCAGCTACACAGCATACTCACTTCCCAGTTTAATAATAAAAAGCAGCTAATGTCCCATCTGTCACGCAGGATTCTGCCTCAGCGTGTGATCTGGGGGAATTGTGAAAGAATTAGTTGCTGGGTTGGTTGGAAGCAATATCTTTTTGACATCTAAACTCGTGAACATTCACTTGTGGATTTTTACACATATTCCATCCCTATCTGTATATAATTCTCCTGTCCCAAAACTATTAAATGACCTCTGAAGTGACTTGGAAAAGAGTCATACGCCTTTTACAGTGAGAGTTGCTAGATTTAGCAAATAAAATATGGGATATACAGTTAAATATAATTTCGAATAAACAATAAATAGTTTAATATAAGTATGCCCTATGCATTATTTTAGATTATTCCATCCCTATCTGTATATAATTCTCCTGTCCCAAAACTATTAAATGACCTCTGAAGTGACTTGGAAAAGAGTCATACGCCTTTTACAGTGAGAGTTGCTAGATTTAGCAAATAAAATATGGGATATACAGTTAAATATAATTTCAAGTAAACAATAAATATTTTAATATAAGTATGCTCTATGCATTATTTTAGATGTGTCTAGAATAAAAATGTTATTTATCTAAAATTCACATCTACGTGGGTAGCCTGTGTTTTATCTGACAACTCTACTTATAGTGGAATAAATCCTCTTTCTTATGCATGTCATGATGCGATTTACTGCTTTCCTGAATAAAAAACACAAATCCTGTCGACTCTTTACACTTGTCAAGGACAGACACGGAGGGATACTGCACTGGTGAACGCAGGTAAAAGGAACGACGCGTGCGGCTGGCACCGGCCTCCGCGGAGGCCGTCAGAGGACATCCCACCGGATGGCCGGGAGGGGGCGTCCGAGAATACGAGGCGTGGGCCATGGAAGGTGCGACGGGCAAATTGGAATTAACAGCAGAGCAGTGATAGAGGTCCACGCAGCAGGTAGAAAGTGATACCCGGAGGCCAGCCTCCCCTCCCTCCTCCCAGGCTGTTTGTGATGCGTGTGATTCATCCAGAAAGCACAGCAGCGCTTCAGTCTGTGGGGGGAAAAACCCAGACCCCAGGACCAAGACTCCTAGATCGACGCCCGTGTCATTAACATCTCCGACCCTCCGTGTCTTGGTGTGTAAGAAAAGCATAAAACTACCTGTGCTGTCAACGCGTGGGAGCGCCAAAGGAGACACAAACGGTAACCTGCGTGGCACACTACACAAACACGGTAGGCTGTGCTTATTCCATTGCTGATTCATATGAGTAAAGTATTACGGTATTATCAGGTCTAAATTCTGAGTATACAAGACAGTCAAGGTAAAGGGGATTTATAATGTGCCACTTTTTCATTAGTAAATATGGTGACATATTCGGATCTTAACTCGTGTATATGGTTCATGTTAGAATTATGAAGGAAAATTCTTCCTTTTATTCTTTGTCAATTTATTATGTGGGCAGAGTTCTTATATCATAGTCTTATTTTTTTTCAGGCAGAATAAAATTCCTCATCATTAGCTCATCTACCTCCCAATCCAAATATTTTACTTCTATCTAATTTATGTTCTTACATTTCAGGAAGTTAGTTTTCTTCTGCCATTATAAGAAAGAAGAGCTATTTCAAAAATTAGTTTTTCTTCTACTAACCCAAGAAGTCTCAAAAAATGAAAAAACAGTTAATACCTTTATCGACATTAATCTTTCTTGAACCTAAATATTCATAAACTCATGTTCATTCAAGAGAGTGACACATTCTCTTGTTAAATTTTGTTTAATTTTCTATTACAGTTGGCATCCATTGTGTTAGTTTCAGGTGTAGAACATAGTGATTAGACAATTCTATAACTTAGGAAGTGACCGTCCCAATAAATCTAGCACCTTCTGACACCACATAGTTACTACAATATTACTGACTATATTTCTTATACTGTACTTTACAGACCCATGACTATTTTGTAACTACCATTTTATAGTTCTTAATCCTGTCCCCTTTTTCACCCACCTCCCTAACCCCCTCCCATCCGGCAACCATCAAAATGTTCTCTGTATCTGAGTCTGTTTCTGTTTCGTTTGTTTATTTTGTTCTTTAGATTCCACGTGTAAGTGAGATCATACGGCATTTCTCTTTCTGTCTGACTTAGTCCACTCGGCACAATATCCTCTTGGTTTATTCATGTCGTTGCAGATGGCAAGATTTTATTCTTTTTTTATGGCTGAGTTATATTCCAATATAATATTCTATTGTATTTATGTACCATTTCTTCTTTTTCCATTTATTCATTGATGGACACCCAGGTGCCTACATATTTTGGCTATTGTAAATAATGCTATAAAGGACAAGAATTTACACGTCTCTTTCAAGTGGTGTTTTAGATTTTATCGGATAATACCCAGAGTTGAGATTACTGAGTACTTCTTAGTCTCTTGTTATAACTTTTGTTTTAAAGTCTATTTTGTCTGATACAAGTATTGCTACTCCAGCTTTTCTGTTTGTTATCGTTTTCATGAAACATCTTTTTCCTTCCTTTTACTTTCAGTCTGAGTGTGTCTCGATCTGAAGTGAATCTCTTGTAGGCAGCATATGTAATGGTTTTGTTTTCTTATCCATTCAGCCACCTTATCTTTTGTTTGAACCACCTAATCCATTTATATTCAAAGTAATTGTTGCTAGATATGTAGTTATTGCCATTTTATTATTCATACTTTTTTTTTTTCTCATTAAACTTTGTTTTAATGGGATCTCAAAACACTGTGATAGATTTTTGGCCAAGTTGTTTCCATCGAAATATACTGATTTTAAAGACTAATAGCTTAAAAACTGCCACACATGCAAAAAAATAAAAATAAAAGGTCCATAAAACATTTTTCTTTCTCTCTGGAGGTTTTTACAATGCATCATGATCACTAACCAGTCTTTTACTATTACCGTAAATGGCCAATTGAGACAAACGGTCCTGAGACCGTTCTCCAACCATTGATTAAGACTGGGGTGGCAGATACCGGGGATAATATTCATTAGCCTTCTGAGCTTTCTGGGCCGACTTGGTGACCTTGCCAACTCCAGCTTCTTGACCACTGCTTTGATGACCCCCACAGCGACTGTTTATCTCATGTCACGAACAGCAAAACGGCCCAGAGTAGTACAGTCAGAGAAGCTCTCAACACACGTGGGCTTGCCAGGAACCATATCAACTATGGCAGCATCACCAGATTTCAGAACTTAGGGCCATCTTCTAGCTTTACCCCAGAATGACGATTGATCTTCTTCAGCTCAGCAAATCTGCAAGCCATGTGAGCCATGTGACAATTCAGCACAGGTGCGTATCTGGCACTGATTTGGCTGGGTGGTTCAGAATAACCACATGAGCCGCGAAGCCAGCTGTTTCCACTGGTGGGTCATTTTTGCTGTCACCGGCCACATTGCCATGACAAACATCTTAGACACATTCCTGACGTGGAAGCCCACATTGTCCCCAGGAAGAGCTTCACTCAAAGCTTCATGGTGCATTCCGACAGACTTTACTTCAGTTGTTACACTGACCGGAGCGAACGTGGTGACCACGCCTGGTTTGAGAACACCAGCGTCCACTCGGCCCTCAGGCACAGCACCAACACTGCCAGTTTTGTGGGCATCGGAGCGGTAGACGCAAAGGCTTGTCAGCCGGACGAGTCGGTGGCAGGATACAATCCAGAGCTTTAAGCAGTGTGATTCCACTTACAGTGCCATCTTTACGGGTGACTTTCCATCCCTTGAACCAAGGCATATTAGCACTTGGTTCTGGTTGTCACCATTCCAACCAGAAAGTGGCCCAAATGTTACTGTGTCAGGGTTGCGGCCAATTTTCTTAATGTAGGTGCCGACTTCCTTAACGATTTCCTTGTATCTTGGCTATAAGGCGGCTCGGTGGAATCCATCCTGTTTACACCAACAATTAGTTGTTTCACACCCAGTGTGTAAGCCAGAAGGGCATGCTCAGGGGTCTGCCCATTCTTGGAGACGCCTGCTTCACATTCTCCAGTGGCAGCAGCAGCAGCAATCAAGACAGCGCAGTCAGCCTGAGATGCACCTGTACTCACGTTTTGGATAAAGCCTCTGTGTCTTGGGGCATCAGGGATGGTCACATGATACTTGCTGGCTTCGAATTCCCGCAGGGAGGTATCGGTGGTGATATTGCACTCACGGTCAGCTTTCCGTTTATCCAAGACCCAGGCACACTTGAAGGAGCCTCTGCCCATCTCGGCAGCCACCTCTCAAAATTTTCGATGGTTCTTTTGTCAACCCCACCACATTTGTCAACCAGATGACCAGTTGCGGTAGACTTGCCAGAATCTAATCTACACGTCCAATGATAACGATGTTGATACGAGTCTTTTCCTTTCTCATTTGGCTCAGATATAGTGCTGGTTTTCACGACACCTGTGTTCTTGCGGCAAACCCACTGCAAAAAAGTTATTATTCATACTTTTGATCTTTTTCTCTTTTTTCTTCTTCTTAAATAATTTCCTCCAACATTTTCTGTAACACTGGCTTGGGGGTAATGAACTCCTTTAGCTTTTTCTTGTCTGGGAAGCTCTTTATCTGCCTTCGATTCTAAATAATAGCTCTGCTGGACAGAATAACCTTGGTAATAGGTCCTTGCTTTTCATCACTTTGAATATTTCCTGCCAATCTCTTCTGGCCTGCCAAGTTTCTGTTGAGAAATCAGCTGACAGTCTTATTATGAGATCTCCTTCGTAGGTAACTAGTTGTTTTTCTCTTGATGTTTTTAAGATTTTCTCATTGTCTTTAACCTTTGTCATTTTAATTATGATGTGTCTTGGCGTGGCCTCTTTAGGTTTATCATCTATGGGACTCTCATCACTTCCCAGGTTCCCATGTCTATTTCCTTTATCAGGTTAGGGAAGCTTTACATCATTATTTCTTCAAATAGGTTTTCAATGTCCAGCTCTCTCTCTTCTCTTTCTGCTACCACTATAATGTGAGTGTCTGTATGTTTGATGTTGTCCCAGAGGCCCCTTAGACTATCCTCATCTTTTCAAATTCTTTGGATTATTTTTCTTGTCGCCATTCTGATTGGGTGTTTTCAGTAATGTCTAATATATTACTGATTCCTCCTAAGATGTTCTTCATTTCAGTTATTGTATTTTTCATTTGTGACTGGTTCTTTCCTATGTTTTCCATCTCCATTTTTACGT
>NW_006442117.1:4478697-4480988 GCF_000325575.1 Pteropus alecto | reverse complement strand
CCCTCCCCCCTCCAGAGGGGACTTCCACACCTGAGCTATCCCTCTGGATTCTCGACCGCCACAAACAGGTATGAGACCAGCCTGTTCTGCATCTCATTCCCTCCCTGCAGTCTTGAGGTGGCTTTTCTGTACGTTGTAGGACTTTGTTCAGCTAGCCTTCAAGCACTTCTCAGTGATGGTTGTTGTGTAGTTTAGTTGTAATTCGACGTGATCATGAGAGGAGGTGAGCCCAGCATTCACCCAGTGCACCATCTTGACCGAGAATCCTGGAGCGACACTCTCCCTGAAAAGACCTTCCATAATACAAATAACTACAATAAGCTTATTTCATGCAGAAAACTAAGGTTCCATTTTTCCTCGATACTCATCTGTTAGACAAGGTCAGGAAGGTATTAAAAGTCCTATCCTATCTATTTGTTCGAATAAAATGGTGAAATAAACTGTGACAAGACTGATAAAGATAAAATGGAAAAATCAGGTAGAATGGGATCGTCGAGCTACATTTCCTGGCAAAATTTCATTCTTTTTTTAATGGCTAATATTTTGTTATATAGATGTACCACCTCTTGTTTATCCATTCATCTATCCATGGACACTTAGGTTGCTTCCATACCTTGGCTATTGAAAATAATGCTGCGATGAACATAGGAGTGCATATATCTATTCAAATTAATGGTTTGGATTTCTTCCAATAAATACCTGACAGTGGAATTGCTGGGTCATAAGGTAGTTCCATTTTTAATTTTTTAGGAACCTCCAAACTGTTTTACATAGTGGCTGCACCAGTTTGCAACCCCACCAACAAAGCATGAGGGTTTCCTTTTCTCCACATCCTTGCCAGCACTTGTTGTTTGTTGAATTTTGATAATAGCCATTCTGACAGATGTGAGGTGATAGCTCATTGTGGTTTTAATTTGCATTTCTGCGATGATTAGTGACTTTGAGCATCTTTTCATATGTCTATTGGCCATCTGTATGTTCTCCTTGGAGAAATATCTATTCAGGTCTTCTGCCCATTTTTTTAATTGGATTGTTTGTTTTTTGTTGTTGTTGAATTGTATGAGTTCTTTAAAAATTTTGGATAGTAACTCCTTATCAGATGTATCATAGAGAAATATTTTCTCCAATTTGGTAGTTGTCTTTTCCTTTTGTTGATAATTTCCTTTGCTGCACAAAAAATTTTTTCAGTTTGACGTAGTCCATTTTTTTCTTTTGTTTCCCTTGCCTGAGGAGATATATGAGAAAAAATTACTAACAGCAATATCAAAGAGTTTACTGCCTATGTTTTCTTATAGAAGTTTTATGGTTTGGGGTCTTACATTTAAGTCTTTAATCCACTTTAGAGTTTAGTCTAGTGTATGGTGTAAGAAGGTGGTCCAGTTTCTTTTCTTTTCTTTTCTTTTCTTTTCTTTTCTTTTCTTTTCTTTTCTTTTCTTTTTTTTGCATGTATCCATCCAGTTTTCTCAATACTTTATTGAAGAGACTTTCTTTACCCCATTGCATATTTTTGCCTTCTTTGTCATAGATTAAATGACCATGGAGGCATGGATTTATTTCTGGTTTCTCTGTTCTGTTCCATTGATCTATGTATCTGTTGATTCCATGCCATGCTGTTTTGATTACTATAGCTTTGTAGTATAGTTTCATATCAGGTAGTGTGATACCTCCAAAGTTGTTCTTCTTTCACAAGATTGCCATGGCCGTTCAAGATCTTTTATGGTTTCATATAAATTTGGGGGTTATTTGTTCTAGTTCTCTCAAAAATGCCATTGGTATTTTGATAGGGATTGCATTGAATTCATAGATTGCTTTGGGTAGTATGGCTGTTTTAATGATGTTGATTCTTTCTATCCATGAGCACAGTATATGCCTTCATTTATTTGCGTCTTTTTCAATTTCTTTTTTCAATGACTTCTAATCTTCTGAGAATAGGTCTTTTACCTCCTTGGTTAATTTGATAACTATTTTATTGTTTTGATGTGAATGTAAATACGATTGTTTTCTTAATTTTTTTTTCTGATAGTTCCTCATTGCTATATAAAAATACAACCGACTTCTGAATATCAATTTTGTGGCCTGCTACTTTACTGAATTTATTTATCAGCTCTAGCAGTTTTTGGTGGAATCTTTAGGGTCCTCTCTATATAGTATGTTATTTGCAAAGAAGGACAGTTTTAATTCTTTCTTTCTATTTTGTATGACTTTTATCTCTTTCTTGTCTGAATGCTATGGCTAGGGCTTCCAATACAATACTGAACAAAAGTGGCGAGAAAGTGGACATTTGTCTTGTT
>NW_006442117.1:4446627-4478672 GCF_000325575.1 Pteropus alecto | reverse complement strand
TCCCATTGAGTATGATGTTAGCTGTAGGTTTGTCAGATTTGGCTTTTATTATGTTGAGGTATATCCTTCTATTCTCACTTTGCTGAGAGTTTTATCATAAATGGATGCTGGATTTTGTCGAGTGCTTTTTCTGCATCTATCAATACGATCATATGTTTTTTATCTTTCATTTTGTTAATGTGTCATATCACATTAATTGATTTGCGAATATCAAAACAACCTTGCATCCCAGGAATAAATCCAGCTTGATCATGGTGTGTGATCTTTTTAATGTCTTGCTGAATTTGGTTTACTGATATTTTGTTAAGGATTTTTTCATCTTTGTTCATTAGGGATATCAGCCTATAGTTTTCTTTTCTTTTGTACTGTCTTTGTCTGGTTTAGAATCAGGATAATGGTGGCCTCATAAAAAGAGTTAGGAAGTCTTGCCTCTTCTTGAATTTTTTGGAATAGTTTGAGAAGAATAGATGTTAATTCTTTGAATGTTTGGTAAAATTCACCTTCGAAGCCATCCAGCCCAGGACTTTTGATTTTTGGAAATTTTTTGATTACTGATTCGATTTCATTGATGGTAATTGGTTGGTTCAGATTTTCTGTTTCTTCTAGACTCAGTCTTGGGAGATTGTATGTTTCTAGGAATGCATCCATTTCTTCCAGATTGTCTAATTTGTTGGCATATAATTGCTTGGAGTATTTTCTTATAATCCTTTGTATTTCTTTTGTATGTCTGTGGATTCTATTGTTACTTGTCTTTTTTCATTTATGATTTGATTTGGGTTCTCTCTCTTTTTTTCTTGATGAGTCTGGTTGAAGGTTTATACATCCATTTTTCTTTTCAAAGAACCAGCTCTTGATTTCATTGATCTTTTGTATTGTTTTTCGAGACTATTTCATTTATTTTTACTCTGATCTTTATTATTTCCTTCTTTCTGCTCACGTTGGGGTTTGTTTGCTGTTCTTTTTCTAGTTCTTGTTTAAGTGGAAGGTTAGATTCTTTATTGGAGATTGTTCTCGTTTCTTGAGCTAAGCCTGTATTGCTATAAATTTCCCTCTTAGGACTGCTGTTACTGTGTCCCATAGATTTTCAGTTGTTGTATTTCATTTTCCTTTGTGTCTAGGTATCTTTTGACTTCTTCCTTGATCTTATTGTTAACCCATTCATTGTTTAATAGCATGTTGCTTAGCCTCCATGTGTTTGTGTATTTTCCAATTTTTTACTTGTAGTTGATTTATATTTTCATACCATTGTGATCAGAGAAGACACTTGATATAATTTCAGTGTTCTTAAATTTATTGAGTCTTGTTTTGTGACCTAAAATGTGTCCTTGAGAAGAATGTATATTCTGCTGCTTTGGGGTGAAAAGCTCTGAAAATATCAATTAAATCTATCTGGTCTAGTGTGTCATTCAAGGCCACTGTGTCCTTGTTCATTTTCTGTCTGGAAGATACACCCGTTGGTGTCAACGGGGTGTTAAAATTCTCCTACTATGAATGTATTACTGTCGGTCTCTCTCTTTATGTCGGTCAATAATTGCTTAGGTATGTAGGTGCTCCTGTGTTGCACGCTTATGTGTTTACTATGGCTACGTCCTGTTGTATTGATTCCTTTATCATTTCGTAGTGTCCTTCTTTGTCTCTTGTTATAGCCTTTGTTTTAAAGTCTATTTTGTCTAAATATTGCTACCCCAGCTATTTTTTAATTCCTATTCGCATGAAATATCTTTTTCCCTCCCTTAGTTTTAGTTTCTCTGTGTCATTTGATCTGAGGCGGGTCTCTAAACAGCATATGTATGGGTCTTGTTTTCTTATCCATTCAGCTGCCTTATATCTTTTGATTGGAGGATTTACTCCATTTATATTTAAAGTGATTATCGATAGGTATGTAGTTATCGCCATTTTATTTTTCATATTTATGGATTCCCTTGCCACTTCTTTTGACAGACATCCATTTAACATTTCTCGGAATACTGGATTGTGATTTTTTCTTTTTAGCTTTTTTTTTTTGGTCTGGGAAACTCTTTATTTCACCTTTGATTTTAGTTGATGGTCTTGCTGGATAGAGTATTCTTGGTCGTAGGTTCTAGTTTTTTATCACTTTGAATATTTTGTGCCTGTCCCTTCTGGCCTGCAAAGTTTTTGCTAAAAAGTCAGCTAAGATTCTTATGGGAGTATCCTTGTAAGTAACTAGCTGCCTTTCTCTTGCTGTTTTTAAGATTCTCTCTGTCTTTAACCTTTGACATTTTAATTACGATGTGTCTTGTTGTGGGTCTGTTTGGGTTCCTCTTGTTTGGTACTCATTGAGCTTCCTGGACTTGTATGTGTATTTCCTGTGCTCGGTTAAGGAAGTTTTTTGTCATTGTTTCTTCGGATAATTTCTCAATCCCTTGCTATCGCTCTTCTCATCCTGGTACCTCTATGACGTGGATGTTGACACACTTGATGTTGTCCCAGAGGTCTCTTAAACTTTCCTCATTGTCTGTGATATTTTTTCCTGCTGTTTGGGTGTTTTCTGCTACCTTGTCTTCCAACTTAGTGATTTGATCCTCTGCTTCACACAATCTACTGTTGACTCCTTCTGGTGTAGTCATCATTTCAGTTATTGTATTCTTTATTTGTGACTTTTTAAAAGTTTCTGTGTCTTTTTTTATGTCTCTGTTGAAGTCCCCAGTGAGATCATCTACCCTCCCCCTAAGTTCATCGAACATCCTTATAACCAGTGTTTTGAACTCTGTCTCTCATAGGTTGCTTGCGTCTATTTTTTTAGTGGTTTTTCTTTCTTCTGGAGTTTTTTCCTGTTTTTTCATTTGCGGCATGTTTCTTTGTTTTCTCATTTTAGTTGCCTCTCTGTGTTTGTTTCTGTGTATTAGAAAGCTTTGTTATAACTCTCAGCTTTGGCCAAGCGACCTTATGTAGTAGGTGTCCTACGTGGAGCAGTGGCACAGTCTCCCTGATCATCCCTGCTGGAGCTGGGCATGTTCCTCTGTGTGAGTTGTGTGTTTTCCCATTGTAGCTAAGCCTCGATTGCTGTCAGCACATCATTGGATGGGACCGACTCTCAAGCCGACTGGCTGTGAGGATTGGCCACACCCACAGGGAAGGAGCTGCTGTGTTGGGGCTGACCCCACGGAGTGGGATTTGTACCAGTGAGTTCATGTACCTGCTGGGACCACCCTGTAGATGTGCTGCTTGTGAGGCTAGACAAGTGGTGCTCTCTTGTGGTCCAACACCAGCCCCCGGGGGTGTTGGTTCTGTGGCCCTTGGGAGGGGCTCCCACGTAGGCCAAGGTCAGCTTCTGCCTTTGATTGCTCAGGACTACCTGGTAGGAGCTGTAAATTAATCTGTGGATGGTTGCTGCCTATGCTGGGTCTGGAGGCAAATGAGAGAGACCATGCTGAGACAGGATGTTGGTTATCCCCAGTGCCGGGCCTGGGCTGGCTTAGCAGAAGGACCAGTGCGCCTCAAAAACCTGGGGCTGCCTGCCGACTGCCTAAGACTCCACAGCTGGAAGAGCCAGGGGTGGTACTGAGTTGGATGGGGCAGGGACACAGGGAGTCACGAATGTAAAGTGAGCAGATTTCACCCAGCCACGGTGGTCACATTCTGTGCCAGTGCTGAGACTGTGGCTTTCTGTGAAAGTCTCAGATCACAGCAAGTTCAGGTATTGCCCTCCTTGGGCTCACAGACGCCCAGAGTTTGTTTAAAAGATATCGTAGCTCAGATGGGCTTGTGGCCTACCACCGAGTCTCACCCAGAATCCCTGGGCAGCACACGGTCCTCAGAAGCCGAGGGTCGTTGCCTGAGACAAACGCGTGGCCCGGGGGAGGTGCCAGGCAGGGCCAGCTGCCCGGCAAGGGCCTGTCCCCAGGTACTTTGTGAGTTGAGTGGAGCCCCCGACAGACACGGGGTGGAGTGACAAATTCAGAAGCTGTCAGTGCTAAGCCCGCAGACTCCCGCGTGGAAGCAGAAAAGCAGCCATTAACCATTGGACGTGAACGGAGGTGGCTTGTGCCCAGCAAAGGTCCCTTACGGACACTGAAACAAATTCTTTTACAATTTCATAGGTCAAAATATTAGTCTTATTTTGATTTTTTTCAATCATTTAAAAATGTAAAACCATTCTTCAACAGTGGGCCACACAAAGAGAGGGGACAGGCGGGGTCGGCGTGGGCATATGGTTGCCAGCTCCTGGCCCAGGTATCACACATCGGGATCTCTTCTCCCCGGTAGAGTCAGCACCTTGATTAGATACAATTTATAATGAACCTCATGGTAGATGGTTAAGAATAAAGTTCTCCTGAGTTAAGTCTAAGATGACATTTTGTCATTTTAAAGAAAAAACAAAGAATCTCAAAATATTAGAGAATTTGTCATATTTTGAGAAAACATTTTTTAATAACGTGAAGGAAATTAGTTACCTTTCTGATGGAAGTTTTGGAAATCCCGAGATATCTTCTGTGTAAATAAGTCTTTTCCTTCTTTACAATCATTTGCAAGAAATTTTCAGTCTCCCTGTTTTCAATCTGCATGTCTGATTTAAGCCTAGTAGATTCTGTAATATTGATCGAGAGTAATTGAACTTTTTAAACATTCTTAATTTTATAGATAGATTTCTCTCATTAAAATATAAATATTTATGAAAGTATAAGAGTAAAAAATCATATAGCCTGAAGCTTTTCCATTCACCTTTCGATATATAAAATAGACGTTCAATATCTTACTTTTTATCTCTTCACTTTTTATGCGAATAGTTTGAGTGCTAGTTCACATTCAAAAACCTTAGTTCAAATAATCTTTGCAATGAGTTAATTTAAATGATTCCCACCTAAAAGTTTAAATTTAACCAAAATGAAATGTTTTATGCATATTTTAACGTCAGCCCCTTTCTCTCCCACCGAATATATTCCGTTTGTTTATGCACTGACATGTCGCTTCTTCCAGAGTCAGACCCACACTCGCACAAACAAACCAAATGCGTGCGAACTGTCCAGTAACCTCGGTGAAGTGAAAACTCAATTATTACGTAGTGGGCATCCTAAGCTTTCCGTCTCTGGTTATCCGTGTTCCCGTATCTTCATGTATAAACCAACAGACGAGGCAGCTCTCAGCATCTTATTTCCTTCCGCTTCTGCTTCAAGATGCAGCTCTCACTCCCTCCCCCACCCCAGGCTAATCCTCCACTTACACTCAGCCCCGAGACTCTCTGCCTTCTCAAGGACCCTACCCCATCGTTAAGCTCTTCAGTTTCCTGAGCTTTCCAAATTTGTCCTCTCCTCAGTGGGCTCCTTCTAATTGGAAGTCGTCATTTTTCTTGTTGTTATTTTTGACCTTGATTAGGATCAAATTAGATGATAATCCTGTTTCATAACATAGTCTCATCATTAATCCATTAATGCACCTATTTTAATTAATTAACTACCTACTAAGTTATTTTAAATAATATAACAAACATGCCTAAACCCTGCAACCAAAAGAAAATGCCAGGATCTTGACCTACATCTCCCTACAGACCTTGACCTGTTCTCCCGTTCTGACGTAGCAGCGTTCTGAATTGTATGCTTATCTATTCATCGTTCTCCTCGGTATAGTTTTATCATGTCTACACATATTAGTAAGAGTGTTTTTGTATGTTTTCCATATTTTTAACTTCACAGTAAGGATATCATTTTCTATTCAGCCCTTTGGGACTCCCGCTGATTTACAGAGATTTGCCAGATAATATGTTTGACTGTAGCTTAGTCACGTACGACAACCTGTGTAATCATCCATCGTGAGAACGCGGCACTTTATTCTTCCATTTTCCCACTTAGAAAAATTGAAATCTTTTGCTATTATGAAAATGTTTCTATAATATTCTTATACACGTCTTCCATTAACATGCAAGAGTTTCTCTTGGATGCATACCTAGATGCTGAATGGCCAAATCACAGCGCACATCTGTGCTTGACTTCAGGAGGCAAAGCCAGCGTCTTCTCATGGGCCCACACAGTGGTTTCAAAGTGCTGTTTACATTCCCGCTAGCGAAGGATAGCAGATGCTGTGGACCCACATCCCTCCTGCGCTGGTAGAAACAAAATTTCTCATTTTGCCAATAGAATAGTTATAAAATAATATCTATTTATGGTCCTGAATTGCATTTCTCCCATGACCAACAATCTTGATCTTTCCTCCATTTTTTTTTCTGGCCAATTTTTCTATCGCGTTATTTGTGTTATATATTCTTAATGCTAAACTAGTTATATATAGTGTAAATATCTTTTTCTAGTTTGCAACTTAGCTTTGGAATTGCTCTAATTTCAAATTTAATCTTAGATGAACAAAAGTGGTTAATCTTAGTATTTTAAGTTTAATAACCTTCCTTTTTATAGAAAATTGTTTTCATGCCTTATTTAAGAAACTGCTCATATTCTGAGCTCTAAATTCATATGGAGGTGATTGTTTTAAATTATGCGAGGTAGAAATCCATTTTCAAAACTTTTCATATAAATTATTTTTCCAACTCAATTTATTGAAACATTCTTTTATTCATGCCCCATTCATCCGACCTGTATCTAATGTCTACACCTGCATGCAACCAGTCAGTTTCTGAAATCCATTCTATTTGCCAATTTGCTTTCGTGAGCAAAACCCTCACTGCCAGATTTTTCAGCACATTGTAAAAGTCGTGGTGACACCTCTGCTTCTACACACCATGCACACACACAACCCTTGGACGTTTTAGGATTATCTCTTAAGTTCTCTGAGAAATTCTGTTCAAAATTGCATTGAATCTAAAGATGAATTTTAAGATAAATGACATCTTTATAATATTGTCTTCCTATATAGGAACGTAGTTTACCTGTCCATTTAGTCTTTCTCAATATCTCTCAATAAAGTATTTATAATTTCCCCCAGGAAAAGCCTTAAACATATTTTGTTAGATTTATTTCTGATTATTTCATTTTATCTGATGATCTTATAAATGATATACTTCCTTAAATTACATTTTCTAGTTATTTACTACTGATATATAAAAACGCATTACTGTTTCTACATTAATCTTATATCCGGCCAATGTTGCAAACTCTCTTATTATTTTAAATAATTTATCTGTGTATAGACACAGTTCATTAATTTTGAGGCTGTTTTCTTTACTCTATAAAGTATTTAGAGCTATAAGTTTCTATCCTCATACCATTTTATAGCCTTCCCCAATTTTTATACATGCATCTATCATAATTATTGAATTTTAAATATTTTTTAAATTTTCATTTTGATTTCTTCTTAAACCTGTGCATTAGTTAGGTTTTCTTTTTGTCTCCAAATAGTCAAGGATTTTTTTTTAGTTTACTTTTTTTTTTTATTTAATTCTAAATTAATTATTTTGTGGTCAAAGATCTTAGTCTATATGAAATTTATTTTTAATATAGTAAGATTTTTTAATGTCCTAGTACCTGATCGATTTTATAAATGTTCCTTGTGTGCTTGAAATAAAATGTATATTTTTTCATTGATGCGTAGGTCTCTTTTATGTTATTTTAATTCTATTTTAAACACGTGGTCCATCTGTTCTAATATTTCTGCTTCTGTTCAAATATGTAATCTTGCAGGGTTGATTTTTTTTTTTTTTTTTTTTTTTTTTAATAATATGCTTCCCCAGTGTCTTCATGAGCTTATGTTTTCAAGTAGAAGTGTACTTGTGAGGTAGGGAGGAATTTATTCTGCTTTTTTATAACCTGATTTTCTGCAGCAAAGGGACCATCAACTTAAAATTATCTTAAACATTTTTAAAGAGATCAGTGAATTTTAAACAATAGGATAGAATAGGACCTAGCTATTCTCTCAAGCATTTGCATGGGAGAAGGCTGGACAGTGCTAGAATAGGACCTAGCTATTCTCTCAAGCATTTGCATGGGAGAAGGCTGGACAGGGGCTGAGAACCGGTGAGCCTAAGGGCATGTACAGATGAGCCCGAACTACTGGAAAAATGCAGCCAATTACTCACCTTCCCCAAAACCACCCTTCTCCTAGGGCACCATAAGAAAAAGATCCTACTGAGGAGGCCTGGGTGACGCCTGCGATTCTGCATGTGACAATTTCCCAAATGATGTTGATGCTGCTGGTCCTACAACATTTCAAATAGCAAGGCCAAATTAGAATCCTCTAGTTTGCAGAAAATCAGAAAGCAACTGCCCAGAGGCTATTATTACCTACCAGTTTTCTATTTTCCTGTCACTTTTTCGCAACGAGAAAATGAGCGCTTCCACACTTCGCTGGCTTTACTTACTCACAAGAACCCATGGACCGTAGGTGTTGCCCGGGATGACCGTACAGGCAGCATCTCTGTCCCCAGGTAGGGTCAGAAGAGAAACCAACACTTCTGCTACCCTACGAAGAAAAGCTCCGTCTCAGCACACCAGGGGGTTCTTTGTTTACTTTTCAGTTTCTCAGGGTAAAGCTTTTGGGGAGGAGACAAGAAACACATGAACTCAATGCAGTCAGCACCTCGGTCGGGGCTGGTTGGCCAAACGGGCCTAGCAACCCACATGATAGAGGCAGCAATGAGTAACTGCCACGTCCCTCCAGCTGCGACTCACCTCCCTCACCCTTTACGGTTTTCACGAGACTTCTCTACATTACTTGGCCCCACAGGTAACAGTAATAGGGAAGAAAAAGAAATTAAAATATAAAAAGATCGCAAAAGAAATAAACTACTCTTATTTATAGATGAGATCATTGCGTTTTGAGAAATTTGAAAATAATCTATAAAAACTGAAATAAAAGACTTCAGCAAAGTTGCCGAAACCAAAGCCAATATGCAAAAATCAATTATATTTTAGTAAACAAACAGGTAACTAGTAGAAAATAAGTTTTAGAACTAATTCTATTTACAATGGCATAACCATTAAATATATACATATAAATATAACACCTGTGCAAGATCTCTAGACAAAAACCCATATAACACTGTTAAAAGAAAATTAAGATTACTTAAATAAATGGAGAGTTTAAAATATGTACATGGATTATAAGCCTCAATATGATAAATGTATCGATTATCCCCAAATTCATTTATCTTCATCAAAATCCTTGTGGAAGAAGCAAAGGCATGAGACTAGCCATGACGAACTTCAAGAAGAAAAAAATGTTGGAGGATTTGTGCTGCTAAATAATAAAACTGATCATGAAGTACGGGATTAAAGAGTACCTTCTTTTTGCAAAGACCAGTCAACTTAATGAAGTCCAGGAAGAGACTGACTTACACATTGTCGAGGGCCTCACAACGAAGGTGACACCGCTTTCCCCTAGTGGTGACCGGATGTACGTGCGGAAACAAAGCGTGGTTAATCCCTACCTCTCGGTGCCCGGAACCTATTCCTCGTGGGTTATAAATCCAAGTGTAAAAGTATATAGAAGAAAAGATAGAAGAGTAAACAGGTCACAAAAAGCCTGAACCATAAAGCAAAAGAATGATCAGTTGAATTAAATTAAATTGCATTGATTAATTTGTTATGTTAAGTCTATGATTCTATATCTCAAATTTCCTTTTTAATTTCTTTGAGGTATGGGAGAGTGTCTAAATATCTTTCTGTTATTTATTTACGGCTTAATTCTGTTATGGTCGGAGAATATATTTTGTATAATTTCGATTATTTTAAATCTGTTGAGACTTTTATGGCCCGGGATATAATGTATATTGGTAAACATTCCTTAAAAAGAACATACATTCTGAGGTTTCAGGGTAGAGTATGTCATACTTACCAATTAATCAGGTTAGTTGCTAATGTGGATAAAATATTCTGTACCCTTACTGATTTTCTGTTCATGTGGTCTATTAATTCAAGAAATGCGTTGAAATCTCTAACTACGCTGGTGGGTTTTTGTTTTCTTTTCTCGAGTCTATCAAATTTTCCTCATATATTTTGAAGTTCTGTTATTGGGTGCAAACTATGTTTAGGGATATTATATCTTCTCGATAAATTAAACCCTTCGTTATTGGGAATATGTCTCTTTTTCCCTGTAATAGCTCTTGTTCTGAAATCTGTTTTGTGGTAATAATATAGCTGACCAGTTGTCTTTTCATTAGTGTGCACGTTATATCATTTCTTTCTTTCGCATTTAGCATATCTTTGTCTTTTTATGACACCGGTTTCTTTGCGATAACACGTGGTTTTAACTTCTCTTCTTTTCCAGTCTACAATCTCTGCCGTGTCCCATGCATTATAATGTCGCCATTTTGGTTAGTAGGAACAGAAATTGTTCCCGTCCCAGGATGAACTCCAAAGATGTCCCGACTGTTCCTTCCTGGTGCTTCTTTGCTCGATGTCCACGGATCTGCACTGAGCTAACCATCTGTACATACCTGGGCTCTTTGTTGCTCCTTTCTCTCTGGAACTGGCCCCACAGGTAACAGTAACACCCTGAACTGTGATCACTGCCTCCCGAATTAAGTAAACCGCCAGGCTCTGTCCACCTCTCCTCCCTTCGCTGTGCGTCAGGCCGCTGTGGGGCACACCGCGTACGATTCGCTGTCTCAGGGATCACCTGTTTCCTACTGTCTGATGTTTCCTAGGTGAAAACTTGTTTCCTATACTTTGGTTTTCTTGTTGTTTAAGTAGGAGGATAAATCCAAACCCTGTTAATCTATCATGACTGGAAGCAGAAAATTCCCAGATGCCACCACGACCATACGGTAAAATAATGAGCCACCTCGTCGTTCTTTTCGTTCTGCCTTCTTATACCAATTTTCTTATCATCTAGGAGCGCTCTTCTCATCTCCTTAAGACAAAGCTTGTGTGAAAGGAGCTGCTAAACCCTTTGGTTCATACTTTATTTTCCAAGTTGCCACCCACTTCGGGTCTCATGTGTGCTAGTGCGCACACACTGAGCACACCTCCAGACGCACGATGCTCTCCCTTTAAAATTGGGACACTGGCCAGAATGCAATTTCCTTTGTCTTGTTCCCTTTATCATCACAACTGATTGGCATTTTCATAAGGAACACGTATAATTGATAAAAGTAAGAAAATAAAAAGGACATCATTACAAAACGTACAAGTACTTTTGAAAGTCTTTTCCGACTAGACCTTTGAAAATCTACACATCCTACCCTTCCAGCCGCAAAGGCTCACGGTCTGACCCGCTGCGTGAGCTCCCGCCTGCTCCGGCCGGCCCCTCCCCGTCCCAGCCACCGAAGAAGATCCTTGAGCATCCTAAGACCTTCCCGGCACTTCTCTTACTTAATGTCTTCAAATATATTTCTACTTAAAATTTCATATAAAGAAGTCGAATGGGATTGTGGTATCTGATGCAAAGAAATATCAAAGCTTGCAGCTGATATCCTTTCTCTATGTGGAAGAGTACAGCCTAGCTTCTTAGAAATTCACAGCAAGACTGTATCTTAATAATAACTTGTACAAATATTATATTCACATACAAAGAAGAGTTTTACTGTCTCACTATACCTCTTGTCACCTTGTTTGGAAATGGGATCTCATTGGCAAGGTCAAGTGTGCATTGACCACGTTAATAGTCCATAGTCATTACTACTCTTCCTAAACGTGTACAATGGGACTCAAGCAGAGATTAGTATCATCTTTATACCTAGCAATTAAAACATAATTACGAAAGAAACGCTGACTCTTCCGAGAAATGTGGTGTTTGCCTGCTGCACATACATTTTGCCTGCCAGGACAGTGGACTGTTTCTGTTGCTACCATAACGAATTATCACCAATTTAGCAGCTTAAAACAATACTCATTTATCATCTCACTGTTTTGTAGGACTGAAGTCTTCCTTCAGTGATTGGCTCCCCACCTCTGAGTCTCTCTGGGCCCAGATAAGGTATCAGCCAGTCTGGGCTCTTACCCAGAGGCTCTGGACCCACTTCCAAGCCCCTTGACATTGTTGGCAGAATTCAGTTCCTTATGGCTGTAGGACTGTGGGCTCCATTCCCGGCTTGCTGTCCGTGGTCACCTCTCCCAGCTCCTATGGTCACCTGCATTCTTTGCCACATCGGCCCCTCCATCTTCAAGTCAGCGACAGCCTGTTGAGTCCTTCTCACACCATGGGCATCTCTGTCTTCCCCTCTGCTGCCTCTCTTGTGCCCTAGAGATAGAAAGTGTCTAGTGGCCCATGTGATTAAATATGCCCACCTGGATAATCCAGGATAATCTCCTTATTTCAAGGTCTGTGACGTTGGTTATATTTTGCTAAGTCCCTTTTGCCACGTAAGGTGACAAACATAGTCCCAGATTTCAAGTATTGGGACACAAACTTCTCTTTTTGGGGGAGAAGGGTGAATTCTGTTCACTGTAAGTAGATCTATGTTATTTATTCAGAATAAACGCTCCTCATTCTGGAACCATTAATCACTGTGCCTCATCTCTCTGCCAGAGGGGTAGGGCCTTCTCCTAATATCCAAAGGAACACTTGCTCTATTTTAAGCAGTTTTTACTTGTGCGTGTATTTAAGTTAATTTGAGGTCTACAGTTACATCGGACCCGAATGATCAAACCTTGATAGACTCTGCAGCGTAGCGATATCTACCGTGTACGGACTGAGTGATGTGCATGCTGAGCTGTCTCACTCCGTATATCTCATCCGCTCTCATTGTTTCAATGAAAAGTATGACGATTTTCCCTGCTGGTTCCCAGACCCAGCTAATGGCAAAATGATGGCTATTTTCAGTTTCTCCTGAGTTACACAGCTGCAAGCATCTGACATCAGGTTACTAAGACTGGTTACTAGGAAATAAAATGTCTAAAGGTCACTTTTTTTTTTTTACAGCTTTATTGAAATATAATAGACAATTAATTGTTCATATTTACGTTGTACGATTCGGTGAGTTATTTTTTCAGTTGTAGTTGGCATACGATGGTATATTAGTTTCAGTTGTATAGCATAGCAATTAGAGATCTATACAACAAACAAAGCAATCACCCACTAATCTAGTACCCCTCTTCCTTTACATATTTATTACAACATTGTCGACTAGCTTTCTTTTTAGCAGTTTTTGTTCAGTACGTGCTCTCAAGTAGGTTGAGACCTATTGTTGCATTTTGCCTAAATTGTCCAACATAAAAAAAAAAATGGTGGAAGGAATAAACCAGCTTTGCCTATTGATATTCCCTTTTATTTTACACAGAGCATAAATTGGACATTAGTGAATGCACATAAACAAACAGAAAGAGGGTGTTTTCTACAGTTGATCACGAGGGCTGAGTCGCGCTAACAATGAAGACTTAAAGTCCTTTACATTTGACACGGCACTGCATTTCTTTGCCATTGTATAAGACTTTTAAGAATTTGAAGAATTTTCTCCTAGGCTTATTTAAAGACCAACATTTCGATGCAATTGCCTTGTTTGGACACTTATACTGAAAGATATTCCATGTAGTAAACTCTAGGTAGCTAAGCAAACACCATTCATTTTATGAGAGAGCTGATTTTTAAATTAGGAATTAGGGCTGTGACCAAAAGCAATATAGTCTCTGGCTTCTGAAACTATAAAATTAGGTAGGTAATGACATACTTTTGAGCTGATTAATTTTTTTTCTAGCTGGGACATCTGCTGTCATTTGAAAACGGTCCAATATGAATATCTGAAGCAGATGGGAACAGCATGGAAGACGTCAGATTGGCTCGTGGTTGTAAGTAATATTTGCTTCTTTCGAACAAGCCTCTCTACAGAAAGGGGGTTGCTATTTACTCTCCATTTTAGTCTTAAGCAATGGTAGCACTCACAGGTGAAAGCAGGCAAGGTACCCCAGGAGAGCGCCTGTGTCCCATGAAGCACAGTCTCCAGGATGCTACTCAGTGTTGCTTTGATGCTCACGCGTTGTGTGATTAAACACTTGGTAAGATCCTGGGGTTGCCAGCTGGACACGATTTGACACCCTTATTAATCTTGAGAAATGTTCCTACTTTCCTCCAATTAGAAAAGTTCTGGAAAAGCCCGTGCCATGTGTCTGTGTCGCTCCCAGCAGAGGCTGCCAGTTGGCGGTTTTCTTTTCATTAACTGGCCTGAATGTTTCGGGATAGCTCCCGTTTGTTATAATTTCACGAGTGAGGGCTGTCAACGGAAAGCGGATGTTGCCTGCTACAGGCCTAAAGAAATGTTGGAAAGTTTTAAAGATGTCCAGATTCCCGAGAGCCATAATACGCTATTTCTCCTTCTGTGATTAGTTTCTCTTTGAAGCCCGGCCATGAGCATCTCCCGTGCTGGTGAGGTACATGACTTCGCCAATATCATGGCCATCTGCTGGGCTCTATGGCAGGGGGACAAAGAAGCATGGAGTTCTTGAGCCTAAAAATTCAGTTCTTCTAGAAGAAAGTTCTTATGGAGCACTGTGCCCGGGGCCTTTTCCTAGGTGCAGATATGTTAATGACTAACAGAGAACGCCTACCCTTCAAGACCCCACAGACTGGCGAGGCATCAGCCATGCCAAAAAAAAAACAAAAAACAATTAACGCGACGAGTTGTATAACAGAAATTTGTATCAATAATTATGGAAGAAAACATGGGAGAATCTGGGAAAACAAGCTTTTAGTTGAGTCTTTAAAGGTCAAAAGAATTCATTAAGCTACAAAAGTGAGAGAATATTATTCCAGGCAGGAACAAATGTTTGCAGGTATAAAAATGCATTTGTGGGCATTAGACGTGCATCAAATGAAGGACGGAGACGGGGCATTCCAGGTTAGCGGTTCCCAAGCTTTGTGGCTTACACCTTTACACTCGTAAATATTATTGGAAGTCTCCAGAATCTTCTCTTACATAGGTTGTATCTATCAATATATACTATATTTGAAATTTAAACTGAAATATTTATTAAATATTTATATATCAGTTCGTTTAAAAAGACACACACATAACATACTAATGTAACTATCACGTTTTATGAAATAATTATATTTCCTAAACCCCCCAAAAATAGTGAAAAATGTGGCATTATTTTATATTTTTGAAAATTTTCTTTATTTCTGGGTTAATAGAACACAACTAGATTCTTGTATCTGCTTCTACATTCACTCAGTTTCACTATCTTGTTTTGCCTAGAGTAGGTAGCTGAAAAGAGTTTTTAAATAGCCTTTACAGATAATTATGGATATTTTTTAATACTATGTAAAAATTCTGCAAGTGGAGGCTTCTTAAAGTTTTGTTGCAATGAGAAATCTGAAACTATGCTAATTAAGTGTTCATGCTCTGTTCCATTAAAATCCATTGATTTGTCTTGCTCTGAGATTGGACCTTTTACCCATAAGTGATTTTGTAACATCACACGTTGGTCACCAGGAAAATACTGGTTCCCCGTGTTATGTAGATCTCATAAACGTGGACACATTTCCTTATAAAATGCTAAAATCACATTTGTTAATATTGCCACTAATCTCATCAGAAAAGTTTTTTAGTATCGAGAAGCTGTTAAGCTCACGGTGCAATTACAAGTCTTCCAAAATTCCAATTTTTGTTGGAAAGCTTGAATTTTCATCAGCTATTTTCCTCAAAGCGACAAGCCAAATTTGAATACCTATAGTCTGTCTGTCCGTCATTTTTTCGAGAAAAATGTTGTTCCAAGAACAAGAGCGGCCATTGCAGCTCGCACCTCAGTCCACCTGTGCTTCTCCTCACGGAAACCGCTGCACTCGGGTTTGTGTCCGGAGTACGTCAGCCATCTGCCCATTTCATCACCCGGAATATTTAAAAAGCAGCACTGCAGGGGCCAGATAGAAGAAAACGTGTAATTTCCACTGCTCCATCAAGGACCTTCCTACATGCACCAGCTTTGTTTTCCTTCAAAAATGGACAGCAGCTCCTCGCACGGGTCGAGACACTGCACTGACTTGTGCTCAGGCCCCAGCACTTCTAACTTCCAGGTTTTGAACCATCAATGAAAATGCGACGGAATAAAAAGAGAAAATAATGCCCAGTTTTGATCTTGATGCTACTGTATGTAAAATTATGAAGCAGATAGACGAAGGAAAACAGAAGAGAAAAATGCAATTTGTTGAGAACCACTGTGCATCGGTCAGGGTTCATTTGGTTCAAATAATCGAAAAATGAAAGTAGTCAAACACAAAAATCGAACTACAATAAATCGAGGCAAAAAGGGACTGCATCGGATCACATAAACAAACTGAGGTCAGGTCACGGGAGCGCAAGAATGACTGACAAAGGAGAAACTCACGTCCCCAGGCCTCCCCCGTCTCGCTGTGGCCTCGTGGGCAGGCTTTCCTGTCCAGCCGACGTTCTCTGTGAGGTTGGCACCTCGGCTGCTGGCCACTGCTGGCTCACCTTTCTAACTGTCATCAGATACGAAGACGCTCTTTTCCATTGTTAGTTCTAACATGAAAAATTGCAGGCAAAGACTGGTTCGCCTTGGGTGCTGTGCCATCTCGGTGACCCGGGTGGGGGAGAAGGGTGAGCTGGGAACGGCTGGGCTGACATGGTTGAAGCAGGGAGAATATGATTCCCAAAAAGCCTCATGGGAGCAGCTGCTTTTAGGAGCAAGGAGATGTTCTTGTAAATAAATGTATATGGTGTCGATGGATGGAGAGATAGATGATAGATATTATCTATTATATACATATATACGAATTATATAGAGATCCTTCAGAATCCGCTGTTAAATTGTTTGTCGGCCAAATTTAAAAAACGAGGAGTCTAACCCTCAGAGAGCTGAAGTAACTTTCGGCATGGCGAGGCCGTTCCTTGGGGGCCCAGCCCTGAAGCATCCAGTGCAGCTTTGTTGGGCTGCTCCTCAGTGACACGGGTGAAGGGAGAGGTGGAGGGTTCCGAGTCAGCCGATCCATACAGCTCCAGAAACCTGACTTTTCTCATCAGATTGATTTATTTAGTACGGCTTTCTTAGCCTACTGTTAATATTTTCAAATTTATTAACAAAAAATAATTTACAAGTTCTTTGCCAGTGGAAAATTATGAATTCATCTTGATTGCATGATCGGATGTAAGGCATCAACTTCGTGATGGTGTAACCACAGAGAGTTTCTATAATGTCACGTTGTGCTGTTTTAATGACTGATACTTACTGAGTATTTACCACGCGGTGAACTCTGTTCATTACCTCATACATTGTGAGCATTCATTCAATCTTTTCGACAGCCCATTAGCCAAATAACTGTCACTATCAGTCTTTCATAGGCTAGTAAGCTGACTTTCTGAGAGGACGTGCACCCCGTCACCACCACGACACACACCCACGCAGGCAGTAACGACAGGCTAACACACTAAACGTCTTGGTGACAGTTTTATTTCTTGTTCCCATTTCCAGTTATCTGACTGGCTTGTGCCTCATCTCAGCCTCCGCTCTCTAAACATCAAGCTGATACTGTGTGACACAAAGCTCCTTCCCCAAGTCACATTGTTAGACTGAGGAGTGGCCAGCCCCTCCCCTCAAGCGTGTTGTTCCGTTCATATCAGAAATGATATTCCAAGGCCTTAGAGATTACATTCCAGAGGCCAAGACCACAGCTGACATTCTCTAGTGTGCATGCGCACACACACACAGACACACACACACACTCGCACATATTCACACAGAGTTATACCCAAACCTTTCACACTCGAAGGCCATCATGACTCATATATTGTCCAGGAAAGGGAAAAAGTGGAATAAAAGTACTATTATTGTGGCCACTGACAGCTTCTGTAAATTCTCCCTTTTTACTGGGAGGATTTTCCAAAGAAACAGCAGCCTTTCCAGCTTTTTCCAGCTTTCCGTGTAATGTATCACACAACCAATCCTGCAGAAACTAAAAACTAGCGCCCCAGCCCCTTAGCGCACATGGAGCTAAACACGGGCTTTTCACTATTTTCAAGGAGCGAGAAACTGAGCCGACACCCTCCCTCCATCCACCTAGTTTTCCACCTTAGAGCCCTCGACCCCGAGATTCAGGGCACGTCACTGCCGATGAATAAATCAGTGGCACAGAGAAATCAAAGTCAAAATTAGCGTAGAATCGGTGTTCCAGCCCTCACGGTCTTCATCCAAAACGAAGTCCATTAGGAAATTTGTCGATGGGAGAATCAGCTCTGACAGAAATGTTGCTTTTCCTTTTAGATACTTTTGGTCTAATACTGTCATTAACCCTCTGCTCTGTCAACAGCATAAATAATTGTCACTGGGTGTTCCCTGGGTATTTGTGGTCTTTGGAAAATAAAAGCTGACACAAAGGAGAGTCTTAGCTGTGACATTGTATCGCTCACCCTTTAAGCTGATGTCATTTATGTTCGCCTTGTGGAGGCTGAATAAGCAGGGCTATTACGTGTTACGCAGCTCACTTCAGGAAGTCTAAGGAAAAGCTGTTCATCTCAAGGGATTCAGACAGCAGTGATGGAAAGAGCCGTGGAATAAGGAAGAAGCCGCTCAGAAATGATCAATACATGTCCACAATTTGTGTGTCCATAGCTCTCGGCCGTTATTATTGTTATTAACCTTCCTTAGAGCGTGTCATACTAGAAAGACTTCCCAGAAAAATAAAAAAATCATACTAGACTTAGAGAAAGAAACATCATGTGACAACAAAAGGTTTAAATGTAAATATGACTAGAACCTGTTTCCCATCCGTGTCTCTCCCATTTTCCCCATAGCTTTTTTGTGTGTATTAATTATTACAACTAAGGAGAAGCTTATTTCCCAGCTGGTTTCTTCTGAGTCTTTTAAACGGGTTATCGTAAAGTGGAGTTGAGATCATGAGTGTTTAAGAAGGATCGTTTAAAGGACCTGATCAACACATGCCTCAGGATCAGGCCGTCTGAGATGCAACGACAATCAGAGAGAGGAGAGGTCAGCAAGTTAACATTTAACAGTGTAACTCTAGGTTTATTATGTTTCAAACAAAAATCGAACAAGACGTTTCCATCTCCCACCAACCTGCTATGGGAGACATTGTCGATGTTTTTAATATAATTAAAATGTAAAGTGAATTCTTCTAGAATGTAGTACCGGTGAACAGTCGCCTTTTCTAAAGCGTGAGGTGTGTTGTATCAGATTCGGGGACTCTCTGGCAAGTCCCATTTCTCTGTGTTGGTTGCCAGGAAACTCAGGACCAAGAACCTTCCGTCATCTTTCTCTTGGTGGCCATCTTTGTCCTGACGGGGGATGTGGCCTCCAGCAACACCAGGACGCCCAGGTCCTGGGGACAGCACGAGCATGATGGCCACATTCCTGACACCGCCGCCTTCCCCTTGGTTCACCAGGCCTGAGCCTAGGGCCTGCTGGGGATTTTAGTAAAGCAGCTAACGAAGGACCGAGAGGCAGAGGACGTCACGCTGAGGTCCACGCATCACTAGCGGCCTGTCCCGCAGCGAGCTCGTTTCAGACGCTGCCCAGGCCTCTTCGCTCCCAGGCCGAACGCTCCCATCCCGCGCCGCGCTCCACCCGACCCCTCGGTTTCCCGGGGCAACTGCGGATGTTCCGGTGTTTTATTATATTTCTTTCCCTCGGTATTTTCCTGAATTCAGTCTTTATTTTTAACTTCCATATGTGTGTTTATCTGGTAAATTGTTTAAGTTACTTTTCAAAGTAAAGAAAGTAAAATACGAGGAAATGGGCCTGTAAATTTGGAGTCTGCTGCAGGACGATGCCAGTGGACGCCTCCGAGGACAGAAGAAGCCCGGATGAGGCGATGGCAGAGAGCAGCGGGGCTCGTGGGCCACACGGTTCCCCAGGCCCCAGGAGACTTGCTCTAAAAGAGCCAACGGCACAGTCTGTCTCCAGATGAGAGAATGTAAAACTGTTTTGCATCTCTGTGAAATAGCAATTCGAACTAGGGTAAACGTGATCTGTTTTCTGTTTCGACGTTTCTCACTTTACTTAATTATGACACATATTTGCTTTCTCTCCGAACCTGTTCAGTTGTTTTAGGTTGTTTTCAAGCAGGCAGGAGGAGCTCGGCTCCGCCACCAGAGAGATGAGTCATACGTGTGACTCATTCTGCTGGGGCAAAGCCTGGGTTTTGTGCTGCTACTTATGCGTTGGAGCTGAAAACGCTTCTGTATATTCACCATCTTCCAGTATATAACAGCGCTTTCATTTTAATAACCTCTTGTGATCCTCCCCTCCCCTGAGAGAGCTGGGTGACAGCATAGCCTCGCTCCCTGCGAGACGTCTCTCGCTGCATTAAACTCTCACCGCACGGTGACCGAATGGCAAAATGGCAAAGGACGTGAATAGGCCATACGGCCAGCTGCAGAAGGGGAGCTCTGCCTTCGCGGTGACACAAAGCCACGAGGACCTCTGGCAGTTCAGACGCCAGGCCTGCGTGACCCCCGTGGACTGTCACCACCGTCATGGGCGCTACATCCTGCTTCAGCCTCGGCTACTTCAGTGATACATCATTATTTGCTACGAATGCTGCACTTTCAACCCAGAGCAAAAGAGTGATTAATAAATGAGCCCCATGTCACTCACCAAGAACCTGTGAGGATGCAGGGCACCGCAGAACGCAGGTCTCACTTAAAAGCCAAGCGGCATAGTGAGAACTCGCAAAGCGGGGGCTGCCTGAGCAAGGAGAGTCGTTACTGCATTTGACAACCGTAAACACCGGCTGCCGCTTCAACATCCCAGCCTGCATTGCGTTCATTCATACACGCACCCGTTTATTCATCCAATGACTAATTTACTCAACAAATACTTATAAAACTTTTTGTGCAAGCCATTAGACTCATCGATGGATTTAAAAATAAGTAAGACTGGTACTTGTCCAAAAAGAGGTTAATCCATTAAAAGAGATAAGACAATTATTCAAGCCACTATTATGACAGCAAGTATAATTAAGAACCAATTGACTGGTGCCAACGAAGTACTGTTCTTTCAAATGAGTGGAATTTGGAAAATTTTCATAGAGGATGTGACACTTAAGCTAGGTCTTAAATGATGACTACAGTTCCAGAGGCCAGTAAAGAAGATGAGGACATTTAATTAGAGTAATAGCTTAAGATAATGCAGAAGAAGGAAAGAAATTTTGGTTGAACTTGAGAGTCATTAAATTCAGCTGCGTTTTACAACCTGTTACAGGAGCGATGCTGGAAGAGGCGGTCCGGCTCGGGTAGCAGTGGGTCTTGAACGTGGGCCTGAAGGTTTAGTCTTCGACTAACGAGCAGGAGGGCGTCACCGCACTGAAGCTGCTGGGCGAAGCGGACAGAGCCGGTTCATCCGGTGGCCACATGAACCACAGATCGGGGAAGGAGGAGCCATGGCCGGCTGGCTTGCACCGAGTCCACATCCACAGGGTAACCAGGGGTTGGGCGACGGTGGTGAAATGCACGTGTGCGTGTGTGTGAGCACGCGTGGGCACATGCGTGTGCCTGTGTTTGGCATGGGGTTATCATACGGATATAGGGAGCGGGCTGTCTTTGAATTTGCCTGGGCTACTGAGATGCGGCGATGCCATTGACGAACGAGGAATCCAGGGGAGCATGGCCGTGGAGAATCGAGAGTAGTTCTGAATTGCGGGCTGGAAATTTTTATTTGCTTAGGGGTCACTTTTGTTTTATTTATTATAAAACATTAGGAAGTGCTCTAGGTTATGGATGAAAACCTATTTCGTGGATGAAAATTTTTATCTTTTCTTCGATGTGCTTCCTTCAACAATTCTTACCTTCACTCTCAAATTGTCACTATTGGATCTACTGTCCTGAAACCGATCTATCGTTTTACATGTTCCCCACCATCCTGCACTGAATCCTCAAGAAGCTCAAGGAGACATATGTTTTCAAAGAGGCAAAACGCTTAAAGAGCCATAAAACTAGACAGCCAGCGAGGCCCACAGATGGTTTCCTCAGAACCCAGCCCCTCGTTCACAGTCGGCCATCATCTTTTCGCTCCTACATTTTTCTTCCCTCTGATGCTGCATCTGAACCTACTAATAAGCCCTATGTGCTCCGGGGACTGCCATGCTCCCGAGCCAGCCGCGTAGGGGACGGGACGCAGAGAGCAGTGTCAGTGGGACCAGTGTGACCACGTGTTGTCAGGACGCATTTCATCTGGAGGCTGAAGGCGAGAAAGCGTCCTTTGTCTTTTGCGACTTCCAGCAGCTGCACGCGCTCTTGGTTCGCGTCCCTTCTTCCCTCTTTGCAGCCAGCAGAACGGCATCTCCAGGTCTCTCCCTGAGCTCCCGACTCCCTCTTTGACGTATGAGGACCCTGCGATCGCACAGGTCCACGCATATAACCCAGGACTATCTTCTCATTTCAAGACCTGCGACCTAATCATACTCTCCGAGTCCTGTCTGTCACGCGAGGTTACAGTTTAAGAGATGGACATCTTCGGAGACATCATTCTGCCTGCACTCAGAGTACCGAACGGAGAGCAAGGAACGTGCATTTCCATGAGCTTCCAGATGAGCCTATGCAAGTAGGGAGGCCTGAGGGTTATTTTAAGGCTTGAGCAGTGGAAACATTTTAAAGCCAGGCTCGTGGTCTCTTTGGCAATAAAATCCCTTCTAAAGTGTAGCGAGTTTCCTAACTATGTGCTTGCAATCAGCTCTGTGTCCTATTATCCATGATCCATTCGGATCCATGAACTGCCCTTTCCAGAAACAGACATCATGTATCTGTTACTTCCGGTTCCTTGTCCTATCTCTGCCTCTCTAGCCCACTCAGATAATTCAGGATAATATCCCCAACTCAAGAGCTTTATCTTAATCACATTTGCTTAGACGTTTTTTCCAAATAAGAAAAAAATGTCCATGTTCCATGGATTTGGACTTGATATTTGGGGATGGGGGCATTTTCCAGATCCCCACAGTTTACGATCTGACCTCCAAGGACTCATATCCATCCCTCATGAAAAATGCATTCATCCCAACCCAGCATCCCCCCAAATCTTAACCCATGACAGTGTTAATGCAAGTCTGAGACCTCATCTAATTAGCATCCGCTCCTCAGTCTCGGATATCACCTGAATTATCAAGCAAGAGTGTGTAGACTCTGGGTATGGACCGTCTGGGGGTGAGATTCACGCTGTTCGTGAGAGGGTCCTATGCAGACTTTTCCTGGGAAACCCGCCTCCACCCATGGCTTTCGCTGGGACGGTTGAGTGGGTCTGTGAGTCACGTGACGAAGCTCTTCACCAGGAGCGAAGCGCGGTCTCCCGAGCATGCTGCCCTCGAGGGGATCGTCCAAGTGTAGCATCTTCTTCAACCTGGTAGGTTTAGAGTTTCCGGCATCAGCAGCTGATGGGTACTTTTTGCTTAATAGGTCCTTTCTCAGCTTATTTCTTTCCTCTCGCATTTCACCATAAGCAGCAAGGAAAACCCAGGATGCACCTTCAGCGCTTTGCGTGGACGTCTCAGCGGCCCGGCCTCGCTCACCTCTCACGAGTGCTGCTCTCGGCACAGCCGTAAACACAATTCCGAATATAACAATATAACAAAGGTCTCCTTTCCCTCAGTTTCCAGTAAAATGTTCCTTGTTTCCATCTGTACCCTGAATTACAGTGCCTCTCACGTTCATACTTCCACCGAGGTTGTTTCCATGGTGATACACGTGTAATCGCCAAGGCGATGCAGCCGCTCTCCGCCGAGGCCTCCTGAGACCTCGCTGGCCGGGTCTTCAACATCCATGTTTCTATCAATGACCTACTTACGGTATCTACATTCTTTCCGTTGGGTCTACCATTTCTATTTCTTTTTCTGTCATTTCTATCACCCGCCCACTACCCAGTTCGGAAGGCACCACTCCACATCTTCAGATATTTCAAACAGCAGCATCTTGCTTCCCAGTACCAGTTCTAGTTTCCTCTGGCTGCTGTGACAAATTATCATAAACTTGGTGGCTTAAAACAACAGATGTTTCACTCATAGTCCTGGCGACCAAAATTCCAAACAAGTCTCTGAGCTGACCCCAGGGTGTTGAGTAGACCACACGTCCTCTGGAGAACTGAGGGGAACATCCCATCCTTGCTTGCCCCAGCCGTGGTGGCCGTCAGCATTTCTTGTGTCACGTCACTCCAGTTTCTGCCTCTACCTTCACATTGCTGTTGCTTCCTCTGTCTGTAAAGTCCAGCCTGCCTCTCTCTCGTGATGGTTATAGGGCCCGACCCGATAATCCGGGATAATCTCCCCATCTCAAAATCTTTAACTTAATCACATCTGGAAAATGCCTTTTTTTCTCAAATAAAATCACACTTACAGATGCCAGGGGGGAGGATATCCCCGAGGGGTGCCATTTTCTGTCTACTACATGCATACCCAATGCTGAATTTTTATTTCAGAGAAACTTGAACACAGAGCCTGGGAGTAGACAGTCGGAATGTTAGGCACGGGCTATGCTTGCTTATCTTCATGTGTCCACTTTCTTCTCCCTCCAGAGACTGGATAAAGCGAGCAAACTATCTTCTCTTTTTTGCTTACCTGTCAGAAAAATGAAAAATTGATAACAGTAAAAACTTCACGCAGAACCGAGTCATGCTGCATAGTTTTACCAGGACATTTACTCAAAAGCGTTGAGGATCCGATTAGAGGTAAACGACACAGATAAGACACTAGCCGTCCATGCTAATCCACCTGCTATAACCTCCAGTCCTGTTGGGCACCCCAAGTCCAAACTCAAACACAGCTTTTGCTAACTACACCATGTGACTCTTCAAAACAAAAGTGAACTTTGGCAAAATCACGAGCAGTTGACATGAGAGTACTCTTTTTACCTGAAACAATATAGAAAATTTTTATATTCTTGTCTTTAGAATTGATAGGAAAATTATCTCAAGCTATATGTCACCCCATCTTTCCTTATCAATTACAATGAAACACACAATGCATGATAATGTAGACAAAAAGTCTCCAGATCCAAATGGAGGATTTCAAGATTTATTTACTTTTATTTATTTTTTCTCCTTGAATTTTTAAAAATACTTTAATCTCATTTTAGAGAGTCAGGCAGGGGAATACTTTTATTAAGGTAATAATTTAAGTGGCAATATACTAGACGGATCTTACATCAAAGGCTGGAAATATGTCCTGCCAAATAATTTAATTGTAGAAGAGCCTGGAGATAGATCTTTTAAAAAATGTTTTTAGCAAATTTCTAAGTCAGATATTTGTCTTATAATACATAAAGAAAATGCAATATAATACATAATATAATAATACACAATATGATACATGAGGCAAATACAACACATTTGCTATATAATACATATGACATTGTATGATTATTGGTTTTTCACAGTAGTTATAGTTTAAGTATCATCCATAGATTTTAATATGAATTGACAAAATAACTGAAAAATAATAATATTTAGGCTAAGAGTCCAAAAGTATGAAACTGTGCTTGTCTTCTACACATATTGTTATTTTTCGTATTTGTCACCTAAAGGGATATTTGTTAGTTTTACTCCGATTAATTCTACTGCCCTTGCATTCTTTCACCAAATTCACAAATATCTTTTTATCACATATAAACTTCTTAGAAAGCAGAAATCATTCAAGTGACTGGTGGCACCTGAACAAAGGCAAAGTAATACACGTCGATACAAATTCCCAAGGCGATTCTCAAATGTCCCGCCTCAGCAAAGCTCAGAGAGCGTTATTTCTCAGACCAGAGGTCAGTGTTGCCGGTTGTTACATGGAGATGCACTTTTGACATTTCTCTGGGCACCAGTGGACCTTTTTCTGACCACCTGACCACTGGGAACTTTTATTACTGGGCAAGAAGGAAGTGTGATGATTAATATTCATAAATGCCAAAGCGAAGTTGGAAAAGCTACGGAATAGTTTAGTCATTGATCTGTAACATTTCTCAAAGTCAACCATGGAATAAATGGATTTTTTTAAGTATGAAACCAGATGTCTGCACAAAATAGATCTCTCCCTGCATTTGAGGTCCCTTACAGGCAGAATTTACCTGAACTAAATGTTTGCTGCATCAAATTTTATTACAGAAATTCTTAATTGGTTCTCATTTACAACTGTTTGTGAATAAGTATGTTCCACAAGAAAAATAGTTTTAGTTTTTATAAATCATATTTCTAACGTTTCTATTCTAAAATTCTATGACTCTAATTATATATACCAGACATTGTTTAAAGTTACCTGTGAATGGGAAAGTATCATGTTAAATATGTGATGATTTTCATCCATATGTCTCAGAATTTAATATTTTTAAGTTATATGCAGCTGTTCTCTATTTTTTAGTTTTGGACTTTGGGTCACCTAAGCCTTATTTAATAGATTATATATCTCAGAAAATATATCATGAAACTTATTTATATAATGAATGTCTTCCAGCAGGTTTTTTTTTTTTTACGTATTGAAAAAAAGAGGGAAAACAAAGAAGGAAAACAAACACTTAGGAAAAACTTTCTGTTAAAAAAATGATTGAAAATCGTATTACGTGGCAATAGAATTAGTTCCGAAGAATTGCAGATGAGAAAAGCAAAGCGTGAAATCTGAAGACAAAAATGACTTGAAGAAAAACACGAGTTTTCTCTTATGATTTAAAGATGATTAGAGGAAAAACAGCGGTTACGAAGCACCAAATGCTAATTATAATGTTTAGTTAAGAGGAACGATTATCAACAAAAGTAAGGAAAAGAGGGGTGGGATTATAGCAATGTAAATTAAATCGCACAAGTTGGCATTCAACAGAATCCTTTCTATCGCATTCAGAGCAATCACAGAGGTAAACAGAAACAATTTTCTTCAAGAACTTGCCAACAGACGCAATCCGAAAACGAAGCAGCCTGGGCTCTGTGGCTGCTGGCGGAGGTGGCGGCCCAGACGTGACAAAGCCTTTGCTCCGCCGTCTGTTTGTGGATGTTTTCAGGTTTCAGGCGGTGTGAGCGAGAACTTCGGGAGATTTTATTAAAAACACATGAGAAGAAGCCCATTGAACACATTCGTTGGAATAATGACCGCCTATACGGCGACAGAGTTAATACGGGGGACACCATTTCACTGGGGGTTTTAGACCCGACGCAAGGACGAATGCCTTAAAACTTAATTCGCAGCTGCAGCCTGGCGAAGGCCGGGGTCGCAGTCTACACCCGCAGAGTCCGTGCGTTCTCGGGAAGAAGGCAGTGTCCGCACGCGCCGCGCCTCGACTGGGGACAGGCGCCCTGCCGCGGCCGTCGCCCGCGGCCCGAGGACCGGAGAGCTCTTCTCGGATGACGCTGACGCGAAGAGGCGGGGGACATCGAACGCCTCCGCGTCCTCACGCTGCCACCTGCACCTGGCAGGTTTTTCTTCCACGTCTCTGACAAGCAACCGCTCGCGCAGATCTTTTTTAAGCTAAAGAGACCGGGTCCCCAGAGCCGCGCCAGCCGCCAGACCCACCGGTCCGCATCCCACGCTCCACCGCAAGACGGACGCGCGGCCAGGGCCTGGCCCGGCGAAAACCGAAAACCGTCCCCTGCGCCTGGCGCCGCCACGCGGGCTCCCGCCTCGGGTCCCCGAAGCCTGGGGGACGGGGACCGAGAGCTGAGGACATAACGGTTTATTCGGAGACTTGCTGCTGTGCTGCCCTTGACGTTTTCAGAGGCACTGACGATGACCAACGGTCTAGATCGTCCGTTCCGGCTATAAAGTCAACGGGCAAACTCCGAACGTGGGTCGAAACTCGGACCCAGCGGACCCAGCCGAAGCGCCTCACCCGCTCCCAGCCGCGCTCGACTCGCACCCCGCCCTCCGGCTTGGCCTAGAATCTTATTCTCTGTCCGCTCTTAGATTCCTTTGACATAGGGGTCACAACATCTAGGATAAAATTAGTCTTGACTTTCTCGAGGAAGCATCTTTATCAGCATTCCGCTTCATCCCTTAATTACCCATGCAGAATGGGGAAAGTCCGGAGGGGAGGCAGATCCCCTCCCCCGATCCGAACGACCAGGAATTATTTTTAAGGACATTTCGAAGTGTATCAGGTTAATCTGCCAAGATTGAATGAACTCAAAACGTTTCATTTCTCTGTTTCTCTCAGCACTTAGCACTGTGCCCGAGACTCAATAAGCTTCTGTTAAATGAACGAACGAACCTCCCAAGCTACTCATCTTTATTGCTCTATAGGAAGACATTTTCATTTTATTTTACTTTTTTAACTTACAGTGAAACAATATAAATTTAAAAATTACATCATCTTCATGACGACACTAAAAGTCTGGCAAGGTTTTCTGATTCAAGAAATATTAGATTTTACTCAAAATAACTTCCATTTTGAGAGCAGTTTATTGTTTTCTAAAGCTCGGAAAACCACAAACCAAGTCTGGGCCCTCACTTAGCCAGAGGAGGGGGCGCCCCTGTGCTCTACCTGGTTCCCGATGTATGATGTATCAGTTTCCTGTAGCCACTGTGACAACACCACAATGCCATGGCTTTAAACAACAGCAGTTTATTTCTCACAGTCTGGAGTCTCGAAATTCAAAACAAGGTGCCATCAGGGCCATGCTCCCTCTGAGTCACTGAGGGCACTGTGCTCTGGATTTAGGGCCTGCCCCAGTCCAGTAGGACCTCACCTTAAGTTCACTCCATCTGCAAAGACAGTGAGCTTTGGCATGAATTTTAGGGGGACACCTATTCAAGCCAGGATACCAGGTAAAGAGAAGGTTCATGCATTCAGGTACGTGTCACCATTGTAAGGTCAACAAAGGATTATTTACGGATCATTTTATTTATTACTAGTAGTGCGCTTCTTCAGTAACAGAGAATATATCTGAGTTGAAGAAACGAGACACACCATATCTGCCCACAGAGTGGCCAGTGCCGGTCTTTAATGGCAGCTCAACTTTATCACGGGAATGTGTGCTCAGGCGTTGGTTTTCAATCGATCGATAGCTTTAATTCCATCATAAACACCCGCCCACTCCCAATTCTTCTACGTGAATAGCTCCGAGTAATAAATATTCTTTCCCGACGACTGCAGATGAGCACATCTGGAGCTGCCACTTCTTCTCGGATGATGTGAGGTGCCCTCTCCTGGGTGGGCGCCCAGTGGTCCCTTCCCACTTTCTCTTCCTGTTCTTGTGCCACCCTTTTGCCTCTACCCTTCCTCTTATTCCTTCCAAAGAATCAGAGATATCACGAGAAAAACAGTTGCGCTTGTAAGAAGAAAACCGTCTCTGCGTATGTTTGTTTGTTTTCATACTCATTACTTTCTTTACATTTGCAATTTCCTCTTACTGAAGTGTATCTTCCCCAAATATTTAGATGGCTCATCTTCTCATTTCACTCTGGTCTCTCTCGAGTTTGTGTCCCTCACAGAGGCCTGCGCTGCCTGCCCTGAGGAACCACCATTACGCGCTGTCTCTTTATCACGTTCATTGCTTGTGTTCGTATCATTTGTTTTAACCTGATGATATAGTTTATTTATAGATTCATTTGTTTATTGTCTACATACCCCACTAGAATATCAGCTCTGTAAAGGCCATGATCTCACTGGTGTATTTCTTGTACTGACGACAATAATAGTAGCCCCGCCCCATAGCATATGCTAAATAAATGTTTGTTGAATGACTGAATAAGTGATTCAAGGTACATTATAGCTACAAAAAGCCTCTTCTGATGTTATCGACTGGACTAAAACACAAGCATGAAAAAATGTGTGACTTACCATAATTCTTATTCCCTGAGATGGGTCTGATTCTTACAGCTTGCCAGGGATAGATCCATAAATAGCAAGAGCTACTTTCCTGGTAATGAGTTCACCAGCCCTTACAAAGACACTATCAATAATATATCAGCTAGCCAATTATTCATTAAAAATTCTGCTGTTTACTGGCAAATTATTTTAAATTTTAGCATACAATTGGGCCAGGAAAATACATTTTAGTAATGATAACCAACAGTGATACATATGATAATAATTATAATAGCTTTTTAATGCCACCACAACAATATGGATGCACTTAATGTAATTTTTCCCAAGACGATATTTAGCTGAACATGAGTTTTCGGGCGCAGATTTGTCACACCACAGCTGCCGGCCTGAATTGGGAGCTAGATGAGAAAAGACAGGTGACACATAAGTGAAGACCAAAATGCCAACCTTGTTTCTGATCAGCTGAATAGAAAGTATGGCTTTCGATCTATAATCGAAAGGACTTTCTAAAACCTCGTCCCAGAAAAAAAATTACCCACCTTATTTATCCTGTACCCGCTAAGGGAGGACAGTTCTCCTCTCTAGAGGCAGAACTTGCCCAACTAAGTTTATTTACTCCACAGAAAGTTGGCTGCATCAGCTCGCCACCGTCTGGTCCATGCTGTGTAACAAACAACCACACAATCAGAGGGGCCTACACGGGAAACATTTATCTGTGCGTACAAGTCTGTGAGTTGGTCCAAAGGTTCTGCCGATCTTGGCTGGACTTATTCAGGTGTGCAAGGCTAGCTGGCAGGTCAGCCGAGTGGAGGCTTGGCAGGCTTAGGGTGCCATTTGTGGTATGACTTCTTTCTGCTTCAAAGTGGCATGTCTTCCTCCGGGGACCAGGCTGGGCTTGTTCTGATGGCATGGTTAGGCCTCAAAGACAGCCAGGATAACACGCATACTGTCACTTCTACTGCATTCTGCTAACCTAAGCAAGTCACAAAACCAGTCTACACCCAAGGGGTGCAGTAATAAACTCTACCTCTTGCTGGAGCAAAATTACATCACAAGGGCGTGGATACCGGAGCAGGTGGAGAATTGGTCACTTTTGTAGTCAATTTGCTACAATCAGACCGAACCCTCTTTACGGGCTGTCAGATCTAATCAGAAACAGGAAAGGACAGAGCTAATCCTGCCCATCCCCCACCCTGCGAGGAGCGGGCGGGGAGCAGAGAGAGAAGAAGGGGCGGTGCGTCCCTGAAGCCATTATATCTGTGCCTGACGCTAGGCGAAAAACTGGCCTCTCTGCGGCCACATCTACTTGAAGTCACCAACCCAGACTATTCACCCCAAATGAAACGGCAGGGAAGAGGAAAGGTAAAATCAATATTTTGTGCGGTAAAAAAAATAACACTGCTGACTGACCAAATCTTTTACACTCTAATGAATTGTTCTGCTGCCTTTTTATCAGGTAAACACAGTCCCGTTTGCTTTTTCATTTCCTTTTTGTTTCTCAGAAAGATTCCACGCGTTTGGTTTTTCCAACGAACACAAACAACTTCAATTGAAAGATTTAATTTCGTGTTTTAATTACTTCCGATCACAAAACGCACTATTGTCCCCCTAGAGATAACACGGCTTTTGTAAATTCCTCAAGGCTGTGGTTACTGAGCGGGAACACCACGCTGGGGACATATGCAAATGGTCAGGGCTCGCCAGTTACCCGTAGTGCTTTAACTTGATGAAGTCGCTTGGAAGAATCTATTTTTTATGGATTTGCTTGAAGAGAGCGACTCTCTGATTAGGTGTTGTTTTTACTGTGAGCACTCACAAGGTGGGTTTTTTTTTTTTAAGAGGAAAGAAAATTGTCGGATAAAATAAAAATAAGGCAGCATATATTTTAACAGAGTGCTATCAAAGTGAAAACTGGCCAGGGCCTTAAGACAGAAAAATTAAGTATTTTATTTTATAATAAAAGAGTTAAAATAAGTATTCATATATTAAAATATAATCTATATTTTTATATCTTTGTAATAAACACTTTGCCGTCGCATGAAGTTTTATTAAGACTTTAGGCCTAACGGAACAGTGGTCTCTAAATTTTTTTGATCACGCAGCTCTAACGTAAAATAATCAAATTCCTCCTTATATGTAAATATTCGCATTGTATATACATATGTAATATATTATACATCTAATAAATTATGAAAAGTGGAAATTGAAACCCATGAGCTAAAACTTGGGACGCTCCCCACCCCACTCCACCGCCCCGTCCCCGCTCGCGGCGACACCCGCGTCCCAGCCCGTGAACCCGCATCGCGGCGACAGGAATACGGGAAGCGGTCACTCAAACGTTGGGTCAACGGCTAAGCTTCCGAAGCCGGTCCCCTACACCCGCTCCTCAAAAGGGCTCAGCTCTCAGATGTAATAGGAAAGGCGCCCCGGAAAATCTCCGCTTGGCCCGTGACCCCCCCCGCCCCGCCCCCCGGCTCTGAGGATGCGGTTCTGGCCTCCGCAGACTCGCCCCCCGCAA
>NW_006442117.1:4436612-4446447 GCF_000325575.1 Pteropus alecto | reverse complement strand
GCACGCACCCCGGGCACACGCCCCAGACACGCGCCCCGGGCACGCGCGCCGCCGGAATTAGGTCGTGCTTACTCCGTCCAAACACTGAGCACCTGTGGCACGTTGGGTCCCAGGCCCCGGAATGTAGAGATGAGGAGGGCGTGGCCGCTTTTCTTCACAAGGACAACCTCGTAGGTGAGGAGACAGGTCGCCAGCTGCTCCAGAGCTTCTCCGGCTGTGGTCGGCACACAGCCAGGCCTAGACACACAGGGCGGCTTTTCCAAGGACTTCATAGAAATGCTGAGACTTAAACTGTTGACCTTGGAAATTGTGACTACTGCGTGGGGCGTTCTGAGCAGAGGGGAGGCACAGGAGCACATGCCAGGGGCGGAGTCAAGGTGGCAGGTTGGGCCCTGCTGTGGTCCGGTGTACATTGTGGCACCAGGAATGAAGCCAGGTGGATACTAAGGAGTTTAGACATTGTCTCATATTTTCTTTTTATTTAAAGACCTCATTATCAAATTTGAAAGCTTAGATCACCTGCGATAATCCTATTAAACAGCTTGCACAATCTTGCTCTATGCCTGCAATTTAATCAGAACCAAATGAGTCACTCATGGGAAGTAACAGGCCACAGAGAGCGAAGCCAAAATCATTACCAGTTGCTAATCTTCTTAAAGCAAAATCAGGAATGAACACCAGCCCCGTGATCGGGGACCTTTGATCTGTATTTAATCAACACGAGGAGGCATCGAGCTGCTGAAAAACAGCAGGAAACGCGGTGGTGGCAGAAATGTGCCTGGTAAGATTATGTCAGCATAAAATTAAGCTCCATAGTAGCAAGGTTTTGCTAACGACGGAACTTTTTCTAAATATCGGTATCTTGCTTGCCTAACTCTGCTTTTACTTTATCATGTAGCCGCGCATCCCAAATATGATTGTTTTGGGTCTTTTCTTATCCTATTTTCCCTATCGAACAACACAGGCTTAAACGTGTGCCTTGAATCGGTTGTCTCTAAAGTCATCCACCTCGGGCGTTGTCCCCGCCACCTTTCCCACGGGCGAGCGTCTGGCGAACACGTTACAATATGGGTTCCCTCTGGCCAGCGGCAGCTGACGCTTAGCTTAAAAAAATGCTCACGTGCAGTAGCCAATGTTTTTCTTTTCAAAATTAAGAGTCCTTTGAAAAGGAGAGACCACGAAAAACGCAATCGTGACTTCCACCTCCCATGACCTTTCCATCCTGGACGGGAGAACAGTTCTGTCAAACGGCTTTGCAGATGTCCCCCCCAGGAGCAGGTGAAGAGCGGCCGGGCGCCAGGTCATTATTTTCCCCACACCTGCTTTCTCTCAGTCTGATTCAGACACCTGCACATGTTTTTGGAAAATAAAAATTAATTCAGCGAAAAGCACATTTAAAGGTCCTAGTTCCTAACAAAGGACTTTTGAAAGATAAAAGCCATTCGATTTTCCTTTTCAGATGCCTGATTCCTGGTCCCAAAAAGGGCTAAAATCCCTCAACCAGGGAGCTCCGGTCTCTACAGAGAACTCCAGAGATGTGAAAACGCACGTGAAATTCTCCCGAAACAGCCTCTCTCCATTGATTGCTGCTGTTCTTGTTCCTTGATCTTGACCCCTCCACGTGGTTCTTCCTCTTATGAGAGAGAGAGATACACTGTATGTTATTTCATGGCTTCTCACAAGCAACGGCCCGATTCTCCCTCCGCAGCTCAGGAGCTCGTTCTGAGGCTTCGTTAAAGGTTACAGGGAACGATGTCTGAACAAGGCTCCCGAGACCCGTTTGCACACACACTTTCTGGGCTGAAGGACGTCACGCCACGGCTGCTGCTGGATGACTCTACATCTGTCAGCCAACTCTTCATAAGACACGGGCGTTATCCACAGAATGGATGGGGAAGTGGTTCCACTCCTCCAAGTAGCTCAGTTTGGGCCATGAGACACCTGCAGACTGAATGGCACCCCGGGACGGGGACTAGGAGCAGTGATTTACCTGATGGTGTCTATGGAAAGCTCGCTGCCTGTTCACAAGGACAGGGAAAGGCCGGACTGGTCTACGAGGACTAGTGGAGGCATCGTCATTAACTTGAGTCCCATTTTAAATTTTCAGTGACATGCATCCTATAGATTATCGTGAATGGATATTATTGTAGGGGTTCAGAACGAGTCACCCCAAATTGTGCTTCTATGGTATGAAAATTATTTTGAGATAAAAGCAACCAAGACCCAGTCAGTTCAAGAGAAACTGCCCCGCTCCCCCCAACACTCCAGAGGGGTTTGAATTAAGGGTCTCGCCTGTAATAAGAGATGATCAGAGGTGACGTTTTATGACTTATCTATATGGCAGAGCAAACGTGTGATTGCCGAACACGTGATTTCCCTGCAGTGACCTCCTGAAGCCACAAGCCACCTTAGCTCGTCGCCAGCTCGGAATGTCTCATGTACCCATTTCCTCTCCTGGCTCTGATCCCCTCACATACCTGGGGGTCCCGCGCACACAGAATCAAATTCTATTTTCTCTCGTCAATCCGTCTCATGCTGATTTGATTATTCAATCAGCCAAAAACAAACAAACAAACAAACAAACAAAACCAGAGAAGGAAGGAGGACGTTTTCCCCTCCTCCGCGTCGCAATCAGTGACAGGGAGCACTGTCCAGCCTCTGCGCATCGGAGGAGCCGCTTCCAGAGCAGGTCTCTTCGGCCTCCCTTGGCGGGGAAGAAGCTGCTGGAAAGGGGAAACCACCTCGGCCCCTGTCCGTAACCTTGGTCTTCGGACAGGTTACGGACGGGAGCCCGGCGGGAGGACAGAGAAGACACACGGCCCGCGCGTCCTGGAGGAGCTGAGCTTCGCGGAGGGACCGGAGCCGGCGAGCTCGCGGCCAGCGGGGTTCGTTTCTGTGATGAGCGGGTGTTTCACCGCACACGCGACGACTGCGCCCCCAGGGCCAGAACGGCAGCCGTGGTCCCCGTGCCGCTGGCCTCCTGGGGCGGGAACTGCCCTTCCCATGTTCCTTCGCCCAGAGCCACGCGCTCAGGAGCGCGTCCTGAGCAATGCAGGGTTTGGGTCCCCCCCGTTTCCCCCGCACACACACAAACATCTGCGTGTCACTTAAGACGACCCTTCACACCCTCGGATTCCCAACCAAGGGTCTCCGGGCTGGCTGAGTTCTCGGATGTGAATCCCCGGCAGGTATGGCAGGTGACCGTCATTTATGGAAAAACATCTGCCTATGAGTGGCCTGTGCAATTCGAGCCTGTGTTGTTCAAGGGTCTGCTGTATACTTTCCATCTGGGAAAAAGTCAACCCAGAGAGAAAACTTTAGTGGAAGTTCACTGCGGGCCGGAGGTACCGCTCGGAAATCTCACGAGGTGCTGTCAAAAGGCCGATTCGGGCCGGCGAGGCCGGAGGCGCAGCGGCCGCTGGTGCTTCCAGCCGCTCCCAGACCCAGACCTGCCTGTTTCCGTCTATTTCATTTCACTTTCTAAACACACCTGTGACTGATAAGCAGGTAAATATGTGTATCGCATCCTAACTGTCGATGTGGTATTACATTTCAATTCTACTAAACAGTGTTTCACTTTTTTTGACAGAAGTTGTCGTAAGGGTTTGAGACATTTAATTCAGATATTGAAGAAAACCCCGTTATTGTAAGCTGAGAAGCATATAAAAACGCCAGTTTAAATAACACATCTTCTGAAGTATATACCCCGAGACCTGTTTTCCCAGGGTCTTAAACATGCTTTACCAGCATTAGCTTTACTCAGCCTGACAGGCCCTCGTGAGTCTTAGCACAGCCCCGTTCGAAAGGTGCAAGAAGAGTCAGACCCAAAAGTAACAGCGAGACCAAGGTCACAGCGGCTGTGCCTGGAATATAAAACCTTTAAGAGTCAGACGTTGGGATATTTTCTTTTTCTCAATTGACAAGAACTAGTCATGCAGGTGACAGCTTGGGAACACGATCATTAGCAAGTGTCCCTTCCCTCCCTCTCCTAAGTCATTTACACAGCCATTTACATAAAGCTTCATGAATTACACATCAGTAGAATCTTTTGTATTCTTCACGTACTTACACTTCGAATAGCTGTGCAATCATTTTTATTTTTAACTTCTGCACTCTCCTTAATTTCTGGTAAATACCATTCCTGACATAAAGCCACTACCCCTTGCCACAGCCCTAAGTCATGTTTTACCTTCTAAAGAACACTCTTCTGACTTCTGGTTGGGGCTGAATGGGGCGGTCAGCAAATTCTGTCCCCAAAGAACGACTATAAAGCTGAGAAAAATTAACAAAACCGACCGTCTCAATGTTATGGCAATTGACCATAATCGTGCAGCAATCTGAAAAGACTTTATGCTGGGGGAGTCGCTGAGCTTCAGGTGAGAGCAGCGGGGTGTGTGGCAGCTACGCCCCAGCTCGGTCAGCACGGAGCTTCTGCCAGAGCAGACCAGCGGCTTCGCCGCAGCGGTCCAAAGTGTCACACTCAACTTAGAGTGTCAAAAGATGCCCACACCCAGTGTCAGCGAAAGTGGCAACCTTGAGAGTTGATAAGAAAAAGGGCCACTGACTCATTTGTCCCGATGATTTAGTCATAGTCGTGGCATCTCCATTTCAGGATGAAGCCGCCTACACAGTGAAGACCAGTGAGGATCAAGCTGTCCATGTGTTTCTGACTTACCAACCCTAAGACTACACACATGCGCACATGAGCCTAGGGGGAGGCGAAGGCTGAGCGTGCTTGAAAACAGACTGAACTTGGGATGTGCCCCTTGCCCACACACAGATCCACCGGCAGAAGACAGAAGCCTCACTGGCTAGAGGCAATTGAGCACAACCTCTGTCTAATCACTGGCTGACAGCCAAATATACAGAAATAGTGCAACCCCTAGGGAGTCAGGACCAAAAATAAATAGAACGACTTAGCAGAAAATCAGCAAAAATATAGGTGACTTAAATAACAAAACTGACATACACAGAACACTTAAGCCGATGACTCCAGAATAAGTTCTTTCTAAGTGCCCATGGAAAATTCTTCAGAATAGACTATATGCTAGACCACAAGAGTTTCAATAAATTTCAAAGAATTAAAATTATATAAAGTACATTTTCCAACAACAGAACTAAATTCAAAATCAGTAACAGAATGAAGTCTAAGAACTCATTAATGTTTAGAATATAAATAGCACTCTTCTAAATAATCTACAGGTCAAAAAAGAAGTCACAGAGGAATTAGAAAATATTTTAAACTAAATCAAAATGAAAGCAATAGAAAATTTATAAAATAAAGCTAATGCAGTGATCAAATGGAAATTTATAGTTTTGAAAGGCTGCATCAGAAAATGGACGTCTCAAATCAGTAACACGATTGCCCCTTAAGAAACTAAGAAAACAATAGCTGAGAATAAAAAGCATAAATCAATGAGGTAGAAACCAGAAGTAGAATAGAAACAAATGAAACTAAATTTGTCTCTATAAAAAGACCAAAAAATGATAAAAATTTAATAAAATCGATGAACAAATCCATCAAGATAAAGCAATGGGAAAAATAATTGTCTTCAACAAACGGTGTTGAGACAATCGAATATCCTTATACAAAAATATTTAACTAGGACTTGACTTGTACAAAAAATAACCCTCAGAATAAATTATAAACTTATAATTCAAATAAAATTTCACAAGTTCTGGGGAAAAAAATCTTCATAACCTTGGATTGGGCAAAATATAGCACTAAAAGCATAACTTATAAAAGAAAAAAACTGATAAATTTGAGTCCATCAAAATGAAAGCGTATTGCATTTCAAAGGACATCATTAAGAAAATGGAAATACAAGCCAGTCAGAAACTGGAAGAAAATATGTGCATAACATATGTTGATTAATAAAGTATCCAGAATACATAAAGAATGCTTACAACAAAATAATAAAAAAACAACCAAATGTAAAATGGGCCAAATATTTGAATAATTATTTCACAGAGAAGATATACGAATGGCTAATAAGCATCTAAAAAGATGCTCAACATTATTAGATAGGAAAATGCAAATTTTACCCCAACACAATAGCACTACCCATCCATCAAAATGGCTATAGTAGAAAACCAGACAGTACTAAGTAAGGGCAAAGATGTGAGTGAACTAGAACCTTCATGCATTGATGATGAGAATGTAAAGTGGTACAACCACTTTGAAAACAGTTTAGAGGTTTCTGAAAAACCCTCTTTCCTGCCTACTCTTTTCGAACCTGCATTTCTGTGTTCAGCTTGTGCATACTGTGCATCAGGCAGTGATTCCTCAACCAGCTCACAAGTAACAGATCTTAAATGGGATCATATAGTTTTCTAAAGCCCTTTAGTACTTTCTCTAATATACCCTACTTCCCAGTGTTCTGTCATCTCTATCTGGTCACACGAGACAGGAGAGCAAAATTAGAGAGAGAGACAAATTAAAGACTGTAAACTATGACAGAAGACACCAGACACTTGAAGCAAAGCAATTTAATTTTAAATATTTTTATCTAGGAAATAGGTCCACCAATCGGAGATTTTAGCCCTACAATTTGAATGCAAATTACACTCTATATTAAATATTACACATCATGGGTTTCAAAAGCAAAATATTGAGCAAATGTTTATTATTATTATTATAAACTAAACTGTCTCTCTATCCAAAAAAAAAAAAAAATCATATGTTGAAGTCCTAACCCCTGGAACTTCATAATATGACAGTTTTTGGAAATAGAGTCTATAGAGAGGAGACTGAGGTAAAATGAGGTCACAGGGGTAGAGCCCCAATCCAATCTAACTGGTGTCCTTATAAAAGGAGATTAGGACACAGACACACGCACAAAAGAGCATGTAAAGGTGCAGCGAGAAGGTGACCATGACCATCTATGAGCCACGGAGAGAGGCCTCAGAAAAAACCAGCCCTGCTGACGCCTTGACCTCAGACTTCCAGGCTCTAGAATCCCTCAGAAAAAACCAGCCCTGCTGACGCCTTGACCTTAGACTTCCAGGCTTGTCGGAAGCCGGCCGACGAAGTAATTGAGGGTACCTGAAAGGGGGAGCATGGACTGAGGAAAAGAAAGAAGACAGACAGAATTGCAGGAGGGATCACAGAATCAAGCTGTGTCTGTGTCCCCGAGTTTATTTAGAACACACTGTTTATAACATTACAATAAGAAAGACAGTAGTCAAGAATCAAGGTTAGCCAGATTACTTATCTAGTAGAACAATGAGATTCTCACAACTCAGAACTCTCTGCTAAACTGTTGCAAGGAATGTGCAGTGACTGCTATGTGAACAGTTACCTCCCGGTTTTTCCCAGCGCTTTACAATCTCAACTTCTTACATTGTTGCCAAGTACACAAATATCCTTGTTCCTTGTTATACGATTTCACATGTCCATAAGTGAGAAAATAAGCTGCTGCTTAGGCCGACCAGTCTGTGGTTTTCAGCTGTGGCGGCGTGAACGGGCTGGCATGTTATCATCATCTGACCCTCGGGCTGCCTACCCATGGGGGAATGTCTTTCCCTCTACTTGTCGGTCTGCTATTTAGGTCGTCTACTATTTAGGACGTCTTCACCTTACGTCATCCATGGGTTCTAGGAAACTTCGACTTGAAGAGAAAGAACATATAATAAAACCAGTTTGGCCACAGGCTAATTGCTAGTAACAAGAGTTGAGTTTCTATGGCATAGTTCTTGTCACAAAAACATCACCGAACTTCTAAATGAAGACCCAAAACACTTCTAATATTAAACACTGAAATAAATGTGAGCTCTACTTACATTTAAGAAAGATCAGTAAAAACGAGACCTTTCTTTTCTACTCCGCTGAGTCCAGTTCAGAGTCAGAGGACATGGGAGCCCATCTCGGCAGCTCAAGGCACAAGGAGGGACCCCACCCCCAGAGAACTTTCTCCATGGCAGGGCCACTCACCCACACCCACACTCACGAAGACTAGGACGATAGAGACACATTAGCCAATTAACCCAACGGGCACCTCTGTGGGATGTGGGAGGGAACCAGAGTCCCCTAGGAAAAACCCAGACAGACGTGGGGAGAATGTGCCAACCCCACACAGACGGTGGCCCCGGCCTAGAATCATTTTTTTTTTCTTTATCGACGTTATAACAAAATGATGTTGAACTAAACAATGTTATTAGCGTACCAGCTGTATTTATAACAGTTTCAATAGTATTTTTGAATGACAGTTTTATCAGATTTTAAAATTTGGATTATATTAGTTTAACAAAATGGATTAAAAAGATTTCCTTTTCTAACCTCCGAAATAGTTTATATAGCATGAAAATGATCTCAAAAATTTCAAAAAGAAATTCCAATAAAGTCATCCGGTGCCATAGCTTTTAAAAAATCAATTTAATTTTTTTTCCATAGCGATTTCATTATTGTCGAGCGATTCTTGAATCTCATATTTTCTTCCTTCAAAACGCTGTGAACACTATTTCATTTTCTAACGGAAAACTTAGAAGACACCCTGATGTCACTGTAAGGAGGTAACTTCCCTGTCTTTGCATGCATTTGTCTTTTTGTTTTCCTTGTAATGAAAAGCCGTTCCTTGAATGCCTCAAATTACGTAGTGTTTTTCATTGACTCTTTTTTTTTCGTATACAACACAATGTTTAAAATAAATTCAGAATGTACTACCAAGATTTTAACTTTCTATTGTCTTTTTTTGTTTTCAGAAATGTATGCATTTCTGGAAATCCTACTTTTGGGTCCACAGAGGAAAGGAGTCTTGCTCATGACTTGTATTAAAAACAAGACAACAAACTCCAAATGGAGTCATTTATCCTAAGCCCCACGTTACCAAACTGAGACTTAATTAGTTTTAGCGCCCCCTAGAAATGAGTCTTAAACTAGTTAATTAGGATTTGCCTGATCACTACTAGTGAGGCCCGTGCTGTCCCCTGAGGGAAAATGACCTTGCCGTGGCCAACCTGATTTTTGTCTGGTAACCCTCCCTTACCCCCCGTACTTCTGCCTAGAAAAGCCTTCTGTTTTGTACAGGTCCTGGGAGCTCCTTTCCACCCGCTGGACTGGATGCAGCCAATACGATCATTACACTTCATTCAGGTGAATTTTGTTTTTTAACACTGGGCAATGGCTTCAAAGAAAGAAGGTGTTGAAGACCTCATTTTTTTCTCCTGGGACAAAATAACTGGCCACAGAGAGATCCCATGCCCAAACGTTTCGCTTCACTGAGAGAGAGTGCGGCCTGCGTAACACGTATGCTCGGAGGTTGGGTGTCAGGCAGGGCGGGAGTACGGAGATCTGCTCCATCAGAGGCTGGAAGGACGGCGACACATGGTACACGCTATCGCGTGCTTGGCAAAACCGTCATCCACGCAACTTGGGAGGGAGGTCACATGCCACCCTTCCTATTATATCGTATGATTTTGACTAAGTATTATGAGAAAAAGATAAGTTCAGACAAGAATTAGACAATTTACACAGAGAAATAAAAGATAATAGAAGTGCAGAATTTAAAGGGCTGGCAAGTCCAACTATTTCTGAATTTCAAGAAGTAGGAGAAGGGATTTTAAAAGATTTTCAGAGGCAAAGACCCAGGGAAGCATCTCTGTTAAATTAGGTCACTCAAACAAAGATTAGACTAAGGGAGTGAACTTCCCGCCCAGCCTAATAGCCTTTGAGGTTGTTAGTTTTAGAGAAAGAAATATGAAGGCAAGAAAATGGACAATAAAAGGGAGGGAAGGAAAAGAGAGGGCTAGAGAAAGAGAAAGGCAGAGAGCAAAGAGGAAGGAAGGAGGTAGGAAGGAAGGAAGGAGGAAGGAAGGAAGGGAGGAAGGAAGGAGGAAG
>NW_006442117.1:4423374-4435462 GCF_000325575.1 Pteropus alecto | reverse complement strand
AACGTGAGGGAACAAAACGTTATTAGTTTTCACCGTTAGACCTCTGAGGTTTGTGGACTGTTCGCTGCTGCACTTAGCCCACTTAGTCATTGTTCAATCTCTCAACGGCAAGCAAGCGTTTCATATTCTCTTTGTACTAATAAATGTTTTTACATCTCTGTAAAGGCTACAAACGGATCTTAGTGTGAACTAAGAACAATAGACAACAGTAACAATCTGCTAATGGCATATGCTTTCTGCCCCCCCAAAAGGGTATTAGCATCATAAACAGGAACTGAACAAAGGTTCCCTCAGGACACTGTGTCTGACGACTGGATTAGACCTTGGCGGATAGACCTCATCAGTGCTCTTCTCATTCCCGGATTAGATATGGGGATGGCAACGGGGTGGAGCCACGTGGGATGGCAACGGGGGTGGAGCCACGTGGGATGGCAACGGGGTGGAGCCACGTGGGATGGCAACGGGGGTGGAGCCACGTGGGGTGGCAACGGGGTGGAGCCAGCTCGGTGCGGCTCACACAGCAGCCCAGCTCTAATCGCAGGTGCCTGAGTCGTTAGTGATCTGATTGATCCCTGTGGGACGGGGTGAGCCTTCTCACTAACAGAACGTCCATTATTCTGTGTCGTTTCCCACTTCAGACCTATTGGATAGTTTTCTCCTTACGTGAGTTTTCACAAACACCTGATCACTTTTCTCTAGCAAAAGATATATTGTTATGTAAAAATAATACTTTTATATTTACCTATATTGTAATGTTTAAGTAAAACAGAAAGATTTTTCCTGTGAGTCTCATTTCAAGAAACTTTTCGCAGAAAAGATAAGTGAAAAGGAAAAAAGTCTTTATTCTCACAGGAAAGGGCAAGTGAGAATAAGCCAGCATCATTAACAATGTCTGTTGATCAAAATGATACATGTATGGCGTGACTATAATGTAAACTTAGCTAATAAAAAACTGTCTGTTTAGGGATAAATCATGCCAAGATGAAATTGAAGCATCAATCATTATATAATGGTTTCTTAATAATTTACTGTTTGTTGCGGCCACATAGAGAAAATAATTGGGAGGAGGCTGAATTTTCATGCGGATGTCCGGATTCTAACACAGCATACCACTGGTTAACCATTCAAACGGAAGCAATATTCTGATAGAAAAAGATCTTTTTTTAAATTTAGAATGAGTAATATTTATAGACATAATAAATTACTAATCTAACCATGAATAATTTATATCAGAAAACTCATATATTTAAAGAACATTTCAAACTCAGGCATATTTTTAAAGAGATGTAGTTTTTTAATCCCAGTGATCTACATAAATTATTTTTTCAAGGGCAAATACATTTTCCAGAAAGTTTCACATCAACATGAGCAATCGAGAGGTTGATTTCATATTTAAATTTATACCTCGCACCTGGCCTCATTCCGTTTCCACTTCCTGATCCCTACTGAGGAACAATGTCTTTTCTCGGCTTTGACAAGGCTGCGATATTTTGGGATTGGCACTTTGGGGAGAGTTCTGTGAAGATAACCTATCTCCACGAATTCGCAGTTCAGCATTTTAATTGGTATGTTAACATATGACCCTGTAAGTGTAAGGGCTTCGATAGCTCCACAATCAAAAATTTTTTAGCAAAAGCTGAACCTTTCGATTTTTAAATATCTTTCTTCTTGTTTATTTTTACATCTTATACCTTTTGAATTAAAGTTTAAGTAAACGTTCAAACATCGTCCTTAGATATTCATTCACAAAACTGAACTGGTTATTTGAAGGCAAAGATTGATACATTACTTGCTGAGCTAATTAAACACATTAGTTGGGAGGTAGCTGTCAGCCCTTGATGTGAATGATTGTCATTCATGCTCATCCTGCAGGTAATCGCTTCATTTGCAAGTTTTCTATTAGTGCTTAGAAACAAAAAGCCTAGAAGGACTGTTTTTCAACTTAAACGTTGTTCGTTGTTCGGTAGAATCTTCCACACAGATCCACAGTTTTTAAATTCGGTCGTTATGTGCTTTCTCTCTTCTCCACCATCTATGCCCTTGCTCTCCCTAGTTCATCATTTTTACCCTAGTAGTTATTTATATTCCTTTAACTAACATCCGATTGTTCTGGAGGGTATAAAAGAAGTCTACGTAAGTAAAGTGTAAAAAAGGAAAGGAGAATTGATACATTTTCTCACTAAATTGATATGTTTTATTAATTTCTTGGTTGAAATTTAAAACTTTTTTTGTATCTAAATCCTTTTGAGATTCCGCTGAGACCTAAGCATTCTAGATATAGCAAACAATCATGATACCTGTTTGCCACCAGGACTAAAGAATGTAACGAATGTTATATTTTTGCACCATTTTCGGCAAACAGCTACAGACAATATGAAGAGGGGTAGAGCAGGATGAAGTGCAGAGGACATATAAATACAGTAGACTTAGTAACCAATGTCTTGAGTCAAAAATTCCAAGACGTAGAGCTTATTTTATTCACCTGCCTCCGATTTGGAGACCGTGAAGGAGTTTAATACCCTATGATATGATCCCCAGTCTAAGATGGCACAGCTTCTGAAATTCACAAGCTGACTCAAAGTGCCCTCCCTTCCCGAGCTACATCTGCCTCCCTGGCGCCACCGCCGGGCCCCTGGGGGCAGGGGCGAAGCACTCAAAGGCCAAGTGAGTCTCCCAAGAAGTGAGTGATGGGCCGCCTGTCCTCCGCCACTGGCACTTATTAGATAACCTCAGCAGAGCACATTCAGAATGCGTGGAAAGTGCCTCCATTACACAAACGTGTAATCTTTTTCTTTTAAGTACTGTTTTACCGATAAAAAGAGGGAGTATCTATCATGGGTCACCTCCATGAATAATACATATGGGTCACACTACTTCAACACGAGTAAGTGAATACAGTAAAGATCACGAGCTGCACTAAAATCGATGCTACGAACAGATGACTCCAATATTCAAAACCGTCGAAGGCACAAATTTAAGCTATGCCCTTGATAAATATTGATTTGCTCTAATTTATCTTCTTTTCTATTTATTTTTCCCAACAAGCGACACCAGCACTGTTTGCCTTTGTTTTAATGCTAAATCGTTCCAGAAGCGAGATTAGTTTTTCCGTTTGGGCAGCCATCCGAAGCACGTTATAGTCCTCTCCATTTCCCCCTTTCCCAAAGCATGGCGACCAGCTCTGGTGACGGTCCCATGAGGGCCGAGGAGACGCGCACCTGGGAGCATGTGCTCGGTTCTTAAAATCAGCTCAATTTCAGTTCGAATGAGGAAAGGAAGGACGCGATACAAACACAGGAAATCTGAGCCAGGCTCGAGCAAATGACTTTCCTTCCAGATTGAAAGTGACTGTACGTCTATATACTTTGGAATAGTCTGAAAGAATAAATCACCACCCGGTGGTGTCTAGGGTACTAACTAAATAAATGGGACTTTTTCTTAAAGGAATATGTCTGTGTCTGTTTGGGCTGATTTGTCCTTGGTCGCTTTCGTGAGGTCGATAAGCCTTGTCTTGTCCGAGACAAGCAGTATCCGAACATCTGAGCAGTGTTGCTCCTGGTCACACCATAGACCACATGATGGATTGTGCGTCGTGACTGGCTGATGACTGTGGGCAAAACACTGAGCATCTCCTGCATGGCGGTCTGCCCATCTGTGGTGCAAATGGGTGTCTCGGCGTAATGGCGAGGGTAAGGTGAGCTAGTGGGTGTGAAAGCACTTTGAAAAGGATAAACCACACTCTTAAAAAATAACCATTTTAATGCAGTTTGTTTTCCCCTGTTTTAAGGGTGATTCCTTTTAGAATATTAACTGTTTAAACATTACCTGGAAATGTACGTTGCACGCGTTAGTCAGGATATACATATACACACGCATATGGGACTATTCTGATTTTGTGCATCTCACCTGCACTACGCAATACGTATCTAGGTGATGCCAAACCCCTATATTTGGCTGGAGTGTACACATCTACCTCTAACCATCACTGAATGTTTGGTCAAGGTTACTTCTATACTTCGGAATTTCTTTATTCTTTTCTTTATTTTTAGGTGAGGCGACTCTTGGTTGACCTCACAGATTGCAAGGACCTTGTCAGCCTACAATCCCTTATTTTTTTATTTTTTACGCCTACAGTACCTGGTCTTCCTAGGTGGTCTCCCATCCAAGTAATAACCAGGCCCGACCCTGCTTAGCTTCCAAGATCGGCCGGGCTCGGGCTTGCTCAGGGCAGCATGGCCGTAGACTATACTTTGGAATTTCTATAGGAAGAATGTGACCAGGACCCTATAGCACCAAATTTACTTCCTCCGTGATGCAAAAAAGCATCCAATGAAGTTAAGCTAATTTTTAAGCAAATTGTTAAAATAAGTGAACAAATTTCACAATTATTAATAGGAGACAATGAGTATGCAGTCAGGTTTAGAAACTGAAACTACCAAAATTCTACATTTGAAAAAAACGAAGGCAAGAGTTTAAGTTCAACACTAAACCCACCTAACGCTGGGCGAGGTTGCGGTGAACGAGGCGCTGATTTCGTCCACTCGGATGCTGCGAAGTCACCGCGGCCCCGAGTCAGCCCAGAGCTCCGCCACATCGCATAGTTACCATCTCTTTTTATTTTTTGGTGAGAAACTTAAGATCTACTCTCTCAGCAGCTTCAAGTATATGACGCAGTTTTTAACTGTAATCGCCATGGTGGACATTAGGTCCCAGGGCTTTCTCATCGAACCGGAACATTCGACCTGTTGCATCAAGCCCAGGAGAGCCGGCTGGCTCTGCGGGGCCCGTTGGGCTGTGTGCTGAGGTTCAGTGACAAGGACTGAGCTCTAGAAACAGAAATACAAAAGCGGGTCTTGAAATGCTGATGAAAGCTGAGTCCGTGCGGACGGCACATGGGGGGTGGCGCTCTCCTTTCCTGGCGGTATCTGAGGGGATCATGGAAAACAACCTCCTCTAGTGCTTCAGAGGGTCACGCTGAGCTAACGAAGGGCCTGACGCCTCGCCACACTGTCAGAGTCCAGTCTGGGCAGAAGTCGGTATTCCTTTTCCTGAGGTACGTTACTTTAAAATGTTTGGATTTAAAGAGTTGTCGATTCTTGTATTTTCCCTACTCAGAGCAGACCAACAATTGGTTAAATGAGGGCCAGCTGGTATTGTTGATGAATTTTTTTTGCAGGACCCCAATCTGTCATCTTTTGTCACCAGTGTGTGAAGTGAACTTTAAAATCAAAGTATAGATTTACTCACTCTCTTGTACATCCATCTTTATGGACTATTTTTGCCAAAAAGCTGCCTGAGACATTCTGAGCGAGGATGCTCAGAAATATCTCCCCTAATTCTATACTTATCCATCATGACACTTATTGTTTTTATATATAAAAACAGTGCTGGTCCATCTTTTCTGCTGCCAAAGTGCGTCCACAGAATATGGGTTCTGTTCATGCTGTGACGGATTTGTTAAGAATGACAGAGAAGAGAGCAGCTTACACAATCCCCAAAATGACACCATTCAATTATTTTGATAAAGTGCAATCTTTCTACGTGGGTAAACCATTTCTACCAATTCTACTTATCAGCTCCTCTGGGATTGTTGTTAGCTAGAAAAGAATAAGATGTGTGAACCTAGAACCCAGGAATGGATCTCGAGAAGTTGGGAGGCCCAGCGATTGGTCAGTGAAGAACCCGAAGACCACGACAGAAGGGTCAACAGCATCCAAGACAACGAACTTCATCGCTGGGCATGAAGCCGTTGCTTGCTGCACTGGCCTCCGTACCCAGACGGCAGGGAGGGACACAGGAAGAGGCATGCTACTGCGGATCAGCAGGTGACAGGTCTAATAATAAGGGAGCCTACAGACGAGGCTGGTCCTGGGCTGCTGCGAGACAAATAGGTCTCCACGCCACTTGCCGGAATCTTCAGAGTTTACGTAGAGGCCTCGACGAGGCTCCGTTCAGATGGTCTCCACCATTCTGCACTCTCTCAGGGCTGTGTCCTGGGACACCTCCCAGTACCTGTTAGGTCAGTGATGAAAAATAAAATCAGTGACATTAAAACAGGGAGATGACAACTGTTAACGCCCAGTCTTTGGGGAAAAATGTGAAATTAAATAAAATGATCTTGTTCTGAAGAATAATTTAATTCTAAAATGCTTAATGGCCTCATTTTTGTTATTTCCTGCTTAAGCCGTTCATTGTTCATGCCTGGATCTGTGCACAATGGGCAAATGAGAGACGATGAAGCATACATTTAGATTTATTTCCTGAAGGGGGCAGAGTATGCCACCCCAAAATACGACCCTTTCGCATAATGATTATTTTGAATTGAAGTTACATGAGAAATAGCTGGTTCAAGGACACTGGTCCTTCTTGATTCTCCTTTGTCCCCTGAAAGCAGAAAATAAATACCCCGTGTGAGAGGTACCAAGGGAAGAAGGCATCTTTGTCACAACAGATGGTGAATTTAGGGCCAACAAAGCTGTATAAACAAACCTCGTTACTGCCTCAGAAATTTACCAGCCAAGCCCAAACCCCTCTGTCCTGTCAATTCTTCGAAAAATTGTTTTTGTCTAAAAGGTAGAAAAGCTTCCTGCTTTGGCCACTTCTTTAAGTCTCCTATTTTTATGGAACTTCCAAACATACAAAATTAAATTTGTTTTTGCTAATCTGTCTTATGTGAATTTTAGTTTTAGATCAGCCAAGTAACCTAAAAGGGAAATTTTCCCCGCCCCTACATCCCATTTAATGTAGGTGAGTGTTTTTGGAAAACCGTAAGAAGGCATCTTTAACCGGCCTGGAAATAGCTTGATTTGAAATGTAAAAGACATTACTTAAAGTCAAATATTCAATAGATTTTAAGTTTGTTTTGTAGTATTTCTAGATGAAATTTTAGTAGATTAATATCTCTGATCAGGTAAATTTTGGTCAGAGAGTAAAACGTGGGGTCATGTGATCTCCGTTCCCTTCAGGTCGTTTGTCCATTTTCGAGTTCCATTCTGAACGTGAAAACTCTTCTGTCTCCACGTTCTGTTCCGTTCTGTTTTGTTCTCCGGTCCCTCCTTCATTTCCTAACATCTCCCAGTGACATGACCCTAAGCAGGAAACTAAATGCTGCAGTTTGATGCCTCTGTTCACCTGAGGTCCCCAAACAACCGAGCCACGTGATGAAAGCATCTGAAGCTCTAAGTTAACCATTTATTGGGGATGAGAATCCTTCTATTGGCTTGAAAAGGCCTCATTTCTTTCTCTATTGGATTTATTTTCAGACATCTTAATGTATTTACTCAAAAGAACGGCCTTCCTTCCTCATTTATTCAATAGCTCTTTATTGAATTCCTGTTGTGCGCTAAGAACATAAGGCAGTGAAATTTCAGACAAGGTCCGTCCTGCCATCTTGAAGGCAAATATCTCATCTCATCAAAGTTCAGCTTCGGATTCATCCCTTTCCCGGCCTCTGCCTCCAGAGTTCCCACGCCTCAGGCTTCACTGAAACAGTCTAAGTTGAAACGACTTTCTTAGATGATTTCTCGCCTCCTTATTCTAGCCTTTCTGAATTTCAAATACACGTACATGACTTTAAGGAACACAGTCACTTTCCCCACTTTCTCGATCTGAGCGGAGATTTATCATTTCTCTAGCATCAGAGGTGGAGGAACGTCATCTGGGAGACCGTTTGCTGCTCACCGCGTCGCAGAAGGAAGTCTCATTTCGCGGTTCCTCTAAGACGCTTCCAATTTTTGTTTCGCGAGAAATTATTCTGAAGTGTGTTTCAGGGGTTTTCAAGATGAACTTCAGTTTTTCAAACTAACAAACACCGTGGCTTCGTTAGAATTTGAGGTCGGTGACTTTAAAATAGACCCCCTCCTGTCCAAAGCCCGGGGTGGGAGCAAGGACAGTCCTGAAGCGGAGACCGCGTGTTACAGCGACAGCTCCCAGCTCCTCAGTGTTTCGGCTGAAATAATTCAATTGAGACTCAAGCCTGCTCTCATCTAGGCATATTTTTATATAACTCACTCACTAAATTACCCCAGTCCCAAAGGGCCTATTGGAGGGAAGGGAGTGCCCCCGAGGTACGGTTTGGATGGGAAAACAGAGCTCTGCCCCGTGTCGCTAGTAAATGAAAGATTTTTATCTCCCTTTTACATCAAGGCAAAAATATCAGCGAACGGCTCTTAAGAGGTGAGCGCGTTAGGAAGGTCACGTGATGTGGAGGAGATAAACCTTACCCCAGTCCCAAAGGGCCTATTGGAGGGAAGGGAGTGCCCCCGAGGTACGGTTTGGATGGGAAAACAGAGCTCTGCCCCGTGTCGCTAGTAAATGAAAGATTTTTATCTCCCTTTTACATCAAGGCAAAAATATCAGCGAACGGCTCTTAAGAGGTGAGCGCGTTAGGAAGGTCACGTGATGTGGAGGAGCTAAAAAAGCGGGGCCGAATGATGGACGCTAACGCGGCTCCGCCCTGCTCAGTGCCGTGGCGGAGCCAGTGCCATTTCGGGGTGACTTGCTGGCGGCCGAAACACCCACAGTGAGACGCCGGGCACTTCACGCGTGTCATTATGCTGCAGTCGCCTTGCGATATCGGGCTGTGGTCGTCGCAGTGTCAGGCGGCACAGCTAAACGCTTTAAGCCTGCGCTTTAACCGTTGTCGCCTCAGAGCCTAATATCCATCCTCATCTGCTCTTCCTTGACTCTCAGAAGCTGCCCCTCTGGCCTCCTCCTCTTCCCGACTGACTTCTCAATATTGGAGCGACACCGGGGTCCATCTGGGCCCTGCTCTCCGTCGTTGTTTTCTGTTTCCATTTACTGACGGTGTCTTTTGGAAACGTTAGCTTAGGACCACTTTGGGGTCTAGAATGGGGAGCGTGCCCTTGGGCCTGGGCGTGGTAAAGGAGAAATTATAATGAGAGAACTCCAGTTCTGGGGCTATCTTTGGGGTTCCTGGGGTGTTCTTTCTCTCTCTGAAAATTGCCCCTCATAGTGCCGTCTCTGCTAAAATTTTGAAAGTTATGGAATTCCCTTAAAGGGAGACGTTCTCTATACTCTCTGCCCCGAAATAGCTCTCCCTTCTCCCCAATTCCCTGTCTCTTGATAAATTCTTAGAAAGCCAGTCCTAAGCACTTACAGATAATACGCTAATGCGGACACTGGGTCCTCAGGTTCAATGAGGATCAAACTCAAACCCTCGTTGGCTTGTCGGATTTGTTAGCAGAAAATTATGTTCCGTGGAAAGAGAGAGCGGGGACGTGTATTTTGTTGGTAGGAAGGGAAGATGCATCCAGAACGTGGAGCATGAAGCCAGTGGAAGTTCCTCAGCTGATGACGTGTCCACCTTGCGTGGGGCTCAGAGTGACCACGGCCGATGGCCCTCCCCAAGGACACCTGGTCACTGGCCGGAGTAAGCAACGGGTGCCAGGCTCTCGAGTGGACGAGGGGCGGTATGATTATTTGTCAACACTTCCTTGTTTTAAAACTTCTGAGCTTTATTTTTTTCAAAATTGTTAAAGAATTTTGAAACATGAGTGTGCTTGATGGGTTCTACTCAGTGGCCGGAAGTCCGTGCATGAGCCAGCTCCCCAGCAGCGAGGCGACCTTGGTGGGCACACACGCCACATGCCAGGGGAGGACGCGGTTTTGGCCTCGACTCGAGATCTGGCACGAAGCTCCGACCCGTCGTGAGCAGCCCCGGGGAAGATCGCACCGCTGGGGAGCTGAGAACAGGGCTGTTTTGGACAGAATCGGAGTCACCTGTGCCCCGAGAGCAGCAGGGCTAAGCTCCCCTTCACGGGCAGGGTGTGACGCATGCCGTGCAAGGGTGTCGTTGCTTGTGGAATAAACAGAACCCCTTCAGCCAAAGTGGCCTCTGCTGTCGCCAGCCAGGAGCCAAGCAGGTCTGCCACTGTGCTCTCGCTGCCTTCCGTGAGACATGGGCAAAGGAAAATACTCTGCCCTCCTTAGAAGTCAGTGTTTTGGTGTAAATATCTGCATGTTTTGTTTGCGGGGGGCATGTGTTCTGCCTTGGGGGGTATAAAGTAACATTCCTAACGCTCTCAGGGTTCCAACCGCAGGTACACTGAGCGCACAGTGACCGGAAGCCCAGGCTCTAGTCAGGTGTCCATATTCAGGTCCCTGCTCTGCCGCCTCCCAGCCACGTGGCCCCGTCTGTATCAGCCTCCGTTGTAGTAGCCCCTGCTCAGCCCCCTCAGAGCCGGTCCGTGGCCGCACGCGCGTCCCCACGCCGAGCACAGCGGGCGGCTCTCCTTCCCGCACGTGTCACTCACCCTCACGCTCCACGACTCTCATGTAAAGGTCACAACCGATCGTCTGAGATGGCTGCAGTCAAAACGCCCATTTTACAGGGGAAAAGGTGAGGCTTGGGACGGTTGCCTGGGGTTACAGAGCTAGAAGGTGGCAGCAGTGGCATCAGTCCCGGGTCGGTCTGACTCCAATTCAGACACAGCCAGGTGCGTCATGACCCAGGTAACGTGTGGTGGCCGCTCCTCAAACGTGTGCCAGACGTCTCAACGGGGTTTCAGAGAGACTGGACTGTCAACGAAGACAACCGAACCACACATAACAAAAGGAAGCACAATAGACATAAAGGCCATCGAAGCCCTGTCACACTTGATTCACGGGAGATGGGAATGACCCACTCGAGGCCGTGGCGTCTCCCAGCGTGCCAAACAAAAGCAGACCTGAGGAGTCAGACGGAGCAGCACGGCGCTGAGGGCACGAGACGCAGTCGCTGTCCTTAAGCAGATGGGGATCTGGCTGGACGGATGTTACACACTGTGTCATACATGCAAGACAGTCACCAGTGGAGTGACACTCCGTGATCGGCCCAGGGCAGTGCTAATCGAGCAAAAATTTCACAGCAAATGATGAGCACAGGCTCTTTGAAATAGCGAGGCGACTCGAATGGGTCGATGCTAAACGCTGTAGGAGTCTGAGCTGGGGCGATAAAAACATCACTACAGAGCTAAGGTGTGAACCGAGTCTGGAAAGAAGGAAGAGATCTGGATAAACGGCCGGGAGACAGAAAGGCATTCCAGAAAAAGGAGGCATGACTTGTAGGGGTGAGGTGGGGGTATAACATGCCTGGGGCACAAAAGGGGCGCAAGGTCAAGGGCGAAGACAAAGTGGCTGGAGAAGGTCAGGCATCTGCTTGTGGGAGGCGTTCAGGTCACAAAGCGCTTTCGCAAACGAGCGGTCCCCTGCTAACGGTGGAGTGACGCTGGGTCGTGTTAGTGTTGCCGCTGGAAAATGCAAGCGGCAAGTTAGTAACCGTGTCGGTGTGCATCACATTCTAGCAGGAAAAATACAGCATTTAGATTGGAATGTTATGGCTTATGCCGAAATTTGCAATTCATCTTAATAGGCCCCGTTCCCTGGGAAGGCCTCGCAGGGCGCCTCTTCCTGGGGTGTTTGTTATTGACTTGGGGAGGGGGGAGGATGGGGAAGTTATGGCTTATGAGAAAGTTAGATAAAGCCAGAATTCTATCACAGAATATTAACGGTGACCGTTACTGTGTGGCGATGGCATAATATGGGAGACTCTGTGCTAAGCGCTTTATATACATGATTTGATCTCCGCGAGGTCCCTGTGTGGTAACATTGTTTTCTGGCTCAGGACAGCAAGCACCGCGCTCAACATCACTGCGGTCCGAAGTGGCCGAACCGGGTGAATTCAACGCGAAGGCCTCTGAACACTCAGCACGGGGAGACGGTCACACGCCGTTCACTGTCCGCGGGCTGCGCGTCCCCTCATCAGCGGACTCTGTGGCCTCCCCCAAAGCTGCTGATTCCGAAATAACGCGGGCGGTCGCACAAGAAACCCGAGCTCCCCCAATGAGGCCGTCACTACGAGGCAAAGACCACCGGTGACAGCTGCCTCCGGGGGCGCGTCGCGGCCTGGGCTCCCCCGAGGAGAGCGCCTCAAGTCTGGGGGAGATGGGGGGCAGACTTAGTAACTCGCGGAGAGCGCGTGGGATCAGGTGAAGGGGGTGGAGCGACGGGGATCGGGGCGACGGGAGGATCAGGGCCACGGGGCGGGGGCCGGGGGGTAATCGAGGCAAAGGAGGGATGGGGCGACGGG
>NW_006442117.1:4409112-4423022 GCF_000325575.1 Pteropus alecto | reverse complement strand
CTGCACGGCCCGGCCCCGCCTCTCACCGGCCGTGTCGCATTTAATCCTGCGTTTCCTCATGCGTAGCAATCGCCGTGATAGTGCCATGTCGCTGTATGTATCTGTGCGGATTAAATGACACGCTTAATGTAAATAATGCACTTAACGTAGTGCTCGACGCAGAGAGAGAGAAAGCCTCGAGAAAAGCTATTAACATGGTACAAAAATATTTCGAGTTTAAAGAGTGGGCCACTTGCAGGGGTTACGGTTTCATGTGATAATAGTTGATCTGAAAATATTAATTTCTCTGAGCAACAAGAAAGGGAAGGGGGGCAAGGCCGCTGTCCCTGAATCTCCCCGGAGACAGGACTGTTCTGTCCTTCGCAGGAAGTCTGCCCGTGCGGCCATTCCCAAAGGGCACCCTGCCTCGGGACACGTGAAAACGCCAGAGCCTGGCGAAGGATCGCATCGTCTTCTCAAGTACGGACGCGACGACACTGCGAGGTTCACGTTAGGCGCCTGGTGACGTGGCGTGAGACATCGAGGCTGGGTCCCTGGGCCTCTCCTGGGACACGACTGCCCGCTCAGTCCTGGCTGCTTCGCTCCTGACTTTTATCTGAGAATCAATTTCTGCTGCATTCGAGTCATTTTTAGTTTGAGTTTCTTTTACTCAAAGTAGAACCTAATCCTCACTGGTGCAACTGTTTGTTGTTTCTTCTTTTTAAAAGTATGTCAAAATAACCTAATACCAGTGGATTCGCAAAACATAGAAAAATATAAGAAAGAAAAAAGTTACCATATCTCATATGTCTAGAAATAACATTAAAAATTCAGTCTAATCAGTGCTTCAGATGACATTGTAACGGCATATTTATTCATAAATATTCGTCTACATTCCTTGTTACCAACAGACTTGTCAAGATCAAATAACTACGTTAAAAGATTGTTAAGACTTGGGGCGGGGGAACAGAAAAAAAGAGGTCTGCATGTAATATGATAGTATCTGTTACTCCCAATATCAAGAAATCCCTCTCACCGAGGCTTTCTACAGAAACAGCCGGGCATCCGCCCAGCTGGACGGCCTCACGTCGTCCCAGAGTGACGCAGGGCGGTGGCGCAGTGGCGTGGACAGCGCTGCAGCAGCGTGATGCAGTAACGAGGCGCAGTGCTGCCGGCGTGTTGCGCTGAATGGATGACGCACTGTGGCCATGCGATGCTGCAGCGGTGTGGCGCAGCGAAGCGGTGTCACGACGCAGCGGCACGTGGCCGTGATGCCACGCAGTGACGCCATGCGGGAATGCAGCCGTGCAGAGCGATAAGGCCGTGACACGGCGCAGTGATGCAGTAACGTGTGGCGGCGATGCAGGGCGCTGACGCAGGGGTGTGGACAGTGGTGCAGTGATGTGCAGTAATGCAGGCCATGGGTGCAGCGGTCTGCTGTGGCGGTGCGCTGCAGTGAGGGGCTGCTGCAGCGTGGAGGTGCCGTGCGGGGTGCATCAGGAAGAGATACTGAGGCTCTCTAACCGCACTTGTCTCCTTCCACTGCATCCTGCAAAAGCAAATGCGCGTTTCTCTTAAAAATAATAACAGATAACACTCCAAACCTGTACAACGTTCAGTGTCACTGCAGGAGAATTGTACCCTGAGTCCTGCCCCAGCCACTCAGGTCTCAGGTCCATCGTCCCTTTGGGATGAGAACTCAAAGAACAGGCTCCTCGGCGCCTGTCTTTTCTCTCGTTTCGCTCCTCGGGGGGCCTCTCCTTATTCCTTTCCAAGTCTGACCCCTATTGTTATCCCCAGGGGCTGCTCTGCCACGGAACCCTCACACTTCCGGCCTGGTGTCGCTGCCATCGATGGGTGCTGCTGCCCTGGCAAATGCAAACCCTCTGGGGAGAAGCGCGAGGCCGGGAAGAAGGAGTCTGGGGTCCCTCGCGGGCCCTTTCCATCAGCCCCCACGGCAGCTCTGAACCACTGCGGCCCTGTGGTGTTGTCTTTTATTTCTATATTGAGGCTTTTTCTATTATAATGGTTAAATACAATGGGAAAGAGAGAAGTTCCCGGAAGAATTCTAATTCAGCTGCTACTCACTCTGTGGCGGCCGCTGTTGAGAGTGCACACGCACATGCACACGCACACGCACACGCACTCGCCCTCACCCTGGGCCTGTGCGTTCCGCGCGCAGGACCCGCCTGGGCCTCACCGCCGCTTGTGGCGGAGCCTGGACTGAGTCTCACCTCCACACTGTCTTCCTTCTGGCTGCTTCCTTGGGTCACCAGACAATATCTCTCTACACAAACAGTTTATTTCAGAATCTGTGTTCCAAGTCTCGACTGGGAAACGGCCATTGTTCGAAGACACAAAGCCAGGCCACTTTAGTCACAGTTTGGGCTGTCTGGGACGCCAGTCTGCAGCTCTGCGGCAGGCTCCCAAGTCCACGTACTCTTTTTACTTTTTTTAAAAGTCAAGAAAGAAATAGAAAAACCTTGCACTCTGTACTCAGCGTGAAGGACCCAGGAGACCAGCGCATGGGGGCCCGCGGCTGTCAGGAAACTAAACAGGATGCCTTTCTCTGCGACACTGGCCCTGGTCCCCAGGAGCAGCCCGTGCTCCAGCAGTGAGGCTGTGTCACGGGGGTCAGCCAAAGTCGACAGGCTTTTATTCCCAGAATATCTTAGCCTCAAAACATAGCAGCCTTTTTGAGACAGCCTCAGACACTTGACTCTTCGCCTGCAGCTGCTCATTCCTGACTATCAAGCAACTTTTCTGCAAAAGCAGGAAGGAATTAGGCCACTAAGTTAAAACTGTGGCCCCTTTAGCAAAATGTCATAATGAAGTTTTGATCTCTGGTAATAAATTTTTTGTGAATAATCAGAAATTAGATCATATAAGTCCTATCGATATATTCTGTGTAATATACTCTTGGTATTTAAAACTGATATTGCATTCTGGTCTGTATTTGCAAATCTGTATTCTAGAAGTTCACATCTGATGATATCTATGTTATCACATTCTTTTCTTTTTTGAATATGAAAAGTATTTCTTGCTCTCCTCTTACAGGCTCCTCACAGTGATGGGCAATAGGCAAGTATGACTAGATGATAAGTGTGACTCAGTCTCAAGTTTCTGGCCTTCCTGTTAGAATCTTGTCATTTCATTTAAGAACAACTGGTCACCGATTTTGAAGAAGTGAGTATTCTAAAGCTGGCCCACGTGGAAACGGCCCCGGACACGTCTCTAAGAACTTAGGGATTGCTTTCAAGGACTCTACCTTTTCCCAACATTAGGATTCCTCCCCAGTGGCGTGACCTCTCCCGAGGCTGGGAAAGGAAACCGTCAGGTTTGTGGACACTTATGGACACTTACTAACGATGGCAGCCCGCCAAGATAAAGAAATGAAGGTTTCCGGCATCGTGACTGTGCTCAAGGCTCCGCTCAAACACTGACGACTGTCACAGTTATCTTTGGATAGGTGGGTTAGATTAAATTAAATTAAATATATTATTAAAATTAGTTTCACCTGTTTCTTTTGCCCTTTTTCATGTGGCTCGTGAACCATTGTCAAATGCCTACGTGACTCACCTCACATTGTCCCGGCGACATCACTCTGGACCCTCAGCAGCAAACGGGGAGGCGGGGATGAACCCTCGAAGCTCTTTCTGAGAACTGGGACCATCCTCAGCACAGAGAGGAAGCTGCAGAGATTCCAGAATAAAGCAAATGAAGAGGGTCACCACGAATGCAAGATGTCAGGAAGCGACACGAGAGAAGACAGCAACCAAACGAATGAAACGCAATAGAGAAAAAAGAAATCTCACTTTAAGCCCTCGGTGACCAAGCAGAAATGTAGTGCGTGCAACCGTGTGGGCGCTGGAGGAGAACCTGCTGGATTCTCTGTGGCCCGAGAGGATGGGAGGTTTCTAACTGACAGAAATTTCAGGTGAAAAACGAAACAAAACAAAGAATAATAAAAAGATTGATAAATTGACAATATAAAAATTTTTTAAGTACTTTATTTAAGCAAGGTCAAAAGACAAACGACAAATTAGAAGAAACTATTTGCAAAATATGTAACAAGTAAGTGACTTAATATCTCCACTGTACAAATAAGGGCTTTTAAAAAGTTAAAAAAAAAACAAAGATTATAAATTTGGGAGAAAAATGGGAAACAGACTAGAACAGAGAGTTAACAAAAATTATGTAAAAATGGCCCTCGGACGTATGAAAACGTGTTTGAACTCATTCATAGGAAGAGAAACGCAAACAAAACTAAACTGAGATATCATCTCTCGTCATCAGATTGGCGAAAATTCAAAATCTTGACAATGCCTATTGTCGTCAGCATGAAGAGCCAGGCACGTCCCTATGCTGCTGAATGGACGACAAAACCCACGGCCTCCGTGGAGGGGAGTTTGTCAACAAATTTGTTGAAAGAAATGCTATACCATTTTCCCGTAGATTCTTATTTATTCCGATGCTCAGCTCTTCCAGACTGGCCGGCGGGAACTCATTCAAGACCTGGTTCTTCCTCAAAGAATTTGCACTGAACTTATGCCTCCAACAACACAAAAGTACCTTTGCAGAAGGTCGTTCACTGCAGCATTATTTGCAATTATAAAATACTGAAAACAACTTAAACGGGCAAATATTAATGAATGGTGGGAATATTCTGCAACTGTAGAAAAGAACGAGAAATATCTACGTGAAACGGTGAGTGATTTTCAGGATATACAGGATGGCACTGAAGAAATAAGAGCCGAGAGCTCTTTGATCGTGTTAGGTCTAAAGGCTTTAGTATTCATGTTAAAGTCAAAGGGAAATTAAGAAAGCATAGACTTTTTTTTTTTTTAATTTAAAAAAGAAACACAGATAGAAAAACCAGAAAGTAAAGAATTGGTTAACTTGTTAGATTGGGGATAGAGAAAAAGTATTATGAACTGTGGAAGAAGGAGAGGTTCTTGTCTGCATAGATTTTTTGCAAGTTTTGCTTTTTTGAATCATATTAATGTTCAATGTATTACAAATAAAAAATGAAATCAACAAGAATGGGTGGAACCTTGGAAGTAGATGCATTATTTCAAATGAATAAATAACTACACTGAGTGGAAAACAATAGATCCAACCCAACGACTTTTGAATATTGATGTTTGACTGTATCTGCCCTCATCTGAAGAGGGGGAGGAAGCTGAAGAAAAATTTTGGTTGGGATTTTTTTTGGGGGGGATAGTATAGGAATAACAGTTATGACACTAATTTGTATGTATTGTAGGACTAAGTGAATAAATAGATTGGTGTTCTTGGAAGTCAAGCTCTCACTGGGAAAGAAAAGAAACTACAATTATGTAATGGGATAAAGCAAGTGAGAACATTACATGACTCACAGTTCCAGGTGTGTGTGTCTATGTTCTGCGCTCCGTCCTTCGAAAGGGCCTAAAAACAAAGAGCACACCCAGGGCCCAGAAATTGGTTTCTCAATATTATTCATAATGAAAAATGACATTGGAAAAATGACATATGGTGTTGGTGAAAGGGAGGAATAAAATGAGAATAAAATATCTTGTGCTACAACTGAAGTAAATGGTCCAAAATTAAAGGAAGTACATCAAAAAGACACAGGAGCAAGCTTGAGGCTCTTGCTGACCAAACGTAGGGCAATTTGATTATTAAACTAAATGAGGACTTTAAGAGCATATCGTATAAAATGAAGATCTGAGTTTATAGTGATAATAAAGATAGATGATTGATAGATGGTATCTAGAAGATAGATAGATGATAGGTAGATAGATGATAGATAATAGAGAGACAGATGATAGGTAGGTAGACAGATAAAGAGATAAGTAGATAGATGACGTTGAAAAGAGAAGCTTTTCCTTGCTCTAGCATATCAGCTTACACAAGGAATGATGGATCAGAAGATCTCTATTTGCAGCTGTCATGGTAAAAACCGATCTAAGCTAGCATCATCAATAGGTGGTATAATGGGGGAAGTTCTGATAAAAGAAAAAGAATGTTATAAAATCTCAAAATGTTTCCTCACAATATACTTATTAACTGCAGACGGGGAAGAACAATTATGTAGTGGAGAAATGGGCCAAAACCTGGCCAAATTCTCAGCGTTAACGTCTCCAGGAAGGGCCACGTGAAAACTGGGACACGAGGCCTTGAGTAAGTGACGTCCTTCATGTAGCTTTCTAGCCAAGCACAGACAAACCATTCACCATGGTGGTACTTTGTGGAATCCCAAATGAGGGATGCTATTTTATTGAATTCTTCACAACTATCCATGAGAGGCAAAAACTGATGAATTTTTCTAGATTAAATGGTATGAAACAAAAATGACACCTAAATGCAATACATGATCCTAAACCAGGAAAAAAAGATGCTATAAAGAACATAATTGGGACAACTGATGAAACTTAAATATTGGTAAAATGGAATATGGACTGTAGATTATATAAATGTATAGTATTAGTGTTAAATTTTCTTTTAATAACAGAACAATGAATATGTAAGAAAATCTTCCTGTTCTTAAAAAAAAAAAACCACTTAAATCATGGGATAAAGTGACATGATCCATGCAACCTACAGTCAAATAGTTGAAAAAATAAAAATATGCATTTATAGACAAAGAATGATAAAGCAAATGTGGCAAGATTTTAAAAATTAGTGAAATTGGGTATAGAGTATGTGGAATGCTTTGCACTATTCTTGCTATTTTTCCGCAAGTTTTAAATTATTTCCAGATAAAATTATTTTAAAAAATCTCTTAAACAGATTCATAAGATCAAATAACAGAGTCAAACTATGTCCGTTTCCCAGATAGAACCTAAGAGTGGGCAAGATTCCAAAAACAAATGGCCAGTGAACTAGTTAGGCAGGCTCGGCTTAGCTAAATTGAGAGATTTCTGTGACCTCTCTCGAAAACAGACTCAGCACGGTCTCTTTAAGTTGGACCCACTCTCCCTCCTACCCCACAACCCCACTTCCCCCAGATATTAGTCCCCTGAAACTTAAAACTCACCTTAGAACCCAAAACCACTCAGAGTCAAGTCAGCCATCTTGGCTGGACGGGGGCCTCAAAATAAAAACCAACTTAAATATCAGAATAGAAGCATCTGAAAGAATTCCTGACTTTTTAGACTCGATGGAATATATCGTTTACACTTAACGAATAGTATCCACCTCTCACCTTGACTCTAAAAACATGTATTTTAATGACCTGACTGACTTTACTTAGATATAAACAGGACTAAAGAATTTCTCCCATCAAAGGAAGACTACGTCTGAAGTTAGATTTAATTCAGAGTTAAATCTAAAAAAAATCAGTATATATCAAAACACATCTATGCCGACCACAACTAAAAAGTGACTAAGTTCACATTTCACTTCGATGCATTTGACGCATGGAGGGACCCCCAGAAAACATCGTGACCTGCAGAGCACTGCTGGCTGGACTCTCCTTCCCACAATCCAGTGGTGCCGCATGCTGCCTCCTGTGAATGGAATTCCTATTTCCTCTGCCTCGTAAAGTAATCTGGATGCCACGAAATTTCCCGCGAGTGTGTCAACACTGCTCTGCCGGGCGGGCTGTGTTCACGGTCCTGGCCCAACGGTTCCTGCCTGCTCTGCTTCCCCTCAGAAGAGGGGCGCTTACCAGATGCGGGAGTTACTCCCTGCTTTTCACCCTCCAGTGAGGCTTGCAGGATGCCCTGAGGGGACACCCCGAAAGTGATTTAATGCCCTTGGCAGCACAAGAGCTTCGTCAGCTGTCACAGTGAAGCCGCTGTCCTCCCAAGGTTACACAGGTGTTAATTGCCCAATCTCCATAAAAGTCACTGTTTCCAAACTACGACCATTCTCATTATAATAGTAGAAGCTCTTTTTAGTGTTTTATAGCTTAATAAACCATTTTAATACAAAATTTTATTCCAAACTCACACTTTAGTGTTCTTATTGGAAAATAAATTGGCTAAAATCCACAGCTGGTAACTAGTAGAGAGTTTCAAGCTTGCCCTTCCTGGCCCCTGTTCCGTATTTTTCCGCCCCAACATAAATTTAAACACGTGTGATGGTTAATTTTATGTGTCAACTTGACTGTGTGATGGGGTGCCCAGACATTTGGGAAAACACTGTTCTGGGGGTGTCATGAGGGTGTTTTTGGATGAGATGAATATTTAAACAGACTGAGTGAAGCAGATTGACCCTCCTAATGGGGATGGGCCTCATCCAATCCAATCAGCTGAAGTTCTCAACTGAACATAAGGTTGACCTAGCCCCAGATAAGGGAGAATTTCTCCTACCCGACTGTCTTCCAGCTGGGTCACTGAGTGCCTTTGCACTCAACTGAAACATCAGCTCCCGCTGGGTCTCTTGCTGGCCTTCGGTCTTGACCTACACCATTGACTCCTGGTCTTCAAACCTCAGACTTGGACAGAAATGTCCGCTGTCGGCTGTCTGGGGTCTCCACCCTACTATCACACCCTACAGATCTTGGGACTTGCTATCCTCCATAAGCACATGAGCCAGTTTCTTATAATAAATCTATCTATCATCTAATTTATCTACCTGCCTATCTATCATCTATCCTTTCTCTAGATAACCTTAATATATATAAACTCAGTCTGGAAAGTTTTAGTCATTTTAACAAATAAGGCTTTCTTTTTTGGAAGCTGCAAGTCCTTACCGTGACCTTCCATACCCAGTGACATGAGGAATCGCTAGCCTGCTGTCTCTAGCCAATGGAGGGAGGTCACTGTGCCTTATATCACATTCTGGATAATGGGCCCCACCTAGAATCAATTGTCTAGTTACCTTAGGGAAGGAAAACTTCCAATACGCTCTGGTTTTTCCTCTAATTTCTTATGTTATGCATTCACAGTAGCCCAACAGAACTCACATCTGTTGGAGGAGGTCATCAAGAGGAGGTGACCACCAGTTGACCCGAGAGCTGGACTCAGGAAATCAAAGGGTCTTCGCCCCCTCCCCGTCCTTAGAACATGCTTTCCACCCACTGTTCCCACCCACTGGATATGTTTCAAGGATGCAGCCTCGAGAGGGTAAGGTGTTGCGACGATCTGGATGGTACATGTGACCGAGCTAATTAAAACTTCTACAGAAATCCTTAGTATTCTGCAATACAGAAGATCTACTCATCCTGTGGCTCCCACATGAGCCTCATCTCTAAGTTCCCTTGCTTGTTGCACCCGCCAGCCGCCCTGGCGTGGTCTGCCTCTTTATTTGGTGTCTCCTTGCGCCCCGTGCACAGGGGCCGGTTCGTAAACCGAAGTTACCTTGTGAATTTACTTGATTCTACACATCAATGTTCCCCTCGAATGGGAAATGCCAGAACACCACGTGGCAGTTGAAGGAGTCGCGGAGCCTGAAAAACACAGTTTTGATGCCAACCGCCCGCACCACCAGCTCCCAGGTCCTGGTAAACGTCTCTGACTGACTCCACTTGCCCGATATGAGTGATGGTGATCAGTGTCTCCTTCACAGTGTTGTGAAAATTAAGTGGAATAACTCGGGTAAGAAGCACAGTCTAGTCTATGGCCATGCCACCCTGAACAAGCGCGATCCCGTCTGATCTAGAAGCTAAGCAGGGTCGGGCTTGGTTAGTACTTGGATGGGAGACCACCTAGGAAGACCAGGTGCCGTAGGCATAAAAAAAATTAAAAATAAGTGATCGTAAGCTGACAAGGTCTTTACAATCTGTGAGGTCAATCAAGGGTTGCCTTGTCTAAAAAATAATAATAAAAATAAATAAATAAAAATAAAATCAAAAAAGAAGCGTAGTCTACAAAAGGAACATTCATTTCTTTCTTTTCTCCGTAGTAGTTTTGGCCAAGTTTGAGGTAACTTTCTTGCCTTTCAGATGTTTATTAGTTATAAGTATTTTTTAATTAACTTTGAACAGCATCTCAAGTTTGAAAACTTTGAAAAAAAAGTTTGGCTAATAGATTATTTTTCCCAGTGTTACCATTTCTTGTCACATTGCTCTTCTGTATTGGATGCAAATTAGAAAGAACAACTTAGTTTTTTATTTTCTACTTGTCGTTAAGAGATTTTATGTTTATTGTTCCAACGTGACACAGATTTCAGTCGTGAGCCAAGCTCAGCGAGGACGGTTTTCATTTCCTTGGTGCCTTAGCGTTGTTCATGTTGAAATTCATGACTCGTGTCCCCCTCTTCCTTCCCCTCCCTTAGACCTCGGCCGTAATCGGTAGGAAGGTATTTTTATGAAGAGATCGCACTTTGTGGGGGAACAGTGTAAAGAGAGTTCATTAAATACAAAATCTGTGGAAGGTGAATCTGTACTAAGGGTTTTGTGAGGCGGGGAAGCCCCGGTGGGGTGAACATCCAACAGCCGCACATACTAAGGAGTTTTCTCTCCTTATTTAATGGATTATATAGGACTAAATTTCTCACAAAACTCATTAAAGTGATGACTTATCATTTTTAATCACCATCTTGATCAATGCTCACAGTTATCCTGTTTTCCATTCTTTTCCAAAAAAAAAAAAAAGGTCTCAGGATGTCCTTGCCATCCGACACTCCTGTGGCGGGCGCTCTGAAACTGTCCTTCACCGTTTCCGAAGACCGATCAGCTAGATCGCCAACACGTGCTTCCGGGAGTACAAGGGCGACAGCCGGTTTCCAGGGTCGGGTGTGGACTCTGTCTGTTCGGGGAAGGCTCAGGACAGAACCGTCCTGGTCATCGATAAGTGAGTCAAGAGTTTAATCACTGTCCTTGGGGGGGAGTCCCGAGCACATGTGAATTAATCCAATCGCAAATGTTCTGACTGAAGTATTCTGATTAATGATGCAAAATTATGTAGATGACCCGATAAGGGCGTGGATGGATTTCTGCTGAAAATGTGTTTGTATGTTAAAGTATATTTCAGTCTATTTCCATTGAGGACCAGAGAGAGAAGGAAGGGGGGAAATGAGGGGCTGCCCCGAGTGGTAACAGACCTAGCGACCTGGTGACGGAGAGCGGGTAAGAAGCGCGGCTATCAGACATCAGGGACATCTTATTAATTATGTAATTAATTCTCTAATGCAATTCCCTAATTTCTGCAGTCTGCCTCAGCCTAGCCCTGATGTGGAGTAGAAGAAAAAGGTCTCTGTTTCCTTCGTGAAATCAAGACCAAGGTAAAGAGAGTCAAGGAACAAGTGTTTACTCACGTTACAAACAAACAAACAAACAAACAAACAAACAAACAAACAAAAAACAGAAGGGGGCCGGCAGTGCAGGGCTCTTCGGGCAGCTCCTCCATGCCATCGGGGGCTGCGCTGCTTCCTCACGCTGCTCTGCGAGCCTTAGTCCTTGGCTTCTACTCACATATGCCTCAGAAGCACAGGATGGCTGCTGGCACTCGAGGTATCACCTTTGTATTCCAAGTAAGAGGAGGAAAACCTCCCTGGGAAGTCAGTTGCCTTTCTGTCCCTTCCCATAATCCTCACCCAAGGGCTTTTGCACTTAGGTGCCATTTGACCTCCCCGGGTAGGGGTGAGGAGTGGGGAAGCTGAGTAACATAGAGCTTTAGTGGGATACATTGTTTTCGCAAATAAATTAGTCTTCTGTTCAAAAGAAGGAAGAGGGAATGGATCCTGAGTAGGTGATGGTCTCTCCCCGAGCACAGCCCGTTCCTCCCAGCATGGAGGACGAAGACGGGCGCTCTAGACAGTCTCCGGGCTCATGGAGCAAAGAGGACAGAGTATGTCCCAAGCGGGCAGTACAGCCGCAGAACCAGCTCAGAATGGCCTCGTCCTATTTAATAAGATACTGAGTTGCTTTTCAGAGACAACAGACCAAAATTGCATGTCACACAGGCGAATCACGTGCAGAGGAGAGAACTTTGACCTCCGGCTGCACCCAGAACGACAGTCTTGCCCGCCCGCCCAGTGACCAAAGGACCAAGATGTAACTGGAACTTACCAGAACACAGTCAGGAGCAAAGGGTCCCTTGACCATAAGTGGCCAAGTTCCGAAGTCACCCATTAAAACTCTCCGCACCAGCGCCTCCACATTCCCGTTTCCCTCAGACCTCTTAAAACCCCTTAACCGAGTCCAATGAGCAAGACAAGTTCGAGGCGCTGTTAGGCCCCCCATCTTCTGGGTTGGTCCTTTCTCAACCAATAAACGTTTCCTAACTACAAACTCTGATGTTCTGAGTTTTGGCCTTTCAGACCGTCAGGCTCACAAACTTGGGGTGGGGAACACAACGAAACCCCAGGCCTCCTGCCGCCCGTCGAGGTGACAGCAGAGAAAATCGGGTGGGAGGACTGGACAGGTGGCCCTTCTCCCCAGCCCCAGCGGCTGGGGACTCCATGCTTCCCGCGTGAGGAGCGCGCTGGCTGGACATTTTTCTTTGTTTAAGTGCAGTCGACGTCCTATAACATGAGTTAGCTTCAGGTGCACACGGTTGTTTGATGTTATATACCACCCATCACAGTAAGTCTGGGACCACCTGTCACCGTGTAAAGTTATTACGACGTTACTGACCCATTTCCTATATCATGCCCTACGTCCTGGTGGCTGACGTTTTTTCTCTCTGGAAGTTTGCACGTCTCACTCCCTTCAGCTTTGTCACCAGCCCCCCAGCCCCCTCCTCTGTCAGCCGTCAGCTTGCTCTCCGTAGCTAAGGGTCCGTTTCTGTTTTGTTTGCCTTGTTTTTTAGATCTCACGTATAAGTGAAATCACACAGTGTTTGTTTTTCTCTGTCTGACTTATTTCGCTTAGCATAATGCCCTCTAGGTCCATCCATGTTGTCACAAATGGCAAGATTTCATGATTTTCACGGCCGAGTCATATTCCACTGCGTGTATGTATATCCTCTTTATTCATTCACCTATCAGTGGACACCTAGGTTATTTGGCTGTAGTTTGAATGTCCCCTCCCTGCTTCGCACTATTTCTCTGCAGGGTACTGAGTCCGCTCTGAGCTGTGTTTGGTTTGAGCTGTGTTTGGTTCAGATAATGCCACGCACGGGTATTTTTGGAAATCCCACCTTATTTACCGCATGCAGTGGACTCACATCTCAGCCACAAATTCCAGCGTGAGGGAAACCCGACTTCCTCCCCCCGTGTCTATCAGCAACCTCATTCTGCCAGACAGGATGAACCGAATTTTAATCGCTGCGTGCACTCTCTTTTCCTCAGGTGACCCTCCAAGGCCCAACGCAGAGACGCGTGGTGCGTGAGCAGTTACAGGAAAGGCCGTACGTCTCCAGGGAGGGCGCTTCTCAGATGCTGAGCAAGGACGACGAGGGCAGCCGACCCGCCTGCAGGACGCGGGGCTCACGGCGGCCATTACTTTTCCTTTATAGTCACTCTCCAAATTCCAACATTCCTATAAATACCCGAATCTGTGATACGACAACCCTCAGTGGGCGTTACTTAAGAAAGACGTAACGTAACGTGTCTATCACAACGAGTCGCCGGGCTCTGTCCCACGTCTCGCAGATGAGCTCTGGCTTGTACGATGCTTTTGACAAATTGCCCACTATAATTACGAGTCTGTTTTTGATTAGTTTGTTCTTTTCATTCCTTAGATTCCGCATATAAGTGAAATCACAGAGTGTTTATCTTTCTGTGTCTGATTTAAAAATCTTCTAGGTCTATCAAAGCAATATCTTTCTCCATCCCCTTTCTTTCAGTCTGTGTGGCTTTTAATCTGAAGTGAGTCTCTTGTAGGCAGCATATGTAAGGATCTTTCGGCCACTCTATCTTTTGGTCGGAGCACTTAATTCTTTTCCATTTAAGATACTTATTGATAGGACTGTAGTTGTTACCATTCTTTATTCCTGTTTTTGATACATGTTTTTTTCTTCTTTAAGAAGTCCTTTCAACATTTCCTGTAATACTGGCTTGGTGTTGATAAATTCCTTTAGCTTATTTTTGTCTGGGAAGCTCTTTATCTGTCCTTCGAC
>NW_006442117.1:4392774-4408712 GCF_000325575.1 Pteropus alecto | reverse complement strand
GGCCTTCCCTGGTCACCTGTGTGAGGTGCTCAAAGTGTGTCCCTTGTGTAGATTGTGTGTTCCCTCCTGATGTAGTTGAGACATGGTTGCTGTTTGCACTTCAATGGGAAGAATTTACCCTTGGGCTGATTGGTTGTGAAGACTGGCCAGTGAGAGGCTGACCCTATGGAGCAGGATTCAAGTTAGCAGGGCTCAGGTGCCTGCCCGGTCTACCCGTGGGTGTGTCCTCCTTAGATGCAGCTCTGGGTGATGCTCCAGCTCTAGTCCTGGTGGACAGTCCTGGGTGTGTCAGCTCAGGTGCCTCCTGAGAGGGGTCCAGCTGCAGTCCAAGTTCAACCATAGCCTGTGTACTTTTCAAGCCACCTGGTAAGAGTCACCAAGCAATCCACAGATGGCTGCCACTCATGTTGTGTATATAGGTGACTCAAGAGGCCAAGCTAGAAACTGAGGCTGGCTGCCACTAGTACCAGGCTTGAGGCTGCTCAGCAAGAGATACAGGGCACACGGAGGCCAAATTCTGCTTCTTTGGGTTTTGTGAGCCTTTGACAGATTTTAAGAAAGTCCACAGCATGAGCCAAGACAGGCCATATGTATGGAATAAACTACTGGAGGCAGCTTGGGTGGGCCCACGAGTTGAGAGAGGGGGAGTGTCAGGGAATCCCATGTGCAGAGAGACCTGTGTTATCTAGGTCCATGGTGTTTCAGATATGGCAGTCGCCTATGTCTGCACAACTGGTAGCGGGGAGGGTTCAACAGGGAACAGTGGATACCGCCAGCACTTGTGTACAGTGTGAGTCTCGCCTCAGCCCTCACTCCAACAGTGTCTCCCTGTGAGTCCCTGGTGCCCCCTGCGCTCAGCTGAACCCGCACTGGTGCTCAGGGCAAGCAGGTCCGTCACTGCGAGAGTCCCCCGCAGACGCGGCCCCTTTCAGAGGCGTCTGCCGCTGCCGTGGCCACCGTCCCAGGCGTTGGGGACCCGGCAGCCCCGCGAGCTCGCCCCTTCCCTCTTTCTGCCCTTCCGGGGCGCTTTCTTGGACTTCTCCCTGGTTGTATGACTTGTTCATCAAGATCCCGGGTGATTTTTCCTTGCTGCTGCTCCTTGTTTCCGTCACAACTTCGATTTGGTCACCAGAGAGATGAACAGAGCCTCTGTCATCTACGCTAGTTTTTTTCACTCTTCACAAAGCAAATTTTAAGGAATGAAACTGTCCCACAGCGGCTTTTATGAAATGAAACTGAGATGTCATCCCCATTAGTAAGTTTTCTTTCTTAATTTTATTGTGTTTTGCTTTTTACTTATTTTCCAGTTTGTTCCAATTAAATATCTCAGTCAGAATATCAAAGACCCTAAGAGCTGTCATTCTGAGGAAAAAAAAAAAAGGTCTAATTGGTCTTCGAAATGAAGTATAATGTTGACCAAAAAAAAAAAAAGGCTGCAGGGAGGGGCTCCCTGAGGAGCAGCGTCAGGAGACTCACCTCCCAGCAGATCCCACTTCTGTGCCCGGCCTTCTGCAGACCCTGCACTGTCTCGGGCAAGCCTGATGCCCAGCCAGCCTTCGAAGGCTTGTGAAAGGCATGCTGGCGTTTTAGGGATTCATTTAACAAGACTTAATTCTTGCTGCCACCCTTAGAAACTGAACTGACAGAGGCTGACCCCTCACCTGCCCTGCCACCCTTTCCGAGACTTTCTCCAGCATGCGGGGACAGCACCGTGAGTCTGGGTACCTGGCCGAAGGACACACGAATGAGGAATGTCTAGATTTTTTTCAAGGTTGGCCGATCATGGTACAAAAGAGAGGGAGTTTGATTCCAGAATTCATTCATCCGAGGAGCTTTTGCCTCTGAATTAGTTGCAAGCGCCAGAAACAGATCAAATAAAATACAGCTTAAAGAAAAAGAAGAATGCTCTGGAAGGAAATCGGGTTATCTCACATGACCGAAGAAACACGTTAGCCATTAAATGGGATGGACGGATGTCCCGGGGTGGCTGGAACTTGGACTCGCAGGCCACCAGGACACTTCGTCGCCATTTCTTTACTCTGCTTGTCTTAGTGCCTAGGCAACATTCTTCCCCCTGTACAGGTGTGACGCATGGTCCCAAACAGGTCACACGGCTTTCCTCCACCAGCAACCCACACCCTGGCCCATGAGAAAACAGACCGTCCTTCCTAAGCGCCCCCCACCCCGGGAGAGCCAGGCTCAGTTGTCCCCCGTGAGCCGACGAGCTGCAGGTAGAATGAGGCAGACGTTCGCATCCGGAGCCAGCTGTGACGGCTGGAAGGACGTGGCAGTCCTCAGCGAGCTGGGGACAGAGGCCTTTCCAGGGAGGACATGCTTCGCAGATGAAGCGAGCACACTGACCAGACAAAGCCGACTCCTGCTGGAACCTCAAAACCAAAAATCCGGGGGTGTCAGGGCAGCCACAGCCTGGTGGGGGGCGCGGGGCAGCTGTCCCCAGGGAGCAGGAGCAGTCGCTCTCTCGAACTGGTGCTGCTCTAAGCATTTCTGCTTTGAGTTGCCAAAAATGAAAAGATGTCACTGGAAAAAAAAAATGAGAATCAAATGAATATTAGCAAGTACATTTTCATATTTTCCTCTAAACAAATAAACAATACAAATCGATGCCTATAAACACTCTCATATTACTGTAATTTAAAAATATCCACAAAATATTCAAATCCACATGAAACCTTGGTCCTTGTATTTCTCCCGGAACCTCGGCAGCTTAACCAGCTACGCGAACTTGAACGAGAGGCACCTGAACTCGTCCCCAGGTTCCTGTCACAGCGAGATTTCCACCTGTGCCTCTCCCCTGGCCCACGGCCCACACCCGCTCTCTCTGCAGTAAGAAGCAGGGACTTTTCCTCCATGGTGTTTTTTTCTTTGCAAAGCCACTTTAGTCTCCTCTCCCTCCCCCAAAAAATTTATATTGGTTAGAGTTTCAATCTTTACAATAAAGTATAGCATAACATTGGAAGAGAAATGGATCTCCGCTTTTTAAAAAAGCGAGATGCATAAAATTCAGACTTTCCGTAGTGCCTAGTAGGTTGGAAGCCTAAATAGACAAAAATTTATCTCTAGCATTTCAAATGGGTTTTATCTAACTCAGTTTTCATAAATAGGTGCATTATTTTTGTTGTTTGGGAAAAGGGAGAGGAAAGAAAAAATATTTTTGTTATAGTAAATAGACGTAACATAAAATTTATCATTTTAACTATTTTTAAATGTCCATTTCAGTGGTATTATTTCTCTTGCGCAAACATCTCCACCATCCGTCTCCAGAAAGGGAAAGAAATCTTACATTTAGCAAAGTTTTACCCTTTGCCAAAAAGATGTCTTCCTGCCACCGCGGTTGTTGAGAAGAAGTAAAAACTCTGCGCCGACTGCGTGAAGCCCCGCTCCCGAGTCAGCGCCCTCCCGCCCTGTCCGCCCAGCCGGCTGGCGCCGCTGAGGCCCAGACCACCGGCCGACACCGGCATCCTGCCCATCGCTGCCGTGGGGACCACGCCGCCGCCTTGGAGAGCGCCGAGGACTGGCGGTCGTCACCATCTCCTGAGAATCCCAAGTTCTCACACACGGTGTCGGCGGGAGCGAAGGCATCCATGACCAGGACTGTGGAATCCTGAGCCGACTCAGAGCAGAGCCGTGAATGACAAAGAGATCATTGATGCTCCTCTCCTCTGCCTGTTAAAGCATTCACAATTGTTTCTTGCTGGACTGAATTTAGCAATCTCTCCTGTCAAGTCCATGTTCAAACTCTCTGTTAGAAATTAAACAGAAGAAATTAACATTCCTCAGAGCTTTTAGAGTCATGTATTCCAAACTCAAGAGCCTACAGATTCAACCTGCTAGCGTGGTGACAGCATCTTGGCCACCATTGCCAACCGGAAAGAATGTATTATTGTTGCTATCAGGCCAGTATCCTGAAAGCTGTATTGTGGCAACTGACTGCTGTTTGCCCCGATAACCTTTATAAAAATAGTATCCTGTTTTGCCAGCCTGACCTCTGGTCTCTGATACAACAGACTCTCAGAAAGAATTACAGAGATTCATAGCTGAGTAAGATGGGAGCGGGGGAAATCTTTTCTGTGCTTTTGTTTTCTGGCTGGAGGTTTGAGTTGTTTACTTAAGGCAAAATGTAGGCTCCGACTGAAGAAGCGTATAGCCAAACACTGATTATAATCGGCATCGAAAATTCTGGCAGCACCCAATTGCTGGTGTTGCTTCGCGAAACAGGCCTCTGAAGCTGTTACAGCCTTTGATGTCAAGGTGAACTTGAGGAAAGGGATAGGAAAACTTCACGTGCTGGCGCGCGACGCCCCCAGGAGTGCGGCGCCCCGCGTAGAAGGAGCGCGCAGACTCCACTCTCCGTTACTCCTGGGAGTTTCCCTCTCGTCACTACTGTGCCCTCATTTCTGAAGCCGGACATGCGCTCGTAGTGTTGAGAAGGTGCCACCTCGCTGCTCCCGCTCATGCTACGTTCTCTTTGCTCTCAGCAGGATTAGCTGGTCGTGGTTCCTTGCTTGGTGGGATGATCACAGCCTTGAAGGGCCTGTGTCCTTGGCGAGCGTGGCCGACACAGGACGAAGGGGTGCTCCGAGGTCCCAACGGTCTCCTGCATCTCAGAGATCCCCCTCCGTCCTCACTGTGCCACCAAGTCCCTACCTCCCCTTAGCAGTGATGGCCGATGATCTCGGCCAGTTCCGTCACCCCGTCGTCACTGTGGTTTCTGAAGAAAGTCCAGCTCAAGCCCCACATAGTTTCCAGGGGTTCTGGGGGCCACCAACTTGTTACCTGTTCTGCCGATGAACTGACATGGCTCTGTCTTCACCAGGATGCACCTTCGAATAGTTCGTGTTTACAATACGAAGCTGTAACACCGACTGTCATGTCATTTCCTGAGCACGTTCCAGGTGTTCTAGGTTAGATCTTTTTTTTACGGCAACCAGATTATAAGTTCCTTACGCTCTTCGGCCTCTCTGTCTCTTAGCGAGATACTTGCGTTAGCAAATCCTCCTGAGAAGTCACACGAAAATCGATGGAATTCTCTTCCGCAATGCAGAGCATTCTAAAGTGCGCAAGTTTAGGCAGAAAACCTGATGCAAACATTTCAGCCTTGACCAGCTCTGAATTATTCATCCCGTTACACATTTTGCTCCCTGGAAGATTTTGCCTGCATCTTAGCAACCTAAGCTGACGGGACCTGCTACATGCAAAGTAATTTGAAAGCACGTCATGACCGGCAAAAATAAATAAATTCTGGATTATCTACTCCAGATAATATAGTTTTTCCATCATCTTCTCCACTGATTCCAGTCTTTAAAAGATGGCTGTAAAACCTACTAGAATATTCCAGGGAATATTTGCTGACGGTCTCAACATTCTTACGACTAAATAAGAACTGTCATGTCAAAAACATATATACATAGGTAAAAGAAAATTTGGCGTTAAGTCATTGTCAAGAAATTGCACTCATCACAAGATTTTCCTGGCCAAGACCTGTGCCCAACTGGTCTCTATGATTCGTGTGTTTAACCTGGTGTCTGACACAAAGCGGGCGCTCAGTTATCGGCGGTATCGTGCTTACGATCGTGATTATTGTTATTTCCCAGACTGCGGTTAGTGTGACAGTGTCAGGGACAGGACATCACGTCGTCTCAAATGTTTCTTTGCCTTCGTTGGGAAACCCTTTTATTATTGCCTTTGTTTGGGTTCCCCCCGGGGCAGGAGACGACAACGGAGTTTCAGATGCAGGAGCTGTGACGGGCCAGGCACCCTGCCCGCTCTACACCCGGAGGAAGAGCTTGGGCAGAGGAGGAGGCTGAACTGGGCTGCAGCGAAGGCCTCAGCAGGTCTCACAGCAAGCTCGGGGCCGGGAAGGACCTCGAGTTGATCTTTCCCGAGGTGCGGAGACTCAGCCTCACAGGACCAGGCACCGGATGCAGACCGCCGTGGGAAGGGCCACCTTCCCGGGGGGCGGGCAGCCCCTTCACCCAGGCAAAGACCAGAGAGGAAGCAGCATCACCATCCTGAGGGAGACAAGGGGGGGGCACCACACCCACCATCACATTTTCTATTCAGATTTTCCAAATAATTTTCTTAAGTGTGCTTCATTTTGTGTGGTCAGAGCTTGCAAGCACATAGCTGTATCTCTAATTTTCTAAAGAAGCCAAGGTCTGCTTCTAAGATGTTCATTTGGAGCTGTACCTGGGCATGTCCTCTAATAGGGTAAAAAGACTCTCTAACCATTATAAATGACAAGTGTTAAACAGAGTTTTAGTGAATTGGAAAATGTAGCAGCACATCTGGAATATTAGCATATCTGCAAATGGCAAAACCCACTTCTAAAAAAAAGGCGCCACGTTAGATTCGCATGGCTTCTCTCACATCCTTCTCTCTCCCTCTCAGTAACGACTGAGAGAGAATCATTCGCAGTTTACGTTATGTGAAGAAGACAGGCAGAGAAGAGCAAGGAAGAGAGACAGTGAGTATCACAGCTGACCGGCTGCTCGACACACTGAAAAATCCCACGGGACTTTTGGCAGCTTTTAATTCATCTCATTCCGCAGACAAAGAATCCATCGATGTGCAACTAAACACTTTCTTTCTTTCTTTTCTTATCTTCCCTTTCTCCTTCTATCTTTCTTTCTCCCTTCTTTTCATTCTTTTGACTTCGGATACAGATTTTAGAACAAAACTCAGTCCTCAGTTCATTGCAGATAATCATCATTCATGCATGCAAGATGCACTTCTTGCCTTAGAAATATTGTTTACTTGTTCATTAATTGTTTGTTCATTCATACCCCTCCAGACAGAGGTAAATGCCTAATATGTTTCGTATGTACAATTGAATCTGTAAAACATGTAGAGTTTGTGCGTGTGTTTGGTTTATGCAAATTTTACTACAGATTTCATTTGGTTTCTCCTGTTTTTTTCCTGGTCGGGACCATTTTCTGGGATCTGGCCTCTCCTCCCCACCGCTAAACACTTTTCTGCAGCTTGTCATGTTTCTTTGTGAACTGTTTGAGCAGCTCCTCGGGGGGCGGCTTGTTGTGTTTCGTTGGGGATGTGTGTGGATACATCCCAAGGATATGCTGCATTTCCTTGTGGACAGGTAACCAGAAGCGAAGCTGATGGATCACCACATACTTGCTCCCAGCTGGACCATTCCACCCACCTCCAGAATCTACCACGGGCTGTTCATTTATCAACTGCGTCACGACTTACAAGGCCAGTCAAAGCGCTGGTGTGTGGTGCACACAGCGGGCGAGAATCACCTTCCAAAACAGCGATGTATTGCACACGAGCCTGCTATTTTGAGAAAGAGCTAGATTTACCGCTTAAAAAATAATTCTTTACTTATTGAAAATGCTGGATTTTTACCTTTAAAAGTGAACTTAATTTTCACTTAAGTTAATTTTAACTCAAACCGAATTTAAATACCTTCGTTTCTTTCACATGGTTGGATAGGCAGGAAGCCCCCTTAACGGACACAGCCACCCTTCAGTCACCTTCAGACACCCGATGAGAAGGCCTCCCTGTTCTGTCACTGCAGCCGCCTCTCTCTGTCGTCCTGTGCTCTCCTGGTTCTAACCCACCGCCTCCCCACACCACACGCCTTCACCTGGTTCCGTCTCTGTGCCCTGTGCACCTGCTGCGCTGGCCATGGGACCACACTGAGTATTTGCAGCCTGGAGTTATTTTCCCATCTACTCAAACGAGGAGCTTAGACTAGAAGAATACCAAGTGGTAGTTTACCTCAAAAATTCTATTATTTTTTTTAAACATTTTAAAATAATTAATGCCTTCCTCTATTAAGTCATTAATTCTGTAGCGAAAGTATAATATTGTTTAACTAGATCCAGTAACTCTTTTCTGGAGGAAAAGTATAAGAAGAGCTTAACATTTACAGTTTCTCATAATTGGGATCCAGTTGAGTTGGCTGCTTTGTAGAGATACACAAATTATTTCTTATGAAATATATAAATACACATATACTGAACCCTGGTTTCTGTTGTAGCAAAGTTTAAACCAATACACACAATGACAGGTCCACAATTACTTATTTTTATAACCGAAACTCCAGAACGAACTAGAGGAAAATCTCTATTATAGTTAATACATTCCGATATATTGAAGAGGCAGTTAATTTTTCCTTAAATGATTTACTGTCACATATCAAGACAGACAAGTCTTCTAAATGAGCCAACGCTGTGAGAAATTCCACGGACGGTGGATCAGAGAGTTGGGCTTCTCATTGCACAAGGAGTTGAATGTGGGAAAGACCATCTCCTGGGGTTATTTTTATTCACACTAAGGAGTGTGAGTGAAAGTATTTAAAGCTATTAAATTGTGTTGAGATTTTGGAGAGCGGCTTGGTCAAGGTCAGACTCTGGGGAGATGACTAACAACTGGGCATCTTCTCCCTGAACACCATAAGGCTGGATCACGTGTTCGCTGTGGTTCCCACAATAAAAACATTTTGCTTACCTTGCCAGTATGACAGCCAAGGACGCAGCGCAGAGGTGAGCTGGTTCCCACAGACCCGAGGCCCTGTGGATCTGTGATGCGATTCAACGAGACGTTGACAGACAGCCGAGCGGGGTGCAAGCACGTTGTCCACTCAGCAGAGACGCTGAGAGCCTGCCACGTAGGACACTCGTGCTCATTTTATTGGAGGCATAAGAAACAGAGAACTTGTTTCCTCAGAATAGTTCCGATCATTTTGGGGGAGGAATTAAGTAGAAAAAAGTTCAGTGACAAAATACGTTTAAACATTATAGGAAGAAAGTACATCGTTACAAGCCTACCTGGACATACAGACATTATCACATGATGCTCATTTTCCAAAACACATACGCATCTGTATACATGCTGTGTTCTCTAAAGTGTTGTTTAGCATCAAAATATCAAATATGCAAGAAAACTGCCTTAAGCGAAGGGAAGTGGTGACATCGAACCTGCAGGCCCTTGTCGATGGCACAGAGCTTCCGGAGCTGGCGGGACTGATGGATCGCTCGCGTGGCGGGGACCCACTTCCTCTCCCGACCCCATCTCCGTTTTACTCCCCTCCCCAGTCACTGCCTTTCTGTCCCTCCAGAGTGCTCGCTCAGGTCCCAGGGAGGAACGAGAAGGACAAGCCACCCCAGTGAAGACGAAGCCTGTCGAAGGGCCAGCAGCTACGTGGCTATGTCAACCCCGGGGCAGGCCAGGTGGCGCCAACATGTACTCCGTGAGAGCAAGAGTCCCAGGTGTGTGTCTGCGACACGGTCTATCCAGGCCACCGGCCACGTGGAAGCCAGGCCAGGTAGTGGGACTGTTTGTCACTATCGTGTGCATGCATTTCTATTCTGGAGCTACCGGAATTATTATAGTTTCCTAAATAAAGCGTTAGGAATTCAAATTCACATCCACATAATTAAAAATTTTACCTTTTCTTTATTCACTGAGCATTACAATACCTTTAATACTGAAATTAGATGCCATTTGATAATTCACATGAAATAATCAGATGGTGTCACCGAAATGAAGAAAGTGTACACTAAAGTAATTTTTGTTTTCTGTATAAAATATTCAGTTGGAGAAAAAATAACTTAAGGGTTAAATACATTTCACTACTAACTTGATGTTTCTCAATGAATCATTGAATTTTGAATTGCCAAAATAATATTGTGATCAGAAAGGTCATATTGTTGAAATGAATTTCTCAGGAAAGATTAACTCAGACTAATATAGAAAAATAACTAGTATTCACTAAATGATACTCTGAGATTTTATAAGGAGGTTGGTTAAAATCATACGCATAATAAGTTTTTAGGAAGAGGACATATATAATTCAATAAGCCATCTTAAAGTTTTAAAATTTTAAATAAATATATATTATTTCTTAAAAGTATATAGACTATTTTCTTCTGCAAGACAGGAAAACACAGTTGTTTAGAACTGCTCCGAATTTCTCTTCATTATTTTATGGTTTTGGTTAATTACTACATTTCCTATTCGAATAGGGATTTATCTTTCAAGTTATTTTTACCAAAAGCTCCCGGGCAAAGGAGTGAAGTGAGTCCTGTTCACCTTTGTGAACTGTGGGCAAGGACTCTCACGGGTCGTTATGGGATTTGTTTTATTTTTGTTTTTGTTGTCAGCTGGATTTACTCAGTATACACAGACATTATCACCCCTATTCTTATGATATCTGTGCTGTAATTTCCCGCACACGGAACTCTCTGTGGTCAGGACGCTGGACAGCGGACACATCCCAGGTGAGTCGTGTTTGGGTCCCGCAGGCCCTTAAAGTGGCAACGTGTCGTGGAGAACTTGGGAGGGGCCCGTGCTCTCCTGGGCGGTGGAGCGGTGAGGCCGCTGCCTCTCAGCCTTGCTACCTGCATTGTCAGTTTGGCCTAACCTGTGACCTATGTTTCGGTAGCCCTTGGAACACGATGACAAATGCAGTGTCACAGAGATTGGCTCCGTGCCAATTAGCTTAACTCATCATATTAGTTTCCAAGGGCTGCTGTAACAAATTACCACAAACCGATGGTTTCAAACAACAGAAACTTATCGTCTAACAGTTATGGAGGCTGGAAGTTCAAAATCAAGATGTCGGCAGGCCGTTCTCCCTCGGAAACCTGTAGAGGAGAAACTTCCTTGATGCTTATGGCTCTGACGTTTGCGTATAGAGACATCACCTCCACCCGTGAGTCGCCACGTGGCCATCTTCAGCTTAAGGACCCACCCTCCTCCAGTATGACCTCGTCTGAGCTAATCATATCTACGATGACTCTATTTCCAGATATGGTCACATTATGAGGTCCCAGGGGTTTGGATTTCAGTATATATTTCAGGGGACATAATTCCCCCCGGAACAGTCATCGAGCTCATTGCCTCTTTTCCCTCACTCAGCTACACTACAGTCTCCGGCCTCCACAGAAGGAAGATGAATCCACAGAAGCCACTCTGGCCGATAAGACGAGAGTGAAAGTTATGGCGCTCGGAATCGCCATGTGCTCCTCCAACCTCTTTCCTCTCCGCGTCCCCCGTGTTCCACGGTGGTTTCATTGACTGGAACGATGTGCCGCTCCGTCGAGGGTGCGGATAACTGGGAAGGCTGCACAGATGTGGGGTGGAAAACGGGAAAATCTGAAGAAGGGCCCTGGGCTTCCCTCCACGGTTTTACCACATAGAGCAAAATCTGAAGGTGACTGTCGGGGTGGGGCCCGACATCGGTGTTTTCTGAAGCTTCCCAGGTGGCTCTAACGCGGCTCAGAACCAAGAACCATTAGTTGAACCCTTCCCCATGTCCACTGCTGTCCACATTAAAGCTTTTGTGACTACACGCCCGTCACCTAGACTTTTGTGCCCTCCTCAGTGATTTGCTTCTCGTTTATTTTTGTTCTCCTGCTTCTTCCAAATTCCTTCCAAAGTAGACCCTGAAAAGGAAAATCAAGTTATCTCGATTTCTTCGCTCAAGTCTTGGAGCATCCCAATTTTTCACCTAATGTTATTAGTGTGACTTGAAAGCCTTTCTATGTGTGATTTTCCCCTTTACTTCCTACCTCCTCAGTCTTTTGTCCATAATTCTTCGCTTTCTCCCTATTTTATCTCATGTTCAGTTATAAAGAAATCATTGATTTTCCTGAACGTAACAAGCTCCCGTATGTCCTCGTGCCTTACCAAGTGGTGTTTGCGAGATGTGATCTCTCGATGGTTTCAGACAGTGTCGGAGGCAAGGATTCTAGAAGGACTCGACCCCTCCATTGGCCTGACCCTTCCTCTTTGCAACTCCTCGGGAACCATGAAAATGAGATTTCGAAATATGAATTCATTATTAGTGAAACAAAATCTTATAGTCGAATCCTGGGCCCCCCTTTGTAAACGGGGCTAGACTGTATAAGTGAGGCGTCAATGCAGGCAGGACCTCCTCTTTCTCGTCTGAGTCCTCATCTTAACACCAGAGAACTACTACATCCGGGGCCCGAGAACCCCAAATTTCCAAGCTCTCCTCCGTAAAAAGAGGAAATGGAACCATTTACAATCGCATCTACTTCTTGTAAAGTAATCAGAAATAACAGAGGCTTATACGAGCATGGCTTTCATTTCTCTATTACAGCCCACAGCCCGGGGGTCGGTCCATGGCAATTAGGGAGGTGACTCGCATCTTTCTTCCGTATCATCTTTAGCACGTGGCTTCCACCTTCCAGAACACCTCGGGGCAGCTTAGCCATCATGTCCGCATCCCACACAGGAAGGAGGATGGGAGAAAGGACTCGAGCATCAGCAGCTGATCACTTCCTTGAATGAGCGGAGCTGGAAGCCCAGCCGGCAATTTCCACTTACACCTCGATGGCCACCACATCTGCAAGGGAATCCGGGAAAGGCCTCCAGCAGGAGCGCTGGCCACCGAGGAAGGAGGTGCTGTCGCCTCTGGGACAGATAGCCGCAGGTGTCCGCCGCAGGCAGAATAGGGCCAGGCCTCAAGGGCCCTGGGCTTCCCTCCACGGTTTTACCACATAGAGCAAAGAGATCAACGTACTCAGAAGCACTTGTCCTGTTAATTCAGTGGTTCTCACCTGGGGGCAATTTTGATCCCTGGGGACATGTCAGGAGACATTTTTGCTTGTCACGACGGAGATAGGGGTGCTGCTGGTATCTAGTGAGGAGAAGCCAGGAACGCTGCCAGGTACCCTAAAATTCACAGGATAGCCCCTGCAACACAGAATTTCCTGGTCCAAAATGTTAATAGTTCTAAGGTGACTCTATCTGCTGCAGACATGACTCAGACTCTTATCAGTAAATCCTCTTTTTTTGAGAAGGAAAAGGTGCACTTCTCCAGCAGTCAGCCCATGTCCGAAGACACACGTGCATCAGCCTTTGGCCAGACGAGCATGGCGGCCCCTCAAGCAATGCAAGGTGGTGGCCTCCTCGTACCAGAAGGCCCGACGTGCATCCCCCCGGGACCAGGGAGGTAGGAATTCTTCACAGGCTACAAGATTTCCCTGTGGATTAGGAAGAGATAGTAATGAAGTTAACTCGAAGGCTATACTGTCAGCTTGTCGAAAATTCAATCTATAGTCTAGTTCCTTCTGCTCACTTAGCCAGCTATGTTGCCCAGTGTGATTCACTAAAAATGACGACAGCCACAAGACAGTCCAGCACTGTATGTTTTCTTTAAGTTAGAAAAGTATTAACTCCTGACATGAAGTTCCTACAGAAAAATAACATTTCTTAAAATGGAAGTCTCATTTTCTTTTTACGAAATTGGGGGGTGGGGGAAATATCTTCAAGTAAAAGAATTCATTCGGTGAGGAAATTAAGTTACCAAAGAAATTAAAATGGCGAAATCTTCTAGACGGATTTCCTTGCATTGCTTCGTTTGAACCGAATCAGCCTCACCTGGATGCCTGGCGAGTCTCGCTCCTCCTCGACCTTCTTCTGTGGCTATGCCACCTTCTGCTGGAGCCGATGGCGCCCTTTCAAAACCCGCTTCCTAACCTCTCATGTGTCCTAGACTTTCAAATGTTCAGAACCCAAAAGACGTGAAGAGCAAGTCCGAGCTTGCTATCACCTCCTTCCTCCTTGTCGCCGGTCCCGATTTTGCTCAGATATCCAACCTTCTCTACAAAACCAGGCACCTCGGGGAGGTGGCTGCCACTCCAGGCCTCCTTCTCCTGCCACCTGTCATCACATCTCCCTGTGATGCTTGGACCCGCAGCAGCCATGAGGGGACAGTCACGCATCAATGACGATTCCATCATTTAAGGTTCATTCAGAGAAGTAAAGCTACCTTAGTCACAGAATAAGGACTTTATCGTAGGGATTCAACTGCCCACAAATCTAGGTGACGCTAGAGAAATAATATCCGAAAGGGGATGGTTTAGGGTTTAACCAGAGACCGGGAAAGGGAGCTGGTGAGGAAGTCCCTGCAGCTTAGCGGGGTGGTCAAGAAGGAGAGCTGAGTGTGGCGTGAGGCAGCCAGGAAAGCAAACTGAAGCCTGTTTCTCTCTCCACATCCAAGCAGGTGACCTGTGGAGGAAGATGGCGCCCTCCACCAAAGAGACGCATGCACATCAAGGCCTGTCCTACTGTGAACCTTCTCGTTTATGAAGAAATATTTGTTCTTATGAGATAGTATGTCTTTTGAGTTGTGATCTTCTTTTACTTTGAGCCAAAATTACCTTAACCAGTAAACCAATGCCCTTTATAATCCAGAGATATATTATCACCAGTTAAAAACCATAGCAGAAACTCAGTATTATCTGGAAGAACAGTAAAATAAAGAAATAAGAGACAGACTCCTCTTGCATGTCGATGTTTGGTCTACAACCTGTGAATTGAAATTCAAATGGAGGCCACCTCCCGCGAGAAGGTAAGTTAGGATTTCGTGCTTCCCATGTCTTTAGGGAAATTGTGCGCCGATGCCATTTCAAGAGCCAAACTGACCCAGCCACACAGCTCTATTAATCTCGCTGACCCTTAATTTTATCATAATTGTATTGAGATTTTCCCAAGAAGGTGAAAAATGGCCTATGGAAATGAGGCCTCCATTTTTCATTACCTCTACATTGGTAAAATATTTTATACCACTGCAATGAACTTGACCTATGACTCCAAATTCCAAAGCATAATTAGAATCTAACCCAAGTTCAAAATATGGAGTGGAGAAGGGAAACTGGGACAGGGCAGGGGACACCCTAGGCTTGGAGGCCGTTCACGACAGGTCGACAGGAGCCCGCTCTGGCACAGTCGGGCCGGTCGGGCGCATCAGCGCTCAGTGTCTTGAGGCCCTGTTTATACTCACTTCCTGTCTTAAGGGAGGGAGAGTTTCTTCACCCTAAGGCATCTGTCTACCCTTACCATGTGGGATTCTGACTATACAAAATATAATCAACTGCAGTCAAATGCCCCTAGAACGGCGGCCCTGATTATAGAAACGAACGCATTCTTAGCCAATGCCATGTCTCTGGTCACCCTTAAAGTTTCAGACAACTTGCGTGGACACCAACGATCCCTTTCTACTGTTCCATCTTGGAGATGGAAACGGGGGGGGCCTCGACCACTCGCCCAGGAACACCAGTCTCCACCAGCTGGGAACTCCCTCCCCAAGTGGTAGAGCACCCCAGTGTTCAGGACTGGAAGAGGGTTACACGGAGGAGGAACCACAGACACCTGCGTATTTCACCCCATCACCTCCCCAAACTGAAGTATGCTAAGGTTCGGGTGGGCTAGTAGATTCGCCTGGAGGCCCGTTCCCCACCCATGGACCCTGAAACTACGAACAGCTGTCAGTCCTCTAAGAGTTAGCTCAGAGATGGTTCATCCGCGAGACTCCCGATGTCCATTACCGTAGTCAGAGACCCCAGAACCCATCCTGCCACCGAGAAGTCCCCTCCCCATCCCCTTGACCCTTACGGCACCTACACTGTTTTGTTTGTTTGTTTGTTTTTTAATGTTGGGATTATTGGGACTAATCTCCTGATGCCATTTTTGTCTGTACCTATCGACACCACAGAGAGAATCACCTTCCAGAATGGCGGAGGGACGACCTCAGGAGACCATCATCTTACAAAAACAATGAAAATGCTGGTAAAATAACCTAAATCAACCATTTTAAAACCCTGAAAATTAAACAAAGCCACGGAACAAACTGAATATTATTTATGCCAGAGAAACGACTGCACCTCAGTAAGAGAGTGGGGTCTGTGGCACTTTTACGTGTGGCTGTTCCCGTCACACCCTTCCTCCTGCTGGTGCCACACTTGGTGGCCTCGGGAAACGCCAGCCGTCTCACAGGCGTCAGAGGACAGAACACGTCTGGAGCTCTAATAAAAGCCGCGTTCCCACAGCGCAGCTGACTCGTCGTCCACACTTCCAGAGACTGAAGAAATCCCGGTTCCCAGCACACTGAGGCTGGGCGCCTTTGCTCAGAGCCCGGCTCGCCA
>NW_006442117.1:4380172-4392749 GCF_000325575.1 Pteropus alecto | reverse complement strand
CCAAAGCGACGGGGACCTCCTGGGGACACTGCAGCTGCCTCAGGCCGGGATGTCACTTGGTGCCAAGAAGAGCCTGGCCATGCATTTAAAATAACCCCCTGGAAAGTAAGGGGAGCACAGGGAACCTGAAGACACCCCAACATGTTCCTGGGGCCTAAAAGGCTGTTTGCACTGTGCGAGGCTGTGTGCACCCCAGGACAGACCAGGAGGGGAGAGGCTGCAGCCCCCACCGGCCCCGACTGGCCTTACTCTCTCACAAAGGCTGAGGGATTTGCTCTCACAAAAGTGGGGGACACACGGGCGAGGTTTGAGGAAACCTGACCGGTCACCAGCTGACCACAAAACACACTGGCTCAGGTGGCCCCCCGTAAACAGGCATAAAAGTAAATACAAGAGTAAAAAAGAAAATCTAACGGAGAGTGTGAGCTCTGCATTTCAGGGGGTTCCGAATCTACAGAACCGGTTCTGAAAAGTTCGTAAGGAATAAGCAGCAACAGTGAAAATAAGAACAACACCCATCGGCAAAAACCAGCTCTGGGTGAGGACGCGGGAGGAGTGAGCTGATACCAGAGTTGTTACAATTTATCTAAATGTCCAGGTTTCAACAAAAAATTACGACCTGCGCAGAACTCTGGAGTTGAAAAGTACAACTGAAATGAAAATTCGCTGGAGAGTGGAAGGGAGCAGAGGGGGACGAGGCTTCTCTTTGGGGCTGCAAAAATGTCGTGACGTTACAGCCCGTCGGTGATTGCGTAACTGTGAATGGAATCGGTCGTTATATTTTAAGTGGATAATTGTGCTCATATGTGAATCGTATCGCAATAAAGTTGTTTAAAAATCGCCACAGAAAGCCCAGCACCTCAAATGCACGAATCGTTTCTACACTCGATGCACCTTCCACTCTGTTCTTGACTCATTTTGCCCCGCGTCCCGCTCGTCCCCGCTGCAGCCTCAGGCACTGGAGGTGGGTGCTGGGCGGGACCTGCTCTGCCTGCACCCTGTGCGGTGGACGCCCCGCCACCCTCCCGCCCGAAGAGCCCGTCTCCCTGGCGACGCTGCTTCCCTCCGTTTGGGATGCTGGTCATCTTAGCTTACACCCGTTTCATGCGTTAGGACATGGAGGTGTCTTGTATCATCGATGTTTTAAGTACTCGAATAAAGAATTGTTTTTAAAGCACAGCATTATCGAAAGGCTACTTTAGTGCAGGACTGTCACTAACGTGGGTACAAGGGCGAGGCTCCAGCTCGCAGCCAGCCTCGGGTCCCACCCACCTGCGCTCCATCGCAAACCGTCGGAGGCCTGCGTGGTCGAGCGTACAGACCACAGCTGCACAGCTGCGCTGGGCCCACCTCGCTCTCCCCTTGGTCACCCGTGGGGCCCAGCGCCATCTGCCCTTGGGAGGATGGATCCAGGAAACAGGCTCATCTGAGTCCTGGAAGCTGAACTCAGGACCACATGGGCACAGAATGGCAGTGTCCCACATGCCAGCCCAGAGTGGCTTGTCCCCACGGAATCTGTGCTGCATGAAGAGGGGCCAGCTCTGAGCCTTGTCACATGTGGGAATCGAAACAGGGTCCCCCACGTGTCTGAGTCTGATACCGTCATTATAGTACCTTATTTATGAAATATTTATGACTTAAAAACTTAGTTAATTTACACCAGCCATCGACTAGTTTCGAGAGTGAAATTTCCCTCACCTTTGAACGAGCTGGTGTTCCACGTGGGGCCGCAGCGCAGGCTGACCCCAGACGACTCTTCTCAGCCAGTCCGCAATCTGCTCTCCTCACCGATCTGTTCTATGGAAAATACCATTCTTATTTTAAAAAGTCAATAAATTCACCAAAAAGCTCAAATGTCAAAAAAGCTCAAAGTGACTCATGATTAGAAAAATGCACATCAGCCCAACATTGAGATGCCACTGCTTATCTATGAGATTAGTAAGATTAAAAATGTGACAACACATTCGTTGGACAGTCTGTGAGGAAGTAGGCAGTCACCTTTCACCCTGCAATCCTGCTTCTAGCAATCTATCCTGAAGATGTACCTCCGACCATAAGAAAATACACATGAACACATTTTTTTTTATGCCTACAGCACCTGATCTTCCTAGGTGGTCTCCCATCCGAGCACTAACCAGGCCCAAACCTGCTTAACTTCCGAGATCAGACATCGAGCTGTTCAGGGTGGCACGGCCGTAGACCATGGACCGTGGCTCCACTGAGGCACGAACCCAGGACCTTCTGCGGGTAAAGCAGACGTGCTAACCGCTACACTACGGAACCACGTCCCACAAGAGCAAATTTATTCACTGCAGTGTTGTTTATAATAGCAAAATATTGGAAACACCCTAACTGTCCATCCATAGGAGAGTAATTGAGTAAGCTATAGTGAACCACATCATAGAATATTATACCCCAATAAAAAAGAATTAGGATGATCTCTATGAATTGATAAAGAATGATTTCTGCGAAATACTGTTACGTCGAAAAGTCCAGTGCAAAATATTGCCTGTAGCAGGCCCTTCTGCATGTAGGAAACGAAGCGATACAGGAAAATATACACGTTTTTGTTCATCTGTGCAAAGAAATACAGGAAGGGTAAACCAGAAACTAGAGACAGAAGTTTCTTACAGAGGGTGAGGGTCGAACGGGTGGAAAGAAGGAAGGAGCAGAAACGGGTAGTGACGACTCTCACAATCCGCCTTTCTGTGTAGCTCTGACTCTCAGAACTTTAGCAAGGTTTCACCTGCCACAGAATACATAAACAATTAAAATCACAGGACGAGCAAAGAAAGACCCACAATGGAATACCAACGATAGCAAACTAAGTAAATGAATACCCTAATCACGCTGAAGGGGGTGAGGAAGAGAAGGGCTAAAATTAGTAAATCCGGAAAACAATATTTTGAGCGGATATTGTAAGGCTATAGACAAAAAGAAGTCTGTGCAAGAATTGCAACCTAATTAGTGATTTTATTTCTCCTAGCGGTATTGGTTAGTCATTCCGAAACCACTTTATGTTCATACTAGGATTGAACAAATAAGTAAATATATGAAATAATGAGAGCCGAGTTCGTCATTTCCGGAGAACGATGTTGGGGAATATATTCCTTACAAATAAAAAATGAGAGAAGGCTGGAATGAAGCCCGTGAGACTGGAATTAGAGGTAACAGCGTATGTGCATAGTATCGAAGTATCTCCCCAAGACACTCATTAATTACAAAAGGAAAAGAGAAACGTATGAGGAAGAAATCCAGCAGACACTACCCTAGCATCAATAAGGCATACGAATGTCGGGCACCCCTTGCGATGGCCCAATAGGACAGCCTTGTCGTTGTGGCACTCTTGGGCAAAACCCCAGTTTGAGAAAATTCTACAGAACAACTGACCAGTACTCTTAAAAAATGTCAAGGTCATGAGAAAAGAAAAACTGAGGAATTGTCACAAAGCGGAGGAGACTATGGACAAATGACAACCACAGACAATGTTAGATCCTACATGGATCCTGAAGTAGAAAAAAAGACATTAGTAGAAAAGCCCGTGAAATTCAAATGAGGTCTATAGCTGAGTTTCTACTTCTGTGTCCACGCTAAGTTTCTGGTTTTGATCATTTTCCTTTGGTGACATAAGATATTAACATGAGGAGGGAGTTGGTGAAGGATAAACGGAACTTTTACATAAACGAAAACTTTATTTTAAAATAAACAGTGTAAAAATAATAAATATTTGTGAAACTCTCTGCTTCCTTGGATATCTGTTGGCAGGGTTATGAATCAGTTTTAAAAGCTAATCTCCTCGTTCACGCTTTGATATGTGAGCCCAGGAGATTTTGAGTCCTAGGCGCCGTCCAGGGAGCTCCCCGTAGCTCCATGGGATGGGGTGGGGGTTGGGGAAGCACGCGGCCCCTAACGAGAGGAGAAACCTGTAAGCGCTGGAGAATGGGTAACAGCTGCCCGCGACATCTGTAATTTGAAGGAGTTAAGACGACACAGTTTATTTATCCAGATCAGTTCGCTGCACTCCCAGGGGCCTGGAGCCCATCGATACGTATCGACGTTTTAGCTACAGGAACGAGACACCGGGTCTCTGGTTCTCTATGAAAAGCGTAGAGAGAACTTGATGCCGTCATCAGCGACGAGCACTTCAGCGCGCACTGGTTCACGTTGCCCCGTCAGCATCCTGTAGGACGGGACCCAGGACCCGCAGGCCTTAGAAAGGGGCGGGCGGAGGGACTTAATTCCAACATCAGTTCGCGTGAAGGCCGTCCGACCTTGTTTGAATTAGGCGGCCTTCCGGGGCTCCCCACGGCATCCCGGGCTTTCTATGGGATCACATTTAAGGCACTAGAACCTTCGAACGCCCTAACTCTGTGAGTGGAGATATTTTTACTCTAATTTAATATTTTTATTCCTAGGACTGAGGATGGTACTTAATATATACAAGCTATTCAATATCATCTTGTTGAATGATCACGGGAAACGTTTCAGCCCTTAATTGTATAGCATCAGGTAAAATTCCGTGTAAATAAATCTTTTTTTTTTTTTCTTTTAGGCCAAGCAACCCTTGGTTGACCTCACCGATTGCGAGAACCTTGCAATCAGTTTACAATCCCTTATTTTTTAGGCCTACAGCACCCGGTCTTCCTAGGTGGTCTCCCATCCAAGTGCTAACCAGGCATGACCCTGCTTAGCTTCCGAGGTCAGACGGGATGGGGCTTGTTCAGGGTGGGGTGGCGGTAGAGTAGACAAATCTTTCTTGATACTCACTAATACTGTGAGGGTCTTTTTAAAAAACTTTTGCACTCGGTATAATTAATATCTTCGAGACAAATTTGTATGGGTCATGTTCACACATCAATAGTTGATTGTCTCGTAAACAATAAAACCTAATTACTAAATCATTATCATGATTCATATGAGAAAGTATATATATAAAAAATGATTCATGCATTTATATAAAACCTAGAATATACTTACAGTTCGAATATTCGTACATAGATTGATATGTGGTAAAATATAACATGACATGAAATATAAGACTATTTCTTTGTAACTTACTAGGTATCTTTCTGCCAAATCAGAAAAGAAACTCTTGCTCCGCCAGCGCCTTGATTCAGATGCATGTAGAGTGAGAGAGCGCTCAGGGCAGACAGTCCCTGGGCAGGGCGGCGACGCCTTAGGCCACTCGGCATGGAGGTCAAGACAGGAGGTCGGTTGCCTGTTTCAGTTAGCAGAAAGCCAGGTTCACTCACCAAGCCTCGATTGCATCATAAAAAGAGTCACAAGCATTGGAGGAACCTGGCAGATAGATTCAGGGCAGACGCCCAGTGCGGGCTTCCAGCTGCTAAGAAGGCGTTATCAAACAGACGGGGACTTCGTGCAGGAAGAACTCGGACCAAGTTCTTTTGGAAATGGATTTCCTGCCTTCTACCATCAAACATTCAGATGTAAAATAAGTTTGTTAATTTTGCAGTCCTTCTCATTCTAGTCAGAATTAGCTGTGCAACCATAAAATATAGCATGTCTTTGGTGCTGGTCTTTAGCAAAGAATGGTATCCTTCTCTGCCGCTAGTGACCCGTTCGGCAACACTTATTGTGAGCTGTGCTGGCGTCGCAGGGCTGCAAAGAGCCCTGTCGCTGCAGAGCGACAAGGAGAGAAGAGCCAAAATCCGCATGGGAGTTAAAGTCCATCGCAGTCAAGTAATTGTCCTCATTCAGCGGGCGGGAGCGCTGAGGGGCTGTAGACGCTGATGCTCGGATCCTCCTGCTAAGCCTCATGCCAACCCCGTCTGGAAATCTCCCTCCCAAAAAGTGCACATAACCGTCCAGCCCGGTTCCCTTTGCTGTCGGCTCACTTCCATTTCCATCACCCTTTCATCTTTCCACATAATTATTTCATCTATGAATATTTTATGACAGTTTGCAAGAAATCCATTTTCAAAAGCCCTTTTCAGAATCTGCCTCTGAGTTTAATAATCTTAATGGGGTAAGCCTATTTTTAAGCTGAATAGCTCAAAGCCTTGTTAGCAAGGATGCTTATTTATTTATTTAGAATCACAGTTTCAGCAAGAAGAGTCTCTTAAAGGCCCCCCCTTTTTTTTTCTGGGCTGTAATAATTTCAATATCTCTGATTAAATTTGAGAAGTAAAATCAAGTTTTAAATAATTTGGGGGCTGTAATTTGTTCCTACCATAAATTTTTATTACATATTCTTATAAAGAATAACCACAAGTGCTATGTCCTTATAGAGATGTAGAAATCGTTAGGTATGATATTGCCATTGTGTTTGAAGGAGTTTATGTCCATAAATAAAGATAATTTTAGAGGCGAGGGGGTAAATTGTTCTTTTAATAATGCAACAATTTTTTAGGATGTAGTTAATGAGATGTAGTTAAACTGAGGACAGTGAGCCTACTTTGTGCCATACACTGTGACAAATTCTGAGGCCGACAAGGGAGTAAGGGTCACGGGTGGGGGATGGGAGACTGGAGGATGGGCGCTGGAGGGTGTTGGGGGGGCAGGGTCCGAAATCAAAGGTCAATCAAACTGACTCCTTGGAGTTCTCAGGTAACTGGGAAACACACAAACCCTGTAGTATGAGGCAAACTCCATCCGTGTAACAGGAAACTCTGCATTTGGGGAGTACTGCATATTTCTTATGTGGTAAAAGATGCTTTTCCTTCTTCTTTCCCTGTTTGTTATGAAGATCCCGCGTTACCACACTTAGCTCACTGCTCCTCAGGACCCCAGGCCCACGTCCCCGGTTGTTCCAGCTCCCGTAGCTCGCTGCCATCTTACAGCTCACGGGCGCTCTGGGGCTTCGTGTTTGTTTGTTAGCTGTGAGCTTGGGGCTTTACCGTGCATCCTCGCAAAAAATTTAGAACTACCAGAAAAAAAAAAAAAACGAGAAAAAAAGAGGACGAGTGAAAAACAAAAGCATCATTGGGATTCACTTTGAAGAAAAAATGCTGACGGAAAAGAAACAGCAAAAAATGTGGGGCGCGTGGGAGGGTCTCCATCAAGGGGCGCGGGTCCCGTCCTGTAGGGCCCCATTTCTTTCCTAGGGCTTTCCTCTCCTTATTTAACTTTGCAATAGGCAATGTTTACATCATCGTGAATCTCTAAATGCTACTTACATCGAGCTTAAAATTTTAGAATCAACCTGTGGGCGATACCGAAGCTGTTTAAGCACAGCCGCAGGTCAGACAGTCAGGGAGGGAGGTTCGCAGGGAGCGGGGCTTGCGTCGGTGCAGGTCGGAGCTGCTGTGAGCAGAAGGAATTTCTTCTCTCCCTGGAAATCCCACCCCTGCTTGTTAGGCCTTCCAAGTGATAAGTCAGGCCCACTCAGACTATCCGGAATCATCCCTTATAGTTAAAGTCAAATGATCAGAGCCTTTAATTACCTCTGCAAAACCCCATCACAACAAAATCTAGATGAGGGTTTGATTGAAAACGTGTGGACTGCGGTCTAGCCAAGCTGACACGTTAAAAAACAATCACGGTCAGCTTGGCTCTGGCGGCCCATACCAATGGCCCCGGCCCATGCCCCCACCACCCCGCTTCACCAGGGGATGTTCCCACATGGTCCCGGGGCGGGGTGGGGGTTAAGTGACTGGAACCACATGGAGCCTGTCCAGAACCTGCCATGTCCTCAGATCAAGAAGAATCAGTCCCACAGGACCCGCAGCAGAGACCATAGAAATTAAAAGGAAGTGACATGGCACAGTCCACATCCATCCCTTCATTTTAAGGACGACGTTAAGAAACGGCCAGGGTGACTCGTCTGCTCCATCAAGTTCCACGTAACTATGTTAGGAAATATCCTTTAATTCAGGAGGTTTCTTTGTCTTTCTAAGGGCGAGACAGAATGCTTTCTCTCAAGAAAACGTCTCTAGTGTCCTCTGGGTTGGCACCCTCTCTTCTGAACTTACACCCAAAATAACTCAAACCAAAGCTTCCGGAACTGTCATTGAAGGTCGTCAAAGGAAGCAGTGACAGAGGTCGCCCACCTCCTTTGGGTGTCCATGTGTTAGTGTCCTGATGCCCACTTTGTCCGTGGACAGGCTGCCGGATACTGACCCACGTGCCTCCCGAGATGTGGACCCCTGCCATGATGTATGCCCGTCAGCAAGCCACGGGCCCCCGCCGGGCCCCTGCAGAGCTGTGCGGCACCCACAGGCTGAGTTTGGTGAACACTGGAGCAGAAAATCTACCATCTGGCTGGCCACGTGCATGCAGTGTCACTTGGAGCCCTGAGTGCAGCGAGCGTGGTCCCCTCAGAACCAGCAGCGCGTCATCACGGCGGCCCCACGGAGGCGGGCTCGGGGGCATCAGAGTTGGGGTGGGGGAGCGGGAGGAGGGGGCATCAGGGTTTCGGAGCATCAGGGCTCCCGGGCATCAGGGCTCCGGGGCATCGGGGCTCCGGGGCATCAGGGCTCCAGGGCATCAGGGCATCAGGGCTCGGGGCCCCCGCAGCACCAGCAGAAAAGGCCTTGGGGCGCAGGACGCTGCGCGCAGATCCGCCTCCGCGCCGGACGCTTTCAGTTTCCTCTCTCTTGGCTCACAGTGAACCCTCGGCGCCGGTGACCTCCAAAAGTGCACACGGATAGGGGTCACGTGGCTTGGCAGCCCCCAATTTCTTCAGTGCATCCATCCGAAAGGAAGGTCCTCTTATCTCCCGGAAGCCAACCTTTGACCCCGCGCCGGTGTCTTGACGCCCTTTGACCCTGCACCAGTGTCCTGACGACGCCCTTTGACCCTCGGCAGGTGTCTTGAGGCTATAGCCTGCAGCGGGGTCGGCTCAGCCTGACCCACGGGCTTCGCGCTGGTGGCTGCAGATCCGGCTGGTGGGTGGTGGACAGACAGACCTCCTTCCTCCTCCTCCCGCAGCACACCTGGGTTACCTGTTTCTAGAAAAAGGCCGCGTCTCAAGGATCCTGGGTCCCTTCAGCGGGGCCGTCTAGCGGCCGGAGCCCCGAAGACCAGGCTGGACAGCCGCCGCGTGAGCAGTGTCGCCCACCCGGCTCTGCAAGCGGCCGGCGGGAGGGAGCCGAGGCCCGCGGTGCAGCGTGACAGCGACGGAGGGTCTGTCTGGCCGGACAGGTCCAGCCTTCACAGTGGCCAGCGGCGCCCCCAGCGCCCGCCACAGCCGACGAGGCCCATGGGAAGGGCCGGCTCACAGTCACCATCCTGGGCCCAGCCCCCGACCCGCTGCACCTGCCACCACGCCAGATCGCCAGCATCTCCCCAAATTTCCAGAACTATCACCACCAGACCAGGTGACAGAAATGGGATCCCCTCCCTGAGAGGCCATTAGCTCCACGAATGGCCCCCTGGCTTTCCTGCTCCACCCCCGGCTCACAGAAGTATTTCCACAAGACGATGGGGCCACTGGCATCTCCCGAACCTGCTCAGTGGGGAGCAGGAGAGGTCCTCTCACCGTGACCCCCCCACAGGGCACAAGGCCACTCTGGCCGGTGCTGCCCGGCGCCCGCGGGAACCCGCAGTCCAGGACGCGGAGGTCCCCGGCCCCAGGAGCAGCTGGACCGCGCATCGGACCGGGTAAGATGGCTTTCAGCAGGGAGAAAGGTGCCCTGAACCCCGCTTGTCCTCCGGTGCCCTGCTGGCTCTTCGTGGAGGTCCCCCGGGAGTCGGTGGTCTCGGCCCCCGTGGAAAGGGAAACCTCCCAGCGGAGGGCGGCGCCGTGGGCTCCCGAGTCCGCACTGCTGTAAACACGGGCGCAGAGAGGGTGGGAGAGCACCCCGAGACTCCTTCCGTCAGCCTAAGAGAAACTTCTAGCTGTACCTCAGTTACAAAAACCTCATTTTTTTTCCTGAATTTTACTTTTTGCTGTGTGATTTTCCCACTTAAGGATTCAACATAACAGAACAGTCCCTGACTTACCTCACTGGGTGATCCTTTTCGTTATTTTTTTTTTTATACTTGTGAATCATTTTAATGAAAAAGACCATATAATGGAAAAATAAGTTATTACTTAAATTTTACCCTTGAGGAACATAAGGGAATTTTCCAGAGTGAAAAAAGGTAAATATCCTAAAAGAGATGCTGGTTTCACAGATCCATGCATTAACCAAAACCTTTCAGTTGTGCGCCTAGGATCTGTGCACCCCAACACTATGAATGCAGAGAACCGCACACGTAACGGGGTTCGAATGTGGGCAGCTGAAACACAGTTGTAAATTTTATCGTAGACATATTTAACCACAATTTAAAAAAGGTCTGGGCATTTCACTATATGTAAATTTGTCTTAAAAGAAAGATACTTTAAAGCTCCGTCCTTGTGTTAATTGACCATCTGCAGAACACAGGGAATTATATGATATAAATACTCTCTTCAAACCATAATGTACGAGCTCGGCCTGCGATGTGGGATTTTATCCTTTGAGGGAGCATTACTCCCCCACTTTATTCGGGCAAGTACCCTACACGGTCCCTGGCACGGTTTCCCAGAGAGGCACATCTTCAGGGAACGACTGCTGATGCTGCTGTCACCACTTCTGCCCGGAGCCCAGAGCAGTGTCTGCACAGCACCTCCCGTGACAGAACGGGACCCCACACCAGGCTCTGCAGACCGAGGTCTCTGAAGATTCTCTGTGCAGCAATTAGGCTGCCAGGAGCAGGCAAGCGGACAACGAGTTACTGAAGAGCCTGCTCCCGTGGAGGCCACCCACAGCTCGGCAGTAACTGGTGAAGACTTTGTTGATTTTTATTTCTCACCTTTGGAAAAAAAAAATCAATCTCGTTTGAAAACCTCTGTACAGTAAATACAAAAATGCTTTTGTCAGATGAAGATGCTTTTAACAGCAGTTCAAAACACAGCTAAGCCAAGTTAACGGTCTCAGAAGAAAAGAAGAAAGAGAAATATGTCCTGGGAAGATGTTTGTCTCTTTGCTTTCCTTTCAACCAGACACACTGATGTGTTCCAGGGAAGCCTGGATTTCTAGAAGACATTCTTTCTGAGACCTTCCAATTTATCAATTTTGACAGCGTTGGCCACAGTTTAAATCAACTCTCTTTTTCCACATTCGTTGGATTTATTGAGCTGCTGAAGCAATTCCCAGTGTCTTACATTCTGACCCAGTATCTGCTCTGTGTATCCTAAAATGGACATTCTTCATCGATACCACATAAAAAAGAAAATACTTCTGAGGAAATGTAGAACTTGTACATTAAAAACAAAACAAATGTCTCTCCCCGCCTCCAACTCTTCTGATATGATAAAGTTTGAGTTCACGGCAAACATAAGTTCTCAAAAAGAATACAGATTCAAACAGAGGGTAAAATCTCATAGGATTTAACTGCATAACAATGTTCGATTTAGCACTTAGAACAACTAAAGTTAATTTTAAAAGAACAGAAAGGAGCAAAAGTATCTTAGCAAAACTATATTTGAAAGAAAAAACTAAGAGGTTTTAGCTGACTATGAGTTTATATAAATAAGTAGTATTATATTTATTTGAACAGTTTTTTTTTTTTTTTGCAAATTACACGAAATAATGCTGCTATGGCAGATGCACACTTTCGCATAATTCGTGAGGAAGGTTCGTTTCACAGTTTCCTCTGGTTAGATGATACTTAGAGAATGGCATCTATTTCTGGGATTACATTTATTTTAAAAAGGATAAAGAAAAATAAAAATGCATCCAGAGGAGAATAACTAGGATACTGAAGACCCTAAAACCAAGTCATACGGGAACTACCGAAGGCGTCAGCTTCTCTGCGGGAACGAGAAAAGACGGCGTTCACTTATCTCTACACGCCCGTGGGGCACTAAGGAGACCACAGATCAGAACTATTTCACGTTGTATTAAGACGTGGCCCAGTGTGTGAAAATTAAAAGGCAACTGTCTGAATAAAAAGGCCGCCTCCAAGGTCATAAAAGTGCTGTTTAGAGAAAGTCTTTAAACATGTAGAAAACCATCAAATTATGTTGTCTGGAGGTTATTTTTTTCCTTGACATAGAATTGAAATGAACGATTTTGTTTTGTTCTGTTTTTTTTTTTTTTTTAATTTTAGAAGTGTAATTTTATTCTTTCATTTCTTATATTGCTTCTCATTATATATCATCTATCATTCATTTTATTGTTTAATTCTACAGACTTTTTTTCCTCCAGATAATTTTAAGATTTTTCTCTTTATTTCTGGTTTTTTATAAATTTGACTACAAGGTATATTTTATTTGTATTTATCCTGATTGGGGCTGAGTATCTTTGGTGTGTAATTTTATAGTTTTCATTAAATTTAGAAAATTTTCAGGCATTATTTCTTCAAATGCTTTTTCTGCCATAATTTCTTTTTATCTCTTTTTCTTCTGGGACTTCAAAAACATCAATGTTATTTTACCACTAGTCACTGAGTTTCTGTTTTTTTTTTTTCTCCCCTCAATATTTGTTTTTCCTCTATGCGATTCAGCTTCAACGAGTTTCTAATGTCTTGCCTTCATGTTAATCTGTCTTTTATTCTGCTGTGTCAGATCTGCATTACACCCATCTGGAGTTTTCATTTGGTTACTTTTTATAGTTTTCATCTTTCAACTGGGGATCCCTACACAGTTACC
>NW_006442117.1:4320862-4380147 GCF_000325575.1 Pteropus alecto | reverse complement strand
ATATTTGCAATAGCCATTTAAAGTCCCTTACTCCTAATTCCAAAAGCTCTATCATTCCTGGGTCTAATCAACTGATTGTTCTGTCTCCTGATTATGGATGTTATTTCTGTCATAACATAATATTTTTTAATTAGAATATATTGTAGATGCTACATTATTGAGAATCTAAATTTTTTTTCTTCCTTTGAAGGGTGCTGTGTTTTCTTCTGGAAGGCATTTCATTAATGTTAGATCAGCTTTTCTTTCAAGGCTTAGTTTTACACTTTCATGAGGCAGATCTAGAGAAGCCATTACTCTAAATCAGTGTTATCTAGAAATTACTATCATGATGGTAATGTTTTCCATCATCACTCTTTAATACCATAGCCACTATTCACTTGTAGCAATTAAGCATTTAAAGTGTGGCTAAAGTGACTTTATACTGTAGGCAGTTGTAACACAATGGTAATTATTTGTGTATCTAAATATAGAAAAGGTACAGTTAAAAATTCACTTACGGTGAATGGAGCTTGCAGTCCGGGAGTGAGGGTGACGTCATGCCCCGGGCATGTCCTCATACTGCTGTAGACTTTATAAACACTGTACGCTTAGGATACACTAAATTTATTACCATTTTTTTCTTCAATAATAAATTAACCGTAGCTTACCATAACTGTTTTACTTTCTAAACATTTTAATTTTTAAAATTTTATATTCTTTTGTAATAATACTTAGCTCAAAAACACATTGTACAGCTATGCAGAAATATTTCTTTACATCCTTAGTCTGTAAACTTTTTTGTTTTAAGTTTATTTATTTTTGTACTTTCTAAAATTTTTTGTTTAAAACTAAGACAGAGCCGCACACGTTAGTCCAGACCGACGCGGCGTCCGGCCATGAGGGTCACCGTCTCCCACGCTCCACGTCTTCTCGCTCTAGAAGGTCTTCCGGGGCAGTAGGAGGCACGGGGCTGTCATCCTACGACGACGACGACACCTCCTAAAGGACCTGGCAGAGGCTCTTTCTGAGGAGCTGTCACTCTGTCCAGAAATACGTTCGTGGTGGTTTGCTCGGTCTGTTCGCTTGTTTGTTCGTTGTTAATCATAGATTTGCTTGGAAGCAGCTCATGTGCCACGAACATTCCTTTTTATTAATGAACACCTTGTGATGTTGGGTGCATGTTGTCAAACATTTTAAGGAGCTTGTTGAGGTTTGCGAAATCTGCTAAACCCCTTCACTGTGAGTTTTCTCGGGCGTCTTTTTTTCCTCCTCCTGCAGTTTCTTTCCCTTCTTCAGCTGTGGCTTCCTGCGGCAGCCGCTCGCAGTCAGTGCCTCAGGGACCACCTGTGCGGATGCCTCATCGCCATTCTCATCCGACCCAGGCCAGCCACAGCCCTGTTGACTTTTGCACCTTCCTCATCCTTGGCAAACCTTTAGAGCGTTATCTTTCAGATGCCATTCGTACTCTGCTGGCGGTATCATCCCAAGCCCAGGCCAGGCTTCTGATGCAGCCGTAGGCGTTTTAATTCTTCCAGACTTGCCCCAGCGCCTCCTCGGACACAGGTCCTTGGACACAGGTCCTCCTCGGGCAGTTGGCCTTAGAAGTTTCTACGAGTCTTTGATACATTGGTTCGATCAAAGAGGCGGTGGTTGGAGGGGTAAACACTACTCTGATTTCGGGATGAAGATCAACAATAAAAGAAGGCTGTCTGGGAGGATTATATTTCTGGAGAAAATCTTGAAAGGTATGTTAGTCACCGAAGAGTGTCCCTCCATTTTGCTGGCACGGCAGTTCGGGAGGGCATCATAGAGGAGTTGGGTCACCCATGCCTTCTTACTGCTCCTGTAGGACACTGGCACTGTGTGCTTCTTGACATGCTTGATGGCCCTGAGGTTCTCACTGTGTCAGTTCACAAAGAGTTTCAATGTGTAGCCTGCAACTTTGGCTCCAAACAAGCTTGTTACTCTGTCCTTAAAAGGCTTGAAAGCTGGCGTGGACTTGGCTTCCTTACGAATGAGGGTTTCATTCACATTGAGTATTTACTCTGGCGAGTAATTTTCCTCCATGATCAGCTTATCTAAAGTTTCCAAAAATTCTTCAGCTGCCTTTACATCAGTACTCGCACACTTAGCTAGCACTCATTTTCACATTATGTAGTAAATGCCAATTCTTGAATCATTTAAACCACCTGGAGCGAGCAGTAAATTCAACATCATAATCTGGTCCAGCCTTTTTTTTCAACATCGCAGACGCAGTTTTTGCTTTGGGCGTGATCGTCACGGTGCCGAGAGGGATGCACTCTGTGTCTGTCTTCAGCCCAGGTCGTTGGCAGTGCCTCCGTGTCTGATAAAGGCCCTTCTCCGATGTTTGTCTCATTGCTTCAGTGCAGCAGACCCTTTAGCAGCTTCCAGCACGTGGTTCTCGTTCCTCAGGATCACAGCTGTGGGGGGATGGGACGTGCCTGCCTGGTGAGCATGATTTTCCCCTGTCAAAATCCTTAGTTGCTTTTAATTTGGTTTGCAGGTCAGTCGCTCAATGGTTTTAGTATACATTTAACAGTGGATTTTGTACACTTATGGGCCACGATGAACAAAACAACACGAAATTAAACCAAACGCGGAAGATGCAATCAAGAGACGCAATGAACATGAGACGTAGGAGACCGTTACAGCCGTAACGTGGCACTCTGTACAGCAAACCTTTTTTATAAGTAGAAACAGTACACTCTAAAATAAGAACAAAAAGTATAGTATAGTAAATAGATAAAGCAATAACAGTCGTGTGTTATCATTATCACGTATTATATACTGTAAGTAATTGTATCTGTTACATTTTTGTACGGCTGCCAGTAGGGTTGTTGACACGAGCATCACCTTAAACACACCTTGCACTACCGTGTGATGGCTACTATGCCACTAGGTGACAGGAATTTTTCAGTTCCGTTATAACCCTCGTCGTAAATGTGGTCTGTCATTGACCAAACGTCGTTATGCGGTGCATGACTACAGTTTGTAAAGATTGTCTTAGTATTCGTAGAATTACTTAGACTGCTGAAAGCAAATCAGAAGATTGAAGATTTCTCTTGGAGTTTATTCTGTAGAATTTGAAGCTTGAACTGCCAGGGTTGTATAGGCATCAACTCTAATAACTTCACAGTGCCACATCGCCACATGGCAAAAATAGGATGTGCCACTCAAGCAGAAACCTACTGCTTCTGTTAGTAACGTGGAAGAAGCTTTAAGTTGTTGAAGGGTGAGTGACAAGACAGAGATCTTACATTAGACACAAAGACTTTAATTTGATTCTCAAATTAAAACTGAACAAAAGAATTTAACAAGCTCAGAAAGACCTCAATCAAGAGTCTCTTCTGTGAGTTGAAAAATAAACCATAATTGCTGTTTACTTTAAACTAGTCCTGAACAGCATATAAGAAGTGTTTCCAGGGAGGAGAAATAATGTAAATTTTCTCTCTCATTCAGTTTCTTTGCTTGCTGCTGTATTATTTGAAAGTATTCATCATAAATTTTATGCATCATTTAACATTTTGGTAGTGCAGCTTTTATGTAACCCCCAACCGTTTTGTTGCAAAGCTTGTAAGTTATCATCACTTAAACACAGGTGACAACATGCCACATTATGAGTAGGGGGAAAGACATTTTTTCAATATTGGCCACTTAGCAATCTGTTCCCACCAGTATCTATGCATCAGGAAAAAGAAAATTCACCTATTTTATATATATCAGCTCTGATGTGATCATTTCTCCAAGCTGCTAAGATTTTACTGATAAGTTCGCCATCTTCATGATTCTTGACCTTCCTTGCTGTGCCGCCTACACCCACAACACATCAGCCACTACTAGCTCCATTATTTCTGGGGCAGGTAGCACTATTTGTCCACATCCGCTTCTTCCCTCCCGGCCACTGGCCACTGGCCACTGCTATGCTTTCCCTGGAGGTCGTGAGTGTCCCCGCCCCCAGTGACTGAGAGCAGCCTTCCTGGAACAGCAGGCGCCCTCTGCTGGGATCCCAGCGGAGAAGCAGGGGTCGAGGCTGGAACCCACCTGTGTGGAACCTAGAGTTAAGTCCAGACGATATAAAGGAGCTCCATGGTCCCCTCTGCATGGAATAAATAATTGTTGCTATCGGCTACCAAGTCACGCAGTGGTTTGTTAGGGAGCAAATCGAATCTCTAAGAACGATCTTTCCCCAGGGAGGTGTACGCGGGCTGCTCTTAGCCAGAGGACCGCTGAGAGATTTGCCAGTCCCGAGTCATAATTCCCAGTGAGGTTTCTAACACGGACAGTATTTTTCGCGTGGCTCTCACAGTTTTTGTGCAACGTGAATATCTAGTTTCTGACATCTGAAGTGCTATAATCATATACAAAAAAAAAAAAAATAAGAAATAAGAAGGAATAGACATAAGTAGATGAGGAAAATGCAAACATTTTGGCTGTAAAACTGTCGGTTTTACGTAAACCATCTGTGTGTACTTTTATTGATATATAAAGATCCAGTCCGTTGGGAGATGATAAGATGACTGGCCGGGAAGAGCTCATGGCCGTTCTGACACTGTGATTCTGAAGTCCTGGTCCGCGGTTAGGTGACCCTCCCCGGGTGACCCTGTCGCTATTACACCTTCTCCCGTCTGTCTCGCTAGACCGTGGACTCAGGGAAAAGCACGTTCCCCTCAGTCAGCGCTTTCGCCGCAGCACATTCCCGGCCCATGGCCGTTGCCATGACTTGTTTTTCGGGGAGCTTGTCGAATGTCACTTGAATTGTGATACTAAGCGTATAGTATCAGAACTAAAACCTTTTTACCTTTATCCTCTGATACAAGTTGTTCTTGCTTATATCAAACGGACTTTGAAACGTAGCATGGAAAAAAGACAGGACTACCCCAAAATGGTGTAAATTAATCAAGTAAGAAACAGTTAAAGCGCACGTTTTCTCTTAATTGTCCCTGGCCCTTAGTTCAGCATTTTTTCTTCCTCTGCCCGCCTCCAGATCGCGCTGAATGAAACGTGTGTACCCGGGAGAGGAAGTAGATAAAATGTGGGAAATCGATGTTACAAGTGAAAAACTAAAAGTTGAAAAAGTCAGTGACAATAGAAAATAGGAATCATGACATCTTCAAATAATCACAAAATAAATGTGATGAGCTTGTGACATAGATTTGATAATCCAGGTAAAGTCAAATTTGAGTGACTTCGGAAGACCAGATGAAAGCAATGGTTGGGACTCGCCTTCCTGGAAGAAATTCGGCTGACGCACTGGGCAAGCAGAGGGAGAGGGGAGTCAGCGGGAGAGAGAATGTCTTTGTCACAGTTTAGAGTCAATTCCAACACCAGGTTTGGGTGAAAGGGACGAATAGACCTCAGAATTTTCCGTTTTAGATTTCTTGCGTATAATGGCATAGATGATCACGTTGGTAACTATTTTAAGTGTTTTAAGTATGGCATCAATTAGATTACCAAAGTGGCCTGAATGTGCAGTTAAAGGAAAACAGATATATATATCCTTATTCATATGTAATAAAATCCAAATGTTAAACATGCATATGAGTGTGCATGTCTAAAGGTTGTATGGCAAATAGTGTATATTTTAACAAGCTGTATGGGGTTTTATTTGTATGATTCCTTTAAGAATGAGGGCGGCTATAATTTTTTTATTAGTAGCAATTTTCCAGAAACTTTTGGGCGAAGGGGCAGAAACTTTTGGGCAAAAGGGGGGGGAAAAAAAGGTGCCTAAAATATATTGTATGCCCATAAAGAGAAGTTGGGTGTCAAGAAAGGTCATAGCAACAAATGATAGACACTGTGGAGGACAGTCAGTGAAGGACAGCCACTGTGAGGACAGCCACTGTGAGGACAGTCACCGTGAAGGACAGTTACAGTCAAAGAAGGACAGCCACTATGAAGGTTTTTGTAGGTGACAGTTACTAGAAATCAGGATCCTAATGGAGGGAGAAGATCCACAAGAGGGTTGAATTTGGGGTCCACGGGTCTCTCGGTGACCCATGGATTGGCCAGAAGGGACCTCAGAATCCTGCTGTGTGAAGAAGTGTGAACATGAGCAGTCATGAGCGGGGGGCGGGGCGGAGGGAAGGGGGACGAAGTCCATCATATTGATCGGTCTGAAAGAAGTCCCTGACCCACAGAGGTTCAAGAACCACTGGCATTGGACTTCACAATATAGGAGATATAATTAGAAGTCCGCTTATTAAATATCAAATCTATGGAGAGAAAATTAAGAGAAAACAAAGATCAAATGTTTCAGAATAGACTGTGGAAAGTGCCTGGGCTGCAAACACTTGGCAGCCGGACCTCGGGCCGTCCCCTCAGGCCTGGGTCCCTCCGGAGCCCTGGCCTGGCCTGGCCTGGCCGCCCCCTCAGGCCTCCTGCCCCTCCTCCTGTTTTCTCTCAGCATTTCCTCGGCATCTCGTGTCCAGTGCCCTTAATTCTTCAGGAGAGTCATCAATAAATATGCCTCATCGTCTGCCGTAGATGAGCTTTAAACTGCACTGCGAGCGTCTGAGGCAGTGACCGCACGAATAAGCGTCATGAGCATCTTCCGAGCTGACTTCCGATGGCTGCTCGGAAGACATGGCGCAGGGGCCTGAAGCCTCCCCAGGACCCAGTGTCCCCCAGGCTACACGCTGGGTCGTCACCGAGACAGAAAATCAGAGTACATTCACAGACGACCCGACGACCGGCCAGTTTTGTCAGTACGCACATCTATGGGACGAAGAAAATCTGCGCATCGCCACGTTTCATTTGTAAACAGTGTTACCCCATCGTTTGCCGTGGACGTGAACCCCGCGGAAGACTTGTCCTTGGGCGACAATCTAACACCGGTGGGTCATCGTCACAAACGTGTTAGTCGTACACTGTTCTCATCCGTCGAATATTGTACCTGAGAGATGGCTCAGCACCGTCCCGGCCTCATTACGTGACAATGCCCAGGAAAAGGTTATTGGCCGTCTGCCCAGGTGCCGCTCTCTCAGCCCCGCCATTCTTCTCACAGACGCGCTGGAGGGAGGACAGGCCAGGGCGAGCTTCCCTTTGCTGCAGGGGTGACCGAAGGGTGACCGAAGGGTGACCGCGCACGAAATAAATACCTGGCTTTCCCTCGTCCTGTCCCCTCGTTCGTAAGTGAGGGTGGGCATGCTGTGTGCCTCAGGAGGTGGGTGAGTGAGACGGGGTGACCCACGGCCGCTCCTCCCGCTGACATCGGCGGCCCAGCGTTCGGCGCCACCACGTTTTCCACCAGGGGGCAGTGTGTGCGGTGGGAACTTCAAGGTGAGTGCACCACGGGCTTGCACTGATCCCGGTGGAGTTTAGCGGATGCAGGTAGTTTCAGAAGACATCGATGCTGCGGGAAACCAAGAAAGAATGGCCGAGGAGCCGCGTCCAGTATCTGATGCATCATGGAATTTCCGAGTCTGTTCCTGCGTCATCGCAGCGGCCTTGGTGGCACCGAATCAATTTTAAAGACAGGGATTGGGGGGGTGGGGGGTCAAACGATGTGCCCGCATCTGCGGCGCCAGTGAGCGGCCGCGCTGGGCATGAACCCAGAGCTCGCCTGGGCCCGCGGAGCTGCGTGCGGGTGGCGGCGGCCCCGGTGGCCCCCGGGAAGCAGCGTGTGGAGCTGGACAGAGGTCACTGACCACGCTGTCCCTGGCGGGAACCCGGAGCGGGCCTGGACTCCAGGACAGTCGACGGGACTAGACCACGGGGTGACCACTCTGGACGGCACATAAATGTCGAATCACCATGTTGTACACCTGAAGCTAATATAAGATTGTGTCGACTATAATTAAAAATCGAATTTTAAAAAATGGTACAACCAAAAATAGAAATAAGGGAGAGAACTGCCGGCGTTTTCTTTCCCACCCGCTCTTACTTTGGGGTCGCTTAGTTTTCTGGGCGCAGCCTCCCGCAGGCATCAGCACCCCCAGTCCTGCGACGCCGCGGCTCTGACGGTCCCTCCCCTCGGCCCGCAGAGCCGGCGCCCCGGGTGCGAGCGCGGAGATGCTGGGTCCCGTGTGACCCCCTCGAAGGCCAACCAGAGGCCGAAAACCTCCCGGGCGGAAAGTCACACAGCAGGTTCCTGGGTCGCTAGCGGGCCGCGGGTCACCGCCACCGCCACCACCGCCACCGCCCGTTCTGTCCCCCGCGCCTGAGGGGAGGGGCGGTCAGATTGCAGTTAGTGGGGAGCTTGTCGCCTCCCTGCGCCTGGGGCAAAAGCGGACGGCGGCCCTGCACCCCGCTTTCCCGACCTGCGGCGGGGATCATGGGGAGCGTTTACGGAGTATTAGCAAGACCACTTTTGAGGAGATTTAGCTTAAAACTTGCAGTCAACTAATTCTTCCTTCTCTCCTTCAATCGTCATGTAAATAAGGATTTTTTTTTTTTTCAGTACAAACTATCCTCGGTTCACAAGCCGACAGTGTTTCTCCAGGTCATCCGTAAGTCATTTGCTCTCAATAAGTTGTCACAAACTAGCAATTAACATAAACGTCAACTAGGTCCCAGGCTGGCCCACGGGACTTAACCCAGGGGTGACGAAGTCTGTCCCCCAAACCGCCTTCGCTCATATCCCCATTCACTCCCTAAAGAAGTGGGTTCCCCGGGTCAGGGGACCACGTCCCTCCTTCTGGCTTGAGGAAGTTAGATGACCCCAACAGCTGTCACTTCTTATTGTCCACACCGTGCAAAACTAAGTGTTTTCTATGTCTGTTTAAGAAATGTCGATATTTATGTGCATTTACTTAAGAGAAAGTCCTGCCTAATGTCAGATAACTTCCACACTGGTTTTCAGAATTTAATCTTCATTCAAATTATTTCTTAAGACTGTAATTTAGTGTATCTGGAGTGAGGCCTAAGAATCTGTACTATAAACAAACTCTCCAAAGAAATCATTTATTTTAAATCGAGATACAATTAACATAGAAGAATAAAATGCACGGATCTTAAGTGCTGGCTGTGACGAGTTTTCACAGTGGTGTGACCACCACGGCAAACCAGATGTACAACGTTCTGTCCTCTGGGATGTCCCAACGTGCCCTTCGGTGTCCTCACACCACGTGGGGTGGACGCGCTCTGATTTCCACCGCGCAGACGCGTTTTGCTGTTTTAGAACTTCGTATGAATGGAATCAGACGACACGTTCTCTCTTGTGTGTCTCGCAGTGGGTCACGGGAGCATTTCTTTTCCTAGCTGAGTCACATTTATTGCACGAACACACAGTAAGTCCTCACAACTTCGTCGACAGTTTCTGCGACTAACTGAAGCAACGTGCACCAAAATCCATTTGACCACAGGCTTATTTACAAATCCATTTGACCACAGAGTTCATTCGTAGGCACCTTTTCGAGGTGGTAAGGGAGCCACAGTGAGTGAAGTGGCCTTGTGTGAGGATCTGCTGTCTGGGGCGGCCCATGATTTCGTCCTCCAGTTCATGGACATTTCCAATTTGAGGCTATTGTGAATCAGACTGTAACGGACATCGGTGTGTCATTCTTTCTGAGGACTTATGTTTTCACTTATCTTGGTTTAAAAACCTCGAAGTAGAACTGCCGAGTTGTAGGTAGATGTGTTTCTTTACCTTACAGGATCAAAAGGCTCTCCAGAGCTGCTGCCCAGTTCCACACGAACCCCGAGAACGGGCAAGATGGTGCCACATCACCCCTGTGTTTTGCATTAGCAGTCTTTTTGATTTTAGCTGTGGTAAGATGCGTGAAGTGGTACTCTACTGCGGTGCAATTGGCATTTTCTGATAACTGTGATTGGAGCACCTTCCTCATGTGCATATTGGCCATGACATTATCTTCCTTTGGAACATACCCGTTCAAGACTTTGCCCATCTTCTTACTGGCTTATTGTCTCTATGTGTCGATCTAAACACATTCTAGGTTGGGTTCCTATGTCATATGCGTGGATTGTGACTATTTCTTCTCAGTCACGACGCAGTCCTCGATGAGCAGAGACTTTCGATTTTGAAGATGTCTGGTTTGCATTGTTTGCTTTTATGATCTGTGCTTTTGGGTCTTTTCTACTAAATCTTATCTACTGCAAAATCACAAAGACGTATTCTTATTTTCCTCAAGAATCTTAAGGTTAAAATTTTTTCATGTAGGTCTGTGATCCAACTGCAATCACTTTTTGTGTATTGAGTGAATTAGAATTTAATATTCATTTTTATACGTATATGCTGTTTTTCCATTCATTTAAATATACATTCCTTTTCTAAATTGAGTTAACTTAATAATTGTATTGCCATTCAATTGATAATATAGGTATATGTCTACATCTGGACCGTCTCTTTTGTTCCATTAATCAGTTTGTCTACCTTGATACAAATTTCTTACCGTGTTGATTACTACAGCTTTACCACAAGTTGAGTAATTTTAATCCTTCAAATTTTTCTTCTTTTTCAAGATATTTTGGTTACTTTAGATCATTGGCATTGACATATAAATTTTAGATTTAGCTTGTCAATTTTCTAAGAGTTCTTTTGCTGAGAATTTGATTGAGATCGCATTACATCTATATCTTAATAATGGTGAATATTACAACCTATGAATATGATGTATCTTTCTATTTATTTAGCTAATCTTTAATTACCCTCAACAATGTTTTGTAGTTTTTAGTGTAAAAGTCTTGAATATATTGTGTCTGTAGGTATAGGAGGCTGAATAATTGCCCCCAAAGCTATCAAAGCATAATCCTCAGAACCTGAGAATGTTACTTTACATAGCAAAGGGGGAAAAAGAACATTACACATGTGATTAAGTTGATTATCCCAGATTATCCAGTTGGGCACTATACTTGCTCACATATTTCCTTATAAGAGGGAGGGAGAGAAAAATTACACAGACGCAGAGGAGAAGGAATACAAAGATGGGACAGAGATAGGTGTGAAATCGGCATTGAGGATGAGAGCGATGCAGCCACAAGCCAAGGAACGCCGACAGCCACCGGACCCTGAGAGACCGGGCACGGATTCCCCTCTACAGCCTGCAAGGGGACACCGCCCTGCGGACACTTCGTTTCAGACTTCTGGCCTCCAGAACTGAGACAATAAATTTCTGTTGTTCTGAGCCACCAAATTATGGAAATTTGTTACAGTAGCCACAGGACAGATCTCAAATACATTTCGTTAGCTTTATTCCTAGGTATCGGGTTTTTTATGCTATTTTAAATGGCATTTTTAATTTTATTTTCAAATTGGTTATCGTTAGCTGAGAAATATAACTGATATTCTAACCTTGTACTTCATGATCTTGCTAAATACTTATTACTTCTAGTAGTTTGTGTACCTGTGTGTGTGTAGTGGGGGTTATACATTCAATAGAGTTTTTATAGGTACACGACATATAATCTATAAATGAGAGTTTTATTTTTTTTCTTTTGCAAACTCTATGCCATTTATTTCTTTTTCTTAGCTACTGTTCAGGACTTCTAGCATAATGTTTAAAAGAAGTGGTGAGAGCAGATGTCTTTTTCTTGTCCCAGATATTAGAAAAAGAAAGTTTAATGTTTTATAATTCATCATAAAGTTGGCTATTGCTTTTTGTCAATAATCTTTGCTAGACTGGAAGAGCTTCCTTAAACCTCTAGTTTGCTAGTAAGTTTTTTTTCTTTTATGTATGGACTTTTGTCAATTGCTTCTTCCTCCATCTTCTGAGAGAATCATATGTTTTATCCTTTATTGAGTTAATATGGTGAATTTAATCATTTGGCTATTAAACCAATCTTCCACTATGGGGATAAACTCCAACCGATAATGATGTACTATGTATTGCTAGTTTTAATTCACTAATTTGTTAAGAATTTTGCGTATGTGTTCAAGAGGGATATCGGTCTATAATTTTCTTTTAATGTCTATTTCATGTTTTAGAATCAGGATCTTCATAAAGCGAGTTGAGATGGATTTTATCCTTTTCAGTTTTCTGAGTTTATGAAATATTGGTAATCTTTATTCCTAAAATGCTTGCTGGTATTCCAGCGAAGCCATCTGGGCCTGGAATTTGTTTTAGGAAGGGTTTTTATTATGATTACAATGTCTTTAATAGATATATAGGGCTATTTAGACTTTCTATTTTGTTTACTGTCGATTTTGATATGTTGCGTTTTTTTGACTTGTTCCATTTCATCTAACTTACTGAATTTACTGCATAAAGTCGTTCATAACATTGTCTTATTACCCTGTACGTGTCTATAGAGTTAGCCCTTCTCAGCCCTTCTGCCCCCAGCCGTTGGGGTCCACATTCATTCGGTGAGGGACAACGGGAAAGAGAGCAGTGAGCGTACAGGCTCACTTTGCGCTGGCTTTTCTCGGTATTCTAATTGACTTTATCAGCCCGAACGTAGTCGTTACAAATTTGTTACAAGCGCTACTGGTTTCTCTTTGCATCCTGTCTACGCTGGATTCTTCTCACTCTTCCAGGCGGGAAAGCAATAATGTTTCTCCTTGCTCCTAGGAAGGACTTACCGCTTCCCAGATTTTAGCTTATTTAGGCCTATTTCTGTCCTCAGCTCTCTGGTGGATTTTTTAAAACTATGATTTTGTAGCTTGTAGCTTATCTGGCTTCTTATTATTATTATTAGGGTAGAGTAATAGTCTCTTATAACTTTCTATATCCCAACCGGAAAGGAACTGCGTCACGAACAACTCTTGCAAAGCCCTTTCCGAGGTGTCCGAAAAGGGAAATAAAGAACAGCTAATCTCACTGGGGTGCAGGTTAAGGCTCCAGCTGTAAGTTCTCGGCCCCGTGGATTTTCATACCTCCCATCAGGGCGCGCTTGCTGCTTGGAACATTTCAACAAATGCATGTTGTGCTTCCATTATCAAAGAAAATGGGATGTTAGGAAGTTTATACTGCAGACTCGAAATACCAGCCTTGAAAATAACTGCTTCATAAAAATCTTAAGACCTCATTTCTTCTTTTTCTTAGAATGAAGATTGAGAGTTAGCAATCTTCAATCTAACTCCTCAGTTATAAAATGTCTCCCTTTTATTCCATACCAGAACAAACTTTATTCCAGATGGTGATGCTTAAGCTAAGGAAACAGCACTTTTAATGAATTTTAAAATTAAACCAGAGAGAGGTGCTTTGACAGTTGGAACAAGAGGATGTAATTCTAGGTACGTACTTTTCCACTGGAAGTTTTCATTACTTATTTATAACTAGCATTTACCGTGTCAAACTTTTCTGTTTTTTAAAGGGAAAAAGAAACTTTTTCTCGATCTTTTTTGCATCTGCGTTGTCTGGACTCTGATAATCTCTGGAGAGATTCACATGCTTAATAACTTCCGAAAGATCTGTATTGAAATAGTCAACGTTTTCTATTACATCACCACAGTTTAAATTAAGGGTTCGTGCCTGTGAGGTCATACATAATTCATACCTTCTGTTTGAGGCACTCGAATTAACATTTTCACTCTCTTCTGCGAAGCATCCCCTGCCTTTTACAGTCACAAAAAGTAGAGTCAAGGTAACTCCCGCAGAGCGCAGACAGGTGACTGTCACCTGCATGTCTTTTGGGCACCGCATTTCGAGATCTGGTGCCCAGTCTTCCAGTTCACCGCACTGGACTTTTTAATGCTTTTTCAAGTATCTTCCGACCCTTGATAACTAAGATCGAAGTACACAGATGAACTAAATACACCCCCGAATGGTACCAAACTAAAAAGCTATTTGATAACAAAACTTATCACTTTTCATGACCAGGATGCTCCGGTTCCCACTTAGGACACCCTATGCTCACCAAACCGAGGCACTTAGAGCCTCGATCAGTCATCAGAACTTGGCTCTGCGATCCTAACACTCTAATGGTAAGGGTAAGATGGTTTCAAGTGTGCTTCACCTGAGCTCTGGGACAGTGCGACCACATGTGGGTCCCACGAGAGGAAGTGCAGGTCGCTCACTTTGCACAGATGTACCATCTTTTAGAGAATATTTTCACTTTCCCTTCCAATTCTAAACCTTGGACATATCGATCACATTCCTTGCGACTATGATTTTTGTTTTTCTTAGACTTTATTATTACGAATAAAACTACTTTTGAGAGTTATTTTCTTTGACCTAGGAAATTGTGTATATCGTTTAGATACACGTGGGTATGACATGTGGGCACCATAATAGACATCTTTCTTGCCTGAGGACTGCCTGCCTCTCCCTGGTAGGTCGCCACCAAATGACCGTGCTTCTTGGAAATCCTGCACCGATTTGGCAGTCATCATCATGCCAGCGTCTCTTGTCCAGGGCTTCAGTTTGCTCTGTGCAGAGCCAGAACACCTTACAGGGAGAGAGATTGCCAGAGAGGAGCGACACGTCTCACCACAGAAAGGTGGGGACACCAGCCAGCCGGCTTTCCAAACTCACAAAGAGCATGGCCACACCAGTCCCAGGACTCAGCAAGGTCCCTACGTTCCCGGTGGGAAACAAGCTGCCGCCCCTCCCCCCTCAGGTTGCAGGAAGAACTTGCTCATTCTGCCCCACGATATAGTAAAAGTGCCCCCACAATTGTAGTAGGAATAAAAAACAAACCTGACTGTCCCGCTGGCCCACCCACTTCAACCCACACCCTGGGAGCCGGTGGCTCCGCTGACATCATCAGCACTGTGGTCACACCGCAGCCTACACGCAGTTTTGTTTGTGCCTGTTCTATAAACGTATAAAAATAACGTTCGGATTTGCGTGGAGAAAGGAGAGGGAGGGCTGTCACAAAACTAGGTCAGCCATTTGATCGCCACATTAAAAAGCAGTAAATTCAGCCCCGAGTGTTGCCCTGAGCTGTTGTCTGCACATGTTTGTCTTCTTCGAAAACCCCAATTTACTGCCCTGTTCCTTTTTTTATCACATTAAGCCGGTCAGTCACATCCAAGATCCAGCAGCACTGGAAAGCGGTGTTTCGGTTTAATTTAATTAGATTATTTCGCTGGAAAGAAACTCTATCTTGTCTATCGGGTTGAGAGATATTTGGGTATGATGATTGGTCTTTCTTTAAATTATATTTTATAATGAATTTTTTAGAGTAAATTACCAGGCGGTTTATCGACAATCTTCGAAGGCTGGAAAATCATGTCTAGGCAAGGAAAGCAATGTCTCCTTTGCCGTAAAACACCCGCCTTATAGTTATAACCACCCCATAGTCACCGACGGCGATAATACATCTTCTCTGATCGGACAGGCTTGAAACGTGAGCTTTTCCCTGATGGCTGAGTCGTTTCATTTCTGACCTCTACACTATCAAAACTTAGTGCTCTGCACTCACACAAAAAAGTGTCCTCATTGATTTTGGTGTTCAAAGAAAATAAAACGAGTCCTACGAGGCAAGCAACTTACAGAGTAAAGTCTGGATTCCTGAGAATTACAATGAAGAAAAGATAAAGCCCCACCGCAGGCCAGCGAGCAGAGGGGAGCGAACGGGAAACACGCGACTTAGCTTTAAAAAGACCACTGTTCATAAGCTCAGTCTCCAAGAGGAAAACCTCGGACACATCAGCTTTGGCGAGCTCTCCACACTGCCAAGGTCAGGAAAGAAAGGAGGGCGGAGGGATTGTCGCAGATGGAGGTGACTAAAGAGCTGTGGGGACTAAGGGCCAGTGGTACCCTAAACTGGACACTGGAGCAGAAGGATGTGAGTAGAAGTAATGGGGGAGAGGTGGGCAGCAGAATAAAGTTGCGGTCTAGCTGCTAACAGCACACTGTTATCACATCCTCGGCGCTGGCGAGGGTCCCCGTTACATGAGATGCTACGTTACAGGAAACTGGGTGGAGGGGATTTGAGAAACTTTTCTGTCTTTGCAATTCTTCTGTAAATCTAATATTATTTCAAAATATAAGGTTTAAGGAAAAATATATATAACCGTTAGGGCCTGCTCCTGCCGTATTCTGCTAAGGCCGGCTGAGTTTGTTTAAGTCGAGACCAAACGCCTGATCTATGTTTATGAAGTTTTCTGCTCCCCGTGAGTCTATGCACCTACTCATGCCAAGGCAGCAATTCTAATGCATTCCACGTTTTTAATGCCCTGGGTGGACTCTGTCCTTAAAGCCGTCCATCCTTTTTGGTTTGTCTAATCCACCTGTCTGAAAACATACCACTTCCAGCTCGATTTCAATACCTACTCCCTTCGCGAGGAGCAGTCCTTCCCCACGAGGACTCCCGTAAAAGTCGATAGTTACTCCTAGGAGAGGCACATGGGCCTAAATCTTACCTAGACTTCCTGCAGACTCTGAGCACGAATGACACCCAGGTGTCGCCTCTTCAGAGACCAGTGTCGTGACCCTGCCCCAGCTCGCTGGGAAAAAAGCATTACTAAGAAGAAGTCTCTGCAAAGCCATCTCAGGTCTTATTTTCCACTCTATACTGGCGCACTGTGTACACGAAGCGAAATAAAACAAAGTTCAATGTTCAATAAGCCCAGTGTATTTTCTTCTTATTAGCCGCGTTTCAATGGCAGCAAAGGACTGCACAAAGCAAAGGGAAGAGCAGCTTAGCCTCAATATGACTTACAAACGGGCAACGAAATAGTCCTGTGGCATAATTAAGAGCTTGATAATCTTATCATCATAACCCTAAAGCAGGAAAGACGTTCATAAAAATCCTGTTATTATTGCTCCTGTTTTACAAAATCTCAGACAACTCAGTCTATTAACACATTGTTTTTTTAACCCCCTTCGAAGTGCATGAGTCTGTTTTATATTCTATTTCGTAATCTGTATTTTATTCTTATTTTAGAAAGCCATCAGAGGCACATTTGGGATATTACCATAGACTAAAATTTGTATTAGTATTGAGATTCAAGTCACTTGATGAGAAATCAAGCGACTGCAACTGTAAGTACTTTGTTAGACAGAATCTGTCCATCTTGAATTTTATAAACAAAAATAATATTTAAAAATAAAATTAAAGCATAATTTAAAAACAAAGACTCCAATTTATATGACCCCTGGCTGTTATAACACCCAGCACATGAGAGTCTCATTCTGAGGACCTGTGCCCACCTCCGAGCAGTCACCAAATTAAAGTTCTCAAGTTCTGTGCCATTTCTTTTTTTTTTTTTTTTACAGTAATGGGGCTGTTTCTAACATATCTTTATCCTTAAGCACCTAGCACAGTTACATAAATACAATAAATAACAACACGCATGCCATAGAAACATAATAAATGCTTCTGGAAGAAAATTGAAATGAAAAGGTGCCGAGCACTTTAAAAAACAAGGCAACACGTTCTATGAATTCAGATGTCCGTGGGATCCACTCTGGCTTTGCCACTCATGGGAATTGGGGTGACTCCCTGCTTTTCTCAACGAATAATAATTATGATGGCAATGTGCCTATCCTAGAGTTATCCTGAAGATTAAATAACGTGAGCATAAAACCAAATGAAATATTATTAGATAGCATAAAACCAAATGAAATATTATTACCATAAACCCAATATTATATGATATTTGCCCTGGCTAAAATGACGGTTAAAATCATAAGCTATCATTTTCGATAATAAATGATGCAAAACGAAAGTACTCATAAGTACTCTTGACAAGCCAAAGGACCGCGCTAACGCTTTAAGAGGATAAGAATCTTCCATTTCTGGAAATATGAGAGAATAAATACTCCGATAATCTCTCCTGCTACAAAACATCTGGACAACAGATATATTTTGACAAATAGCCATTTAGTGCATAGTTGAGCTTCCAAGAATCTAAGTAGGAAAAACTCATGCTAAAAATAATGAGAGACTGTACCAATTCGCCAGCAGTGTGTGAGGTTCCTCTCTCCCCACAACCTCTCCAGCACTTGTTATTACTTGTCCTGTTGATGGCAGCCATTCTAACAGGTATGAAGTGGTATCTCATTGTGGTTTGATTTGCATTTCCCTAATGGCTAGTGAAGGTGAGCATCATTTCATATGTCTGTTGGCCATTCGTGTGTCTTTTTGGGAGAAGTGTCTGTTCAAGTCCTCTGCCCAATTATTAATTGGATGGTTTGTTTTCTTAATCGTTGAGTCGTATGAGTTCTTTATAGATTTTGTAAATTAGGCCCTCATCAGAGGCGTCGTTCACAAATGTCTTCTCCCATTCAGATGGTTGCCTCTTTGCCTTGTCGATGGCTTCTTCTGCTTTGCAGAAGCTTCTCAGTTTGATATAGTATGGATGGTCCTCAAAAAACTAAGAATAGAATTACCATATGACCCAGCAATCCCTCTTTTGGGTATTTAACCAGAAAACTTGAAACATTCATCCGCCATGCTGTATGCACTCTATGCTCACTGCAGCATTATTCACAGCGGCCAAGCCATGGAAACAACTGAAACGTCCACGAGAGATGATTGGTGAAGGAAGACGTGGTGCATATGTACAATGGGATATTCCTCAGCCAGAAGCAAAGATGAAACACCGCCATTCGTGACGACATGGATGGATCTTGAGGTGATCATGCTAAATAAGTGAAAGAAGTCAGACAAAGTTGAGAAATATATGATTTTACTCAAACTAAAAGTCACAAACGGACATGACAAATAATCAGAGGCTCATGGACAGGGACAGTGGATTAGTGGTCACCTGAGGGAAGGGCGGGGGGGAAGTCGGGAGGGGTAAGGAGGCTCGAACATTTGGTGGCAAAAGGAAATTTAACTTTGGCGGTGAACACACAATGCAAGATACATGTGATGTATTATCGAATTATACACTTGAAACCTATTTGATTTTGTTAACCGATATCACCCCAATAATTTTAATAAAACAATGAGGGCGTTGAATGTAGAGCGGCAAATGAGCACTGCAGCGGCAGCGGTTCTGGGGTGTTTGACAATATCAGAAGCTTAAGGTTCAGGTGTTCACCACACAGAACCACCCAGAGAACAGAAGGCAAAACCGTGGACACTCAAAACGGGAGGAGGTGGAAATTAGGTCCCCATGTAAATCTTGAGTTTGTAATTTCTACACCTATAATGAAACAGTGAATAAGAAAAAAAGTGTCTTATCTGTCAGACTGACAAGAAACTGCTTTTAATATAAGCTCTCGACTGAAGAAAAATATCAAGAGTAATTTCCACTGAGAATTTAACAATGTTTTAGGACAGACAAGTCTCAACAAATTTCAAAGAATTATTACCTAACAGTTTACTTTGCTTATGCAAATGCAGCTAAATTAGAAGTTAACAACATAAATATAAAAACAACAAAATTTTTAAAAATCAAAAATATGCATCTCAATAACTCATGGGTCAAAGAAGAAATTTGAATGACAATCAAAGTACATCTTTTTGCATAAAAAGTTGAATTTGCTCATATACACCTTGAAAATTAACCTGCTAATTGTGGCCTCTTTGATCTTCTGTTAATATAAGATCTTTAAAATAACCATATGATAATATATTGTAATACGTGACGTTTTTTTCTTTTTAAGTTAAATATTTGTAAGCATGACATGAAAGTAAAACTAAAATAAGTTAATCTAAGGGATCATTTATAAAACAATAAAAATTTCATTTTTCCACATTCATAAATTCCAGTTACATAGTAGGTATTCAGTAATTGTCAAGTATTTTCATAAAAGGTGATGCAATTTCACGGCAATAAGTAACTTTACTCCTAGTTATTTTTAATCCTTTTATCGAGGACGCTACCTTGAAGCAAGCATTCTCCACAGCAACCCATAAACCACCTTTAATTTTTTTTTGAAAAGTAAGAGTCCTTCAGGTAAGGAAAAGGAAGATGTCGTGGTTCGCTCCAGGTGACACCAGTGAGTTCATCGCAGAGACGCCGAGTGGTCACAGACCAACTCACGTCCCCTCCCGAGAATGAAGTAAGAAACTGCACAGAGCTGCTTTTCTGGAGCTCGAAATGGCTCTTCCTGTCACAGTAGGAAGAGGACTCAAAAAATTAAAACCAGAACTGCCACCTGATCCAGCGATTCCACTTCTGGGGGTACACGGGGACTGGAACGGACACTGGTACAGCCATGTTCCGGCAGCATCCTTCACAGGAGCCCAAGAACCAAAGCACCCCAAACGCCCACTGCTGCACGAATGGATTTAAAAAACATAGTACAGGCACACGATGGAATATTATTCAGCCTTAAAAAGGAAGGACATTCCGACCCACGCTACGACGTGCATGAACCCTGAGAACATCAGGCCGAGTGAAATGAGCCAGTCGCCAAAGGACAGACGCTATATGGCTGCACTTATATGAGGCTCCCACAGGAGTAAAGCCCAGGGAGACAGAGTAGTGTGATGGGAGCCCGTGGGGGGAGAGGGGAGGGGAAGGGGGTGTTGTTTAATGGGACAGGGTTTCCATCTTGCAAGATGAAAGAGTTCTGGAGATGGACAGCAGCGCTGGCTGCGCGGCCGTGTGAATGTGCCGAATGCCACTCAGCTGTGCACTTAAGGTGGTTAAGATGACAAATGTTATGTTATGTGTGTTTTACTATGATTTTTAAAAATGGCTCTTACCACTTTAAACCGTTCCACCTGCCTAGCCTCGGCTGGTGCCAAATAATTTTTGCTCCAAGCCGAGGGAAAGATGAGGCTACATTTAATTTTGTTAGAACTGTTTCTCTTTCTTCCACACTGGGTTTCCCCGTGTTATTTAAATCACACACATCTTTTATGAATGCATCAGGATTAATGAGATCTGGCGGGAATGCTGACCCGAACCCCCATAAGAACAAAACGCGTGCATCTTTTTCTAAATGTGACTTAAATATGGGCCACTCTCCAGCGGTAATAATCATTAGCATTCGCATAGTAAGAGTGTTTACTTCTCCTAAACCAGGCGCTCACTATTGCGCTATTATTTTTCAGCTTCGTTGTAACAGAAGCGTTCGTGATGTACAAGTCCCCGCTTACTGCGTGGATCGCCATTTGCATAGCGAAGTGCGATTACTCAATTTATAAGTGAGCTCATGATTTTTTATTAGAACAGAAGTTGTTTCGCCCACGGGGCAATGTCATCACGTATGGGAACTGAAGGACATTTTTTTTTAATCGGTGCATCTTTTCTAATTTTGATTCTTATTTTTGAATTTAACAAGAGTCAAAAAATGTGGTTATAAATATGCAGGACCTACTTGAGAATCTCCAAATACATCCTGGATACTAAGCTCATTTGCAGTCGCTTCACAGTAAGCAGGGACAGATAACTGTCGGGCTGGCGAGTGACAAGGAATGAGAATCTGCTTACCCATGGTAAGCCAGGAGCACGTTAAAAATGGCAGTCGCTGTATTTAAATCATGACACGCTTCTCAAAGGTGACCCCCCTTCCAACAGTCCGGCTCCTACAAACCAGAGCAGCAGCTGCCAGGGGATGAGAGCCACATGCCACCTCTTCTTCCGTCCACAGCACAAATGCAGTGTCCACTACTTCATGAAGTGCTCAGATATTCACTGAGCAATTAGTATCTTCCACACAGTGTTCTAAGCACTGGGATTAAGGGGTGCATAAAATAAAGTCCTGGTTTCTTGGTAATTGCATTCTATTCTTGACCATGCCCTGTGCTCAGTAAACTTGAATAGATTTAGGAAAACAGGAAAACTCAGAAATCCAGGACTGGCCTAACTTACAGCGCGTTCTTTACGGACCCCACGCAACTTTTGTCTTTTTCACTCTACTGTCTCTTTAAATTGAACACCATGGACATAAGTGCAGTGTGAGTCCCTGCCGTCGCAGACCGCTTCTGCTGCCACGCTCAGGGACACAGCCCTTCGGTGCAGGACGCCGAGCGCGATCTGGGGAGCTGCTGGCTTCCGTGCACCCCTCTTCCACCTGTAACAAACTCAGTCTCCATGCTTCTCACGTAGCATTGGGTGTCTGTCTTTCTGCCCGAATTTCCCCAGTGTAGAGACTCTTCCCGATGAGCCGCTAATCAGCTCTCCACCGAATCCCACTGACACTGTATTATCGGTACCTCTCAATATGTCACATGCTGAGCCTTCGCCAAGGGTTTGTTATGAGGAAGACACTTTTAGATTCATAACGTAAAGAAGAGATTCTGAGTTGTCTAATAGTCATTTCCAGAATTATCCTGCATCGTTTTACCGTTAAAATTCATTAGTGCTGGTTTCAGAACAGGCTAAAGAAATTTCTCTTTGTAAAGGCCACTTACTGGCGGTGCATTCCTCTGAAAGATGGCTTTCCTTGTTCAAGGCACGACATGACGTTTCTTCCCTGTAAACTAAAAAACATTTCTGAGATAAAAATTATGAAGCGATTTCCACAAATACGTGTCCTTTTTAAATTCCATTTAACATAATTTTCTCTAACGGTGATTTTGTTTTCGGTCGATCTGCCTTCATGACCAGAGGTAGGCATTTCTTTAAAGATCACACTTTTAGCAAAGCCTGCAGAGCTGTGCTGCTCACAAGCTTTAAAGATGCCTCAGCTGCATTTTCACAAGTGCCACCAAGCCCCATGGTCTCCTCCTCACACGGGTTCCTCATGCTCTTTTCCACGAGCTGGAGAGTAAACTGTGCCCACTGACATAAAGGACACCGCTGGACTGATGAGTGGGACCGCAAGAAGCCGAGAGGTGGTTTAGACAGAAGATTCCATTTTCTTTCAAGCTTCGAGAATAAAATTGATGAATTTTGTGAGAACGGAAAAGCTGGGGGTGAGAGAGAGACATCACCAAGACAATGGCACACACACCTGCGTGTGCATGCCCGGAGACGGACGTTGAGTGCACTACTCTTATTTATTGGAGATTGCTCACATCAGATCACCGGAAAGGAAATGTTTATAATTTAACATTCAAATCAATAACATCGGAATCTCTAGTAATATATATACATAACATGTGATTCTTTCAGCTCTACTACCCACATGCCAACCCACCAATGAGCCAATCGGTGCATTTAATGGCCTCAGTAGAAGGATGTCTTAACACGAACACATGAACATGTTGAGTTAATGAGAGGACTAAAAATAACAGCGAAAGTAAGGTCTGCTAGAAACGGAATTGGGGGAGCGATTGTGGACTCCCCAGTCATGACACAGCCTTGAAAGAAGATCGGAAACTCGACTGAGGATTTTGAGAACAAGTGGGATTTTCACAGGTAGTAGAGTCTGGAGAAGGCATGCCTGAGTGAGGCAGTCGGCCGCTTAAATATTTTATAGACCTGCCTGCTGCTTACCGAAGGCAGAATGCGAAAGTAACAGCTCAGTTCAAAAGTGTAAGTAGACCGGCTTTCCTACTTCACCCAAGATAACAGCTCTGTAAGATCTCTTGCTAGGAGAAAAGTTAATCGTTTTCTCTTTCTTCTACCTTCTTTCTACTGTTCTTTGTTATATATATATATTTTTTTTTTTAATTTGAGTAATGTCCAAATAGATATTTCGATTCGAGATATCAAGAGAAAGATGCTGATTCCTTCACAGACTAGTTAATGGTAAGATCTAGCCGTTCACATATCCAGACATCCGGTCCTCGGTCACCTTCGACGCATCCTTTAATTCCCAGGTCAGGCTTCATCTCCTTTGTAAGTTATCTTGTTTCACCCCTGTGCTTCTATAGCAAATTCTTTTTGCCCTTTTCATAGAAATCATCACACTGCTTTGTGATTGTTTTTTTTCTACGTTTTCCCACTAAAGTCTAATGACTAAGTTATGAACTTCTATGGAGTTGGGGTCTCAACTTTAAAAAAAAAATTATGCCTAAAATGGCCTATGACAAGTACTTAATAAACGTTTGGTGAAGGAAGGAAGGAAGGAATCAATACACGACTGGGTGATTGACGCCCAGGAGACTATGCTGCTGCAGCTGGTCGGGGTGGGGGCAGGTCCCAGGTGTCACCTCCACGATCTCCTCTGGTCCCTCCTGCATTCATGTCTCATCTCTAATTTAAACCCTAATTTGCGCCTGGTTCTCTTTTCTCTGCCTATAAGTACTCTCGAGTCTCTCTGGAGTTTAAAAGTTAAAAGTAACAAAATGTCCACCCCTCCCCTCAGCGTGCCCATGGCCTGAGCTCCCACCGGCGGCTCAGCAGGCAGAGATTTGCCTCCCGCCTTCCAGCTGCACTGACGCCTCTCAGGCAAGGCTCACCGGCCACGTCGCACTTGTCAAATAAATAGTCACGTAAATTCTTATTTTTTTTACTCTTCTATTTTAATTAGTGGAATCTTCTTATTAAAACCGTGTCCCCACGGTGTGCGTCTACGACACTGCCTCCTTCTTCGGGCTTGACTGTGCACATTCACGTTCACCCGTCAGCCCTCTCGTGTCCCTCAGGACGTCCCTATGTGGCTCGGAGCACGGCTAACTCTGCTTCCCTGAGCAACAGCATCTGCTGTCATGGCAGGTGGGGAGACACCCAGATAATCACCTGACCCCTCAGTTACAGATGCTTTTACATCTATGAGAGACACCCAGATAATCACCTGACCCCTCAGTTACACATGCTTTTATGTCTATGACTGTCTGTCTGAGTCTCACATCGGATCCCCTAGAACAGCGGTCCCCAACATTTCTGGCACCAAGGACGGTGCTTCTAGGAGAGGCTAAGGCCTGACGACCTGAGGCTGAGCTGAGGCGGTGATGCCGGCGCTGGGGGCGGCTGTGAACACAGATGACACTTCGCTCGCTGGCCCGCTGCTCACCCCGTGCTGTGCGGCCTGGTTCCTCACAGGCCTGGGCCGGGGGTTGGGGACTGCTGTCCTTGAAGGAGACTCAGACGGAGACTCTTGTACAGGGGGTCGTGGAGGCAGCTTTCTGGGCCAGGAGTGGAGGTGCCCGAACAGCCAGACCGAGAGGAAGCGAGAGGTGACCCGGAGCTCGCGCTCCAGCCTGGAACCCCGAAGGCCCAGCTCTGAAAGGGTTGCGAACCCGCTTCAGCGTAGACCGTCTTCTGGGTTGAGGCCCTGACCCTGCACAGTGACGAGCCTCTGCCGGGCCCGCGTGGTGACCTAGCTCCTTGGAAGCGCGACAGAGACTTCCGTCCCTGGCGTTGCCTTTGATCCCGGCTGTTCCCCAAACGCATCTGAGCCGTGAGTGTCCCCACCTCGGAGCGGGGGACAGAACAGAGGGACGAGAAGCCGCTCCAGTTTCAAAGTCTAGACCCCGTGAGAGACCCCAGGCGTAGAAGACAGACTCAGGAGGCCATCGGATGCATCGGGGCCCAGCGTCTGTCCCTCGACAGGTGACGCGGTCCACGGGCTGGGGCGCGATGGCCGAGGGGAGCACGGAGTGCTGAGACTCCGCTTCGAGAAGGGGCCCGACTCCTGCTTCTGGAATGTGGGGTCCGACAGAAACCCAGAAAGTTTCGAGGATTGTATGAGCTTATTCCCAAGCGGAACGCCCTAGATGAGAAGCGGCCATGTGACCAATAAAGGCACAGGGTCCAAAGACTGTCACCTACTCCCCGTGGCCCGGTGTGGAGGGAGGACGGGCCCGAGCGTCACCCCCAAAGCAGCCGAGGGCCTGAGCCGAAGAGGCCCGAGGTCGGAATGAAGGACGAGCCGGGAGAAGGGAGGGCCCCGGGGAGCGTGGCGTCCCCCGGGACGCGCGACCCGAGCAGAGGGCAGCAGGCGCCCAGGAGCGGGCGAGGATCTGCCGGCCCGAGACGGGCCGCGCGGCACCGACCCAACCGGCTTCACAAATCAAGAAAGCGCTTTTCCTCGTGGAGACGGGGGCAGGTTCGTACGTGTGCGTGTGAGAGGTGTGCGGTGTCTGGGTATGAATGTGAGGAGGTGCGGTGCATGTGTGTGTGTGAGGGGTCATGTGTGTATGTGTGAGGGGTAGTGAGTGTGAGCGTGTGTACATGAGTATGTGTGGTCTGTGTGTACATGTGTGAGGAGTCATGTGTGTGTGTGTGTGGTATGTGTGTGTGTGTGTGAGGGGTAGTAAGTGTGAGTGTGTGGATGTGAGGGTGTGTGGTGTGTGTGTCAGGGGTAGTAAGCGTGAGTGTGTGTACGTGAGGTTGTGTGGTGTGTGTGTGTGTGTGAGGGGTAGCAAGTGTGAGTGTGTGTACATGGTGGTGTGTGGTCTGTGTGTACATGTGCGAGGGGTCATGTGTGTATGTGTGTGTGGCATGTGTGTGTGTGTGAGGGGTAGTAAGTGTGAGTATGTGTATGTGAGGGTGTGCGGTGTATGTGTGTGTGAGGGGTACTGACTGTGAGCGTGTGTACATGAGTGTATGTGGTCTGTGTGTACATGTGCGAGGGGTCATGTGTGTATGTGTGTGTGGTGTGTGTGTGAGGGGTACCGAGTGTGAGTGTGTGGACGTGAGGGTGTGTGGTGTGTGTGTGTGTGTGAGGGGTAGCAAGTGTGAGTGTGTGTACGTGAGGGTGTGTGGTCTGTGTGTACATGTGTGAGGGGTCGTGTGTGTGTGTGGTGTGTGTGTGTGTGAGGGGTAGTAAGTGTGAGTGTGTGGACGTGAGGGTGTGTGGTGTGTGTGCGTGAGGGGTAGTAAGTGTGAGTGTGCGTACGTGAGGGTGTGTGGTCTGTGTGTACATGTGCGAGGGGTCATATGTGTATGTGTGTGTGGTGTGTGTGTGTGTGAGGGGTACCGAGTGTGAGTGTGCGTACGTGAGGGTGTGTGGTGTGCGTGTGCGCGTGAGGTGAGAACGGAACAGAAACACGAAGAAGGGCGGGCCTCGCGGGAGGAGCGGATTCCTGGGGCTGCCCTGGGTCCCGAGCTCTCGGTCCCGGCCACCTGGATCTTTCCGGAAGCTGGTCCTGTCCAGTGAAGCTGGGCCGGTCTCTTTTCTCTTCCGACAGCGCTTTCCTCCGTCCCTTCTGTCCCCGAGCCTGGTTTTCTTCCCTCTCCCATTTGTCTCAACAACCCCACCTACCCGTGTGACTTGACCACATTCCTAGGTCTTATCAACAAACAGAGATGCTGTGTTTTGCTTTGTACAAAATTAACTAAAAAGATTTGGTCCCATATTTATGGTTGTTTTTAAGCCAAAGCAGAAAATCATGTTCCATGTAACGTGATGAATAGGTAAAATGGTAATCTCCTCGCCTGGTGAAATGCCTTCTTGAAAATCCTACGTCCCTGAATATTGATTTTGTCATAATCCTTAACGTCCGTGTCAGTGCCGTGAAGTCAGATTCAGTATTTAGAAGTTCGATGCTTTGACAACAGTAGAATTAAACGTACAGAAACATATCGATTTCTTTGGAATCTCTTCCATCTATTTTAAGCATTGTACCCTGAAAACATATGCTAGAGATTATGACTGTTCGCCCTGTTTATTTGTCATATAGTATTAAATACTTTATGTGGTACAATCACTGCCATGCCATTGATATTAAAAGATAAGACAGTGCAAAACCACTTAATATTGCTTCGGATGCTGCTCAAAATCACCTTGTAGGCCTTTGGTTTCTGTTCTGTTCGTGAGCTTTTTTTCTCTCTAATTTTCAAGACACATAATGTTTTTCTTGATATTCTTGGATTTTGTTTACCCATATTATACACCAGAGACTGTCATCCATATTTCTCCTGAGCTTACCTTCTATTTTTCATCAAAGGGATAAGGGATAAGCAAGTAACTAATAAATTCCATTCATAATTCACAAGGACTAACACAAAGAAAGGTTTCTGGTGTGATACTAATTTGAAATTACAAAAGCTCAACTTATACATGTATTATCTTAACTACATAGAAAAATATGGATAAAAATATAACAAAATATTAACAAAGTTGTTTCTAGGAATACAATTATATTATATTATTATATTATATTATTATATTATTTCTCCTTCTACCTTTCTGCTTTGCCCAAATTTTCATAGTGCTAATGAATTGTGTTTTATTTAGAAAAACAAACTTTATTAAGCAAGCGCAACACACTTATCTGGCACTGGTTAAGTTATTATCTTTGCTATTTGGCGGTATTGTGAGGTAGCTAGTCAGAGATGAGCGACAGAGGAACAAAGGAATGAATGGAGGCCCAGCCCAGAGACCACCCAGCGACCACCCCACTGGCAGCTAGAGAACCCCTCCTGCACCCCTAGGGACAAAGGGCGAGAGAGCCATAACCTATAGCTGGTTTAATCTGGCCACAGAAGCCTGTGCAGAAGGTACTGCCCTAACCTGCCCATAACCTCAGCCTCATTATACCGTCACTATAATACCTTGTTTAAGCCTGGAAGTTCATGAATCTAATCATAACAGACTGGATTCTAGGTAAGCACATGCACACTAGGCAAAGAGTTATATGACCTCAGGTACCAATCCCGCTATAGCTGGTTTAATCTGGCCACAGAAGCCTGTGCAGAAGGTACTGCCCTAACCTGCCCATAACCTCAGCCTCATTATACCGTCACTATAATACCTTGTTTAAGCCTGGAAGTTCATGAATCTAATCATAACAGACTGGATTCTAGGTAAGCACACGCACACTAGGCAAAGAGTTGTATGACCTCACATACCAATCCCGTAGGAGCACCTTTGTAACCACTCATCGTGCAGACCTCTCCCTCCCGCAGGGTTATAGCTCTCCACCTTCCCAGGCTATAACCCGTTCCCCACTGGGGGGCATATCCTCATTCCCATGTGGTTAGCCAGTTTAGGCTTGATCCGTCTTCTACCTCGAAACATGCCTTTAATAAATAATACTTCTCATAATTGTCACTGAGTGGAAATTTATTTCTGCATCAGTGATAAGGACCGAGATCTACGTGTGTATAAAAAATAGTAGTTTTTTGGTAATTAATTATAACTGAAAACGCAGATAAAATATTCTTACAAGATTTGTTTTTCGGGGACAAACTTTAAAAAGACAGGTTTTAAGTTTCAGGACGTATAAATGATTACTTCTCACTTGTTACTGTCCAGCGGGACTTAGTCCATTTTTGAAATGTTGATGCCATTGCCTTTCCTCGTTGTCTCTGTGTTGTCACAAAAGCTCCCTGCCTGTACCGATATCGTATTCATGACAGTTGTCATAAAATTCAGCTTATTCAACAGGAGAAGGAATTTAAAGAATCTTCAATTAGTGCAAACACAGCCCTCATCATAGTGGGCTTAAGAAATAGAAGAGTTTAGTATTCAAAGCTTAACTCCTATCCTGAGTCAGACAGACAGGGGACGTGGTGCACCTGACGGTCCAGGGACACCAGGCTGTGCCCTCTGAATAGACATGACCCCACAGGAGCCCAGTCACCTGGGAGGGCCGCGGTGAGAAGGGCGGTCCCATCACATCCCCCAGTCAGCAGAGCCCATCAGGCGGGTGCCTGAGCTGGGGACCCAGGAATGAGGAGAAACCAATCAGAGGACACTGTTGCCCACACCTGCTGTTTTTGACGTCTGTACACGTCCTAACCTTTCACTGGCTGTACACGAGCCTTAAAGAAAATCATAATTCTAATTCCTCCTGATTTTATTCAGAAACATGGACCTAGCCTTAAACTCAAACATGGTTAGAATTCACTCTGTATCTTTTATAATTCATAAATTATAATTTGTATACAAATTTTATAATTTCTTACTACAGGGTTTGCGTCAGCCATTTACATTAAATCACATTATAATATTCATAAGGTCCCAAGTTAAAGAACATCTTACGAATAACATGACAATAAATATCGATGCCTGATTTGAGGACGGCCACCCCATCGTAACAGCAGAGCAAGCAGCGGTCCTGAGAGGCATCTGGCTTCATCGGCTTTTTTTCTGCCTGGGCTTTGCTGCATGCTACATCAATAATCTCAGGAGAACCGAAAGCTCAACATCACTGAGTAATATTGAGTGTTTTAGCCTTGTCTCACCAGTAAGCTACTGAAAACAAAGAACCAGCTTTAAACCATGAAATTAAATTCACTCTTCCTATCCTTCATCATTCAGTGCTTTACCCACTGTAATTAGGCACGGTATGATTATATTAAGTCATTTTAATTGTTCATAGAGAAAGAAAGGGCAATTAAGTTTTTCAATGTGATTTTTATGAGCAAATTCAAGTGGCAGAAAGAGACAAAGCACTTCACAGCCAGTTCTGCAATAAAGTTACTAACTTCTCTTTGCATAATGTGTAAACGATACAGATTTTTATGGACTAATTAAAAATATAAAATAAAAGATTAATCAAATTAAAATACCTGCTATACACTGGGCAATCAATTAATATTTGCCAGAAAAAGTAAAAGAAGAATGAATCAATTTTCAAGAATATTTCTATGACCAAAATGACATGGATATGTCGGATATTATGTTCAAAGAAATTCAAATTTGGTCATAAAAATAAACACGTTGAAAGCCTAAATACTTTCTACCTCCACCAATTATTTGCGTCCCTTCCTTTCAAATGTGTTCTGTCACTTGCTCCTTTTCCACATTAGCTCTTGTATTGATTCACACACAATATTTATTTATTTGGTATTTATTGTCTGGCTCCTCACTAGAATATAAACTTTATTAAGTCACTGTCTTTTTCATTGCTATATTCTCAGCACCTGAAACAGCTCATAAGTACTCTGTAAATATTCGTTCTGTTTTTTTCCCCCTCATCAATCAATACACACATGACTGAGATTCCAAGATGCCTAAACCCACTCAGGTTATAATATGATGTGACTCTCAGTTCTTCCCCTGAGATCTTACTATTTCTTAAGACTTATTACAGCCACATAGCAAAATGTGCCTCGGAATTTCTCTTTATTCCCTTTTTGCCTGGCAATAAATCTCTTATAATTTGTTTCTGGACAGATTGAAATATATGACTGTGTAATTAGGTAGATATAAGGTGAAGTATCTTATCTGAAGATGATGTGTGCAAAGAACTGAATAACCATTTAGGTTCACTTTGGAGAAGGGACTCTAGAATGATGGATTCCAAACCCGCCGTGCCTCAGAATTAACTGAAAGAGGTTTATTTAAAAAGAAAAACAGTGAGGATGAATAATAAGTTCTATAAGTGACATGTTTTGTGTTATACAATCTGAAAAATAGAAATAAAGCAACTTAATAAAGGAAGAAAAAGAAGCAAGAAAGAGGAAAGTTGAACAGTTCATTGCTTGTTGTATAGGCAATGGGTGGATTTAAAATATAGCGCTGGAGGCATCTCACTCCCTGAGATCAAACTACACTGCAGTGGAGGCATCTCACTCCCTGAGATCAAACTACACTGCTGTCTACAGTAATCAAAACAGCATGGCACTGGCACGAAAACAGACATGCGCATCGATGGAACAGAACAGAGAGCCCAGAAATAAATCTACACCTATAACGGTCATTTAATCCAGGACTGGTACTGGTCCATAGTCTGTTAGTAATCGATCTGCACAGCAGGAGGTGAGCAGTGGGCAAGCGAGCAAAGCTTCATCTGTATCTGCAGCCGCTCCCCAGCGCCGGCATCACCGCCTCAGCCCCACCCCAGATCAGCAGGCATTAGATTCTTGTAGGAGCACTGGTCCCTTATGCCAAAAAGGTTGGGAACTGCTGATTTAATCTATGACAAAGGAGCCAAGAGTATACAATGGGGTAAAGACAGTCTATTCAATAAATGGTGGTGGAAAAACTAGACCAAAAAAAAAAATGAAATTGGACCACCTTCTTACACTGTATACAAGAATAAACTCAAAATAAATTAAAGACTTAAATGTAAGACTTGAAACCATAAAATTCCTGGAGGAAAACATAAGCAGTAATCTCTCTGACATTGCTCTCAGTAAGATTTTTACCCGATATATCTCCTCGGGCAAGAAAAACAAAAGAATAAATAAACAAACGGGACGACATCAAACTAAAAAGTTTTGGCACAGCACAGGAAACCATCGACAAAACAAAAAGACAACCTGCTGAATGGGAGAAGATATCGGCCTAGGATACATCCGATAAGAGGTTACCATCCAAAACACAAAGGACTCACACGACTCAACGCCATAAAACAAACGATCCAATTAAAACATGGGTAGGAGACAGGAATGAGCAGGCATTTGGCTAAGAGACATGAAAAGATGCTCAAGGTCATTAATCAGCAGAGAAATGCAAATTAAAACCACAGTGAGATATCACCTCACACCTGTCAGAATGGTCATCATCGATAAGTCAAGAAACAAATATTGGCGCGGATGTGGAAGAAAGGGAACCCTCGAGCACTGTTGGTGGGATTGCAAATCGGTCCAGCCGCTACGAAAATAGTTTGGAGGTTCTTCAAAAAATTAAAAATAGGACTACCTTATAACCCAGCAATTGCAGTTCTGGGGATTTATCTGAAGAAAACTAAAACACTAGTTCGAAAAGATCTTCATGTTAATGGCAGCGCTACTCACAATAGCCAAGATATGGAAGCAACCTAAATGCCCATCAATAGACGACGGGATAAAGAAGGGGCGGTACATGTATACAATGGAGTATCACCCAGACCAAAAAAAAAAATCTTACCATTTGCAATGACATGGATGGACCTAGAGGATATTATGCTGAGTGAAATAAGTCAGACAGAGAAAGACAAATACCATATGATTTCATTTCTATGTGGAATCTAAGGAACGAAATAAATGAACAAACAAAACAGAATCAGACGCTTAGATACAGAGAAAACCTGATGGTTGCCACATGGGAGGGGGCTTGGGAGGCTGGGTAAAAAAGGTGAAGGGATTAAGAATACAAATTAGTTGTTACAAAATAAATAATAATAACAATAAATATACTACTAAAGACTTACAAACAAGCTAGTAGATGGTTAAATTAAGAACATGGGACTACGGGCCCTAAAAAGGAGATAAGTACAAAGTGAACCATTAAAAAAAAATACAAAGCCTCTTAAATACCCAAAGATTGCTTTTAAAATAGAAGATAAAAGAAAACATACACTGCGAAGAGACAGCAAATATACCATAAAACGTAAGGTGTGTGCCAGCGTCTCTTCTGAAACACCTCCCCGGACTCTGAGCAATGCCAGCCCGCAGCAGCGATGGCCCCTCTCACAGATTCGGCTCCAGTAACAGACTGAAGATGAGCTTTCCTGGTTACTGGCAGATTTCACGCCTAGAGCAGAGAAGGCAAAAGCTGGGCTTAGGACATCTTAATGGGTCAGAAGACAAAGAAACTTTTAATGGCATGTCAAAGGGTCACAGTAGCCAGATTGAAGGGGCTCCCAGTGGCTGACGTAATGGCAATTTAAACATAAAAAAAGAATGGCAGACTGTACCTCACTGACTACTGGACTTGCAAATACCAGAAAAATCTCAGTTTCCCACCATTCTAGAGACTGTTGAACCAATTCCTCAATCTGAAAATTGATAATTAAAGGGAAAGAAGTAAGCGGCTAGAACTCAATTTCGGGATAAGCAAATGCCCTGTCAAAAAGGAAGAGCTCTCTAGAAGAATTCTAGTTAATAAATGTGTAAGAAATGATACCATTTTTTTTTTTCAAAATCTAATGAAATTAATTCTAAGGCAAAAGTCGATGTGAAAACCATTATTAGGTGAATAGTTGATGGGAAATAAGCACAGAGCTTGATTCTAGATGGAGGCAAAGAAAAAAAAGTTAAAAAGAGAAACCGACTGAATTCAATGACTAATTTGAAAAGTTAACCCTAATGGTGAGCCAGCGAAGACATTCTGTTAACATGGCTTGAAATGAGAAGCTGGTAGTGTTTAGATTTCCATAACTAGGTCGAATCTCCCTTTGTGAATTCAATGAACGTGATGTTCTCACCTGTGATCACAGCCCACGTGGGGCCAAAATTCACACTGTCTCTATCTATGAAAGCCCAACAGGAAAACTTTGTCTTTAAAGGTCTTCACCGTGACAAATGGCATGACTCAGTGCTGAGGACCCAGGAAAGCTCTGCAGTTCTCGTAGACAACATAAGTGGGTGGAACTTACTACGCGTAGACAGTTAGCGTCCACACTTTGTCGTTGGCCAGTGACTGCGCACCAGTGTCTTCCCTAGATGAATTATGTCCACTCTGTGGCACAAAATGGCATGGGATGAGGAACCCGCTCGGCACGCACGCTACGGGAGCCGCCGTGGAGATTAAGGACCTGGAAGGTCCGTCCTCAGGGGTGCCTGTCCCCTGACCTTGTCTTTTTGCCCCAGATCCTATGTCTAGAGCCAGAAGACGTGTCTTCCTCCTCTAAAAGGTCCGGCCCTGACGAAGGGAAGAAAGAAAGCGAAGTAATGACTTCAACATGTTGCCCCCAGTACAAAGCCATAGCATCAGATGATTTCCGGAGAGTGAGAAAGCGCTTCGGGGACGCTTCGAGATGGCGGTGTAATCGATCCCTCTGCACAGAATTCAACGCCGATGGCAGATCGAGGCTATTATCGATTTAACATTTCCACTTCACTCATGGCCTCGCTACAATTAATTGCATGTTGTCACCGTATTATTAGTGACTTGATCTCATCATGCTGCCGTCTTCACGAAACTTCCCCAACGGTAATATCAGTGAATGGCTCAGCACCGGATTTTCTTATCCATAATCTTTAGTTAAGCTGATTAGATGTGTCCTCGAGACGAAGGCAGCATGATCCTATGTAGTGCTGTTTGAAGGAACTGTACATTTTTCACAAATGCTGATTAGTAACTGTATCGTTGAGACCGAAACGGTCCCAGGTCCTAGCAGGAGACACAACGGGCTCTCCCCATAACGCCGGAAAATGGATGGGTTCAAGTCCAACACCTCGGAGCCATAAACAGGCCGAGAACGTTCCGGACCAGCCCCCAGCCGTGTCTCCCGTGCTCTGCTCGTGACTGAGGAGCAGCCCAGGCCAGCGTCAGACGGCGAAGTGTGAGGGGCGCAGCTTCTGGCAGCTCCATCGCTCACTGATGGACGGGAAGTCACAGGATGCCAAAGTCCCGGCCAGGCACAGAATCTCCCAATGGCGATTCTCTTCTTTACTTTCTTTTGCCCCCGTGGACACCCCTCAGTTTTATCTAAGGAGCTCGGTCTCGTCCCCTCACTCTGCCCTAGGTCCTCGCCGCCCTTATTTTTTCTTATCAAAGTCGTATATAACCACATAGTTTTTAAAAAAGAACAGGAAAGCGTAAAACGTAGACCAGCTGTCTCCCAGCCACAGACACAGCCCGTCTGACCGCGCTTGTCCTTAGACACGATGGTCACCAGCCGAACGCTGAATCCGCTGGAACCGACATCGGGCCGGCGACACACGCCCTGGAGCAGGCTTCGCAAGTCCCGTAAGCAGTGTAATTATACCCAATGGGGAGCGTGGTGTCGACTAAAGAAACAGCGAACTCCGACGGCCTCCGGGCCTCGCTGACCCGCGCAGGGCCGGCCAGTTTGTAACCCGTGATCCAATTCTGAGTTTACGCCGCTGGTAAACCAGGCGCTGACTCTCTCTCCACTGTGAAAAACGGGCCCTCCGACTCCCGCCAGCACCCTCCTCTCGTCCTTCTTCCCAAATTTAGGCTATTACATTAGTTTTCTACACGTTTATGTTGAGTTTCTAGTTCTGGGTCCTTCGACCCTGTCCGGCACCCTGGTAACCTAGGTTACAGCTCCAGCCACCTCTCCTCCACCCTTCGATCTTCTGTCACCTGGGTTTTAATACCCAAGTCGTTGAGGTTAACCTTCGATTTTACCTTTAACCATATCTAAGTGATTCTTGTTTGCTCTATAGGGTCGTGGTGGTTGATTTCATATGTCCCTTTGCTAGGCCGCAGTGCCCAGATATTTGGTCAAATGCCAGTTTGGATGTCACCGCGAAGGTGTTTGTAGAGGAGAGTGACGTGTACATCGGTAGACTTTGAACAAAGCCGATGAGCCTCCATGATGGCTGGGCCGCATCTGGTTGAAGGGGGCAGACTGAGGTCCCTCGAGGAAGGCGGGTTCCGCCTCCAGGTGACTTTGGTCTCACGGCAGCCTCAGCTCCTCCCGCGTCTCCAGCCATGGCCTGCCCTGTGGGTTCCAGACGCGTGGACCCACAGCCACCTGAGCCAGCTCCTTAAAGTCAGTCTCTCTCCCCCTCCCTCTCTCCCTCCCCCTCTCTCCATGTCTGATTTTACTTAAATTTAGTATAACTGCCCAGTAAACGTGACAACTCTTTTGATACGTGGTCTAAGGACAAGGCACATTAAACCTATCAGAACATCATTTATCTCTATTATTAGGTCCATTTAAGTTACAATTTTTGGTAAAAATATAACACAAAGTAGCTATAAATACAAAGCTTCCAAGAAAATTTCAGGGGTACGTAGAGCAGATATCTCAATGCAGGTAAAACATAACCGACATTCTGTATCACCCGTCATGATTCCAAGTCACCATAACTCCTTAAACTGCGGCAATTAAACGGCTCATTTCATGTCATCGTCGTAATATCCCTCCATAATCTGGGTTTAATTCCCTCCTCCTCCGACCCTTTAAGAAGCACAGGAACTGCTGTTTGGTCTTTGTTCAGTAGTTGGTGCTACGTTTGTCTCACGTGGAGAAGACCAGACACGCGGTGAGACCTTCGCAGGCCTGGTTCTCGTCCACTGCGCCCGCCGTCACCACCACGTGAGGCAGCTGGAAGCAGACGATCCTTTATCTTTATGTTCCGGGATGGCGAAATGCAATTTAGAATCTTTATTAAAACTTTAAGCACACTGCCAATTCTTCAGGATTGTTTACTTTGTCATTGTTTATAATAATAAAATAATTTTTTTAATACGAAATCACATTAATGTCAATCAAAAGGGAAAGTGTTAAAAGGAATGGAATACAATCGTACTGTGGAATGCTATGTTTCAGATAAAAATAAATAAATATATTAATATAAAATAAACAAATATATTATATTTATACATATAGGGAGAGAGAGAAAGTTGATAGATAACCATGTACATATACCAGATGTGCGTGTGTAACAGTCACCATGAAAAACTGAAAATATTAGAAACAGAATCTAAAAATTCTATTATTTGGAGTGCACAAATCCAAAGATCCAAAAAAATGGATCCAAAGATCCTAATGGATCCTAATGGATCCAAATGGGTCCTAAGCAGCAGAAGCAACGTGCGGTGTTAGACAAGCCAATGGTTCCTATTTGTGCAGTGAATGAATGAAAGAGAGAAGCGCGGCTCCCGGTCTCCTGCGGACCGGGTGACGGACCAGGTGACGGACCGGGTGACGGACCGGGTGACGGACCGGGTGACGGACCGGGTGACGGACCAGGTGACGGACCGGGTGACGGACCGGGTGACGGACCGGGTGACGGACCGGGTGACGGACCAGGTGACGGACCGGGTGACGGACCGGGTGACGGACCGGGTGACGGACCAGGTGACGGACCAGGTGACGGACCGGGTGACGGACCAGGCTCCCACTGAAGACGGCCACAGAAGCCAGAGTTAACACAAGGAGAAAAAACACATAACAACACGTGGAGCTGAAGCGTCTGAAGCCGCAGAGTCGCCGGGACCAGCGGGAGGGAAGCGGAGCCCACGCAGCAGGCGGGGCCGACTCTGCAGCTGTTCTTTGTCACAAAACAACTGTCAGTTTGGGGTACAGACACAGGAATCTAGGCTTTGCCCCTCAAAGGGCTGCTGGCAGGGCACAAGTGGCCAGCAAGCTTCCGGCAGAGACTTGAGTGGCCTCAGTCCAGCAGCCTGTGTTTTTCCCAGGTCACTTGCCCTATTGGGGGGCGGAGTGGGGTGCACTCTAGAATCCTAAGTACAAGCCGTCTGAGAAGCAGAGTGGAGTTGTTACTGGTTTCCTGAGACTAAGATAAGATTTAGTGGCTGGGGGCCGGGGGCAGGGAGGAAGGGGGCTCCAGAAAATTCTCCCTGCTCTCAGATGCGGACCCTAGAGAACCAGAGATGAACAGAGCCTAATCGAGTCATCGCTGTTTAAACTGGTGGGAATTACAAGAATTTTCGTTCCGCCCACATTCAGTACAAAACATAGGAAGCAGCGTGAACGGTGCAGCCTGCGCCTTGGACGTGGGGCGCGGCAGAGAAGCGAAGCCCGACGGCGAGGGCGAGGGGGTCACCTGCACAGAGAAGGCGGGGGGGGCCTGACAGGCATCGTTCAGAATAGGCTGGATTATGCTGGGCAATAAATGATCCCCCCAAACAGTGGCCTTAAAGCCACAGACTTATTTCTTTTCCATATTACGCATGGCCACGGGTCAGCTTGGCTCCAGCTGGCATGATCTGGAGACACTCAGATCACCAGGACCAGAGTTCCGGGAGCTGGGCTCTCACGCCTGTTTCAGGATGGACGCCCGGACCTCCCAAGCACAGTGACCTGGCTACGGCCACGTGTGAGCCACCCAGCGAAGGTGGCATTTGTCACAGGCGCCTCCTGGGATTTGCTTTCTGCGGGAACTGAGTGGCTTGTGGGAGAGGTCGAGTGCCGCGGGTGGTGTCGGCGCCCGCTCCCCTCTGCCGCGTGGCGGGTCCAGCCGCTCGGACCGCGGCCCACAGTGCAGCCCGCGGCTCTGTGGACCATGTGGCCGGCTGAGCCCGCGGCCTCCGCCTCCTCCCTCCGTTGTCGTCGCTGTCACGAGATGAGAGCTACCGTCTTTCGTGGGTAGGAGCTGAGCGAGTGACATCCTCGTGCCCGCCTGATTGTGGGACCATTCTGGAGCGGGCAGGGATAGTCCCACAGGGCAAAACGTCGAGCTTATCAGTAAAAAAACGGCTGGGGAGCCTGGATTAGGTCTTCAGGAGCCGCGGGGTTATGGGCCACCCCGGCCGAGGGAGGCCTGACTCCGGTCACCGCGGGGCCCCTCGGGCCTCCCCCAGGGCTGGCTCGCCCCAGGCCGGTGCCCAGAAAAAAGAGAAAGGATGGGGATGAGCTAGCACAAGTGTCCCTCTGCCAACCTCACCGATCACATTCGTCCCTGACCCCCCGCCCAGGAGTGGACGGGGCGAGGAGGCCAGAAGTGCGGCTGTGACAAAAGCCCCTCCACACGGAGCACGAGGCAGAGAAGGGGACCCTTCCGGGGGCCACTGTCGCCGAGGTGGGAGAGGTGGCCCGGCCACCAGGGGTCACAAGGCCGCTAAGGAATCAGGGCCACAGGAGTCACCAGCAGCACAGACGTGGGCGGTGCTGTTAGGGTCCCCTCCCCAGGAAGAATCTGGGACCACAGGGGCGTGACCTTTGGGACTGCAGCTCTGGAAACGGAAATGAGGCTGTCAGGAGGAGGAGGACAAACACCCTGCGTTGAGCTCGCTCCTCTCTCCAGCCAGAGAACGTACTACCCAGAAAAATTAAAAGTAGTTTCCTTACAACTACAAGTCGTTTCTTTGAAAAGATTTATAAAAGTGATCAACCCAAACGGCCACACACAGCCTGTGGGGTGGCAGAGCCGCAAGGGGCGAAGGGGGTGGACGCAGGGACCGACAGGCCCTGGCTGGACACACGCTTATGTCTGTCTGCGGACTTGTTACAACGCTGCGCTCAATGTTATACGTAGGGCATCTCGTGTAACTCCCGTGACAAGTTTATACGGTAGGTGTTTACTGTCGTTATTCCATTAGAGAGGCGAAAGGCCTCTTTGAAGCTGACCAGTAGAACTAAAACAATGCTATTACTGGTATCGGTCGGGGCGGGTAGCTAGTTTTGCACAGTGGTCCATAGACAATGTTAGAATTGAAAAGTGGAGGCCGCCATGCGCACGAACACTACTTAGGTTCTGCGGGAAATTACTAGAACTAACCAAGAACTAGTTAAGGGGATCATCTTTGTGCAAGGAGACTAGGTGAGGGCAGGGGACTTTTGCTTTTTTATCTTATAATTTGCTATAATATTTGGATTTTTTGCCAAAGTCCTAATTGCTTTTAATAAAAAATTGCTTTAATAAGAAGACCGTAAAAGGAAGTTAATTGGCAGAGCCAACTTCACATAATTCTCAAGTTCTGCTGTCTCCAAACCAGACCGACCTGTAGATAATTTCTCTGGCACGACAGCCAGCCCCACCTGTGACCACGTAACACACTCACAGGACAACTAGGGCGCGTGGCAGGGAACCCGAGTGGGGGGAGGGAAACCTGGGACCTCACGGGCAAAAGGGTGTAGTTCGCGACGATTCGACACGTGAGCCGTCCAGCCTCCGAGCACTTCCAGACTCGTGAACTACGGAGCTGAAGGACACCGATGGCCACGTGACCAGCCCCAGCGAGGCTCTGTTAGTGCGGGTTTTGACGGTCAGTAATTTGGAGGAATCGACAGCAGAATGACATTGCGAGGGGTTTAAATAACTGAACTCGTGTGCGGAGTGTGTGCAGGATAAATAAGGTGATCGGTGCTGTGATTGGCGTAATGGAATCCCTCTCATCAATGATAAGGCAATCGACACAAAATTATTTTGTAAATCTGAAATGTGCTCTCTTCCTTCCCCTCAATGAGCACCTACTGTCACCTAAATAAAATCTCATGAGAGCCAACACGTCATCATCAAAGTGGACTCGACTACCCTCCAATCGCTCAGTAAATACTCTCATTTTCTCTAAAAGGGAAGGAAATGAAGAACGTAACGCTTCTGGTCCTGTGTCATATACCCTCCGGTCACCTCACCACAGTCGTCAGCAAGTTAACATTACGACTCTGAGATGGCACTCGTCCCTCAGCCCCGGTGGGGAGGTGGCCTTTCTGTATGGAGCCGTCGGCATAATCATGCAAGTGAGTCAACGGCCAGCTCTGGGGAGGGACAGGCTCGTCTCCTGCACGAGTGGGTCTCGGGGACCTCAGGCTTCCCGCTGAGACAGCTGGGAAGCTCCCGCCGACGACCAGAGATGGGCGCTTTCAACCTCCAGAACCGTGTTTTCGTTCTGCTCGGGAGATTTTGGTTTTCTAATGCTGTGGCTTTCTCCTCTAATGAAAACCCTACTCATCGCGTTTCTTCCAAAAGATTAGATGGGGTAGTGCTTAAGAATTTTCATTCCATACGATCATTTCGGCCTCGTTCGCAGTATTGAAATGGGACAATGCGACAGGAACCTGGGTTGGGAGGCCATGGAAAACCTTATGACAAGCTCCGTGTATCTCAAAGAAAATCAATTTTTTTTCTGTGGTGCTAAATTTAGAAAAACTATCCGTGAGCCTTATACCAACAGGACGTGCAGGGTACAAAGTTTTATGAGTAAGGTCAAAGAGACGCAAACGGTCGTGCGCCTTCCCCTTCCACGTGACCCACACCTTGCACCTGGTTCCCGCACCGAGGGACCACGGGGAGCGTGTGTGATAGCGTCTCCCCGCACGGGCTCGTTCTCCCGGGCGCGTTCCTACGTCAGCCTCGTATCCGGTAGAGCTCCCAGGTTGCTGCTGGTTCTGACCCCGGCCACGTCCACTGGTTCAAAGGCGGACATGGGACCCACGTGGGGCCTCGCTGGCGACTCCCTTTCTCGCCACCGCTGGTTGGTCCGGGGTAGGACACCTCACCCGGCTGGGACTCAGGAACATGGGACACACCTTCTCCGGCACGGACAACTGAGACGTGAACATCAGAAGTCATTATTGCTACATTTTCCACCACAGGTAAGAAACTGGTTCAGGGGATGAGAATTAAGCAGATTAAGAGAAACAGAACCAAATATAGGTGACGGAATATTCTGGAGGTGTCCAAACCTCTGGTTTTAGATAGTCTGAATGTCCAACTGTATGTTGACTCCTCGAGACTTGGTTGTTCAACTCCTCATTCGAGAATGTGAAATACCCACATATGCTTATAGTAAATTCATCCCTTTCTCAAAGCATATTTGAATTGAGATTGAGAATTCGTAACCAAAATTCATAATTGTACAAAGACTAACATTTCAATGATATCTCAACACACAATGATGTGTGTGTTTGTGATAGCATTTAATTGACAGCAGGCCTTTTTAACTGTTTAGCTCTAGCTCAGCAAATTGTATGATCATCAAGAAAGAAGTCTTTTATAGAAAAGTGACCTATATAATTGTTTTTTCTACGTAAGTCCTACACGATGTGAAAGTAACATTGTCACAGATGTTACCGATGTGTCCTCAGGAAGCTGGAAACTGAGCTATTTCAAAACTAAATTCTCAAGTTACGCTTCTTTTACCAAAAGCTTTTCTTATCCACTAGGTTGTCTATAATGTGCACTCATATTATTTGAGGAGCCACAAAAACACACACAAATGTTACAGTCACTTCAAAGATATTTCAAGAAAGTAGTAAATTTTGGAACTTGCTTGACCGCTGTCAAACATAGCCGGGGCTCGTTTCATCCGTGAAAATCTTGTGGGAGCGCTTATTTCAAAGCTGAAAAGGACACTGGTCCCTGTGAACCAGAGGCTATTTCACAGACCTCGTGTGTCCATCGGGAAAGAGACGGCGAGACGCTTGGGTTTTCCCAGTAGCAGACAGGCGTTCATGTGACAGCCCCCGAGGGACTTTCACAGCTGCCAACACAGAGGCTTATAGATTCTGTCAGGAATTAATGCTGCCATAAAAAAATGCGCTTTACAATTTTTATAGCTTGGCATCCGTCTCCTGTGACAGGCCATCTGCCCTGCCCCATCCCCGCTCTCCACGCGACCAGCTGCCTTGGAAGACGAGTGAAAGTGGGGACAGGGACAACTGGGGTGAACGACGTTTCAGGGACTTCAACGCAGATAAGAGGAAGCTGGACTGGTTTTGCCTGAATGGAGAGAGAGGATCTTAGCATTATAAATCCGTCACTGAGAATTCTCGGGGGGCCTTCAGAGGACATAGCCCAGCTCCTCCCGCGCCCACCCGGCTCTGGCTTCGGTCACCGTCACTGGTCTGAACTGAAGAGGTGGGGGTGGCCCCGGGAACCGACACACAGCCATTTGATTTGATGCAGACTTGCATTTTTCCAACCCGACAGAAGTATTTTGGAGGAGAAGAAAAGCCAAGGTAAATTGGGCACTGATGTTAACAAGGATTTTCTCAAAAGCAACCTCTCAAACAATTAGGCATGTGAGTTTCATAAAGTCCACTGACGCGGAGTGCCTGGCTGGTGGCAGGTAGGGCCCGGGTGGGGCAGAGCCTTAATGACTGCGTTTTACCTAATTTAGCTAGCAAGGTTTTTCATAGTGTTATTAAACAAGTGAAAACTGATGCTATTATAAATTTTTTAGCAGTATGGACATATAGGGAATGGAAAGAAAAAAGTTCTAGTGCAAACGTACACACACGCACGGAACAATAAAACTTTGCTGACAGCTGACAGCACCGAAGAAGCGCCACGTTGCCCCGGGCACCGTTAGCTCCTCTGCGCTGCGCATCGACCACAAGCTCCTTCTGCTTCCTGAGGCGGATGAGAGTTTCCTAAGCTGATAGTTTATTTGCCATCCCCAGTGTAAAGCATCCATCATAACCACTGCCTTATGTAATCATTCGAAGAAAAGAAACAGTGTTTCCCAAAAAAATACAGTCTTTCTACTGTGTATCGCCGGACCAGAGGGCATAATCACGATTCAGCAGATCGTGGAGTTTCTCAGTCCTGGCTTCCACTCCTCTCTCCCCCTAAAGAACCTCGATCTTGTTCTTAGCCCGCCCCGCTCCCCACCCCAGCGGCACCCAAACTGCTCCCTCCCTAGCAGCTCCTTCCATTTTTCCTTCTGGATACGATCTCCCTCAGCTTACAAAAACTGCCACCTATTTTCGATCCGGATCTCCCATCCCTTCCTTTCCAAATGCTTATGTAACCGCACACAAACTTCGTTTCTTTAATATAGCGTTGTTTTTTTTTTCTCTGATTCAAGTTGATTTTCCCCAGACGATGGCATTGTGACTCACTTGCTTATTCCCCTCTAATCCTTCACCTCTGCCTGCTGCTCGTTAATCATTAAGCCTCAGGACAGAGGTTAATGGAGCCTCAGAGCCTCAGGTAAACACAAACCCCAAAGAGCCAACGTGAATCTCCTAATATTAGACAGGTGGACTTAACGAGAAGCAGCATTACTCGGTGTGGAAAAGAACACTTTCGAAAGATAAAGAGTAAATTCTAAATAAAGGTGTAGCAATCTGAAATTCATATTCACCTATAACATGGGTGCATATATATATATACACACACCCATGTTATTAGGTGAATATATATATAATAAAATATAACAAAACTACAAGAAGTAGAAAAAGCCACATTTATAGTTAGAGATTTTATCATGTTTTGATGACTGATAGAAAAAAAGAGAGAATAAGTCAGAAGAGACACAGAAAACTGAACAACATAATTAATAAACTTGACACATTTGACATACGTTAGGTGTAAAATACATATTCTTTTAACCTCCACTTGGGACATTTGCTGAAACTGGCTATAAACTAGGCCTGAAGCAAGTGACAGACTATATTTTCTCATAAACTACATTTTCTAATGATAGTGAAATAAACTAACAGTCAACAACAAGATAGCCAGAAAATCTTCAAACACTTAGATACTATGTTAAATAACTCATGGGTCGAAGGAAAAAATAGAAATAACTAAATGCTAATGTAAATAAGTCACGTGAACTGTGGGCTGCAGCTAAAGCCATGGAAATGTTGTAACCTTGAATAAATATATTAGCAAAGAAGAAAGACTAAAAAACCCAATGCACTAACAACCCAGTGCAAAGTTACAAAATAAATAGCAAATTAAAAGCAAAGAATGTAGAAATAAGAAAGCAGAAAAGAAAATAAACATACAATAGAGAAAAATCTAAAAGGAGTTTCCTTCAAGCTAAAAGTTGTTTCTTTGAAAAGAGTTATAAAAGTTATACATCCAAGCAGTACTAATCAAGAAAAAGAGAGAAACACATAAATGATTAATATCAAGGATGAAAATGCTAATGCTTCAGAGAGAATAAAAACTAAGAACAGTGGACAACTTTTCCTTACAGAGAACCCCACAGGTCCCCTGAGACCCAGCCCCCTGGAAGGCGGAGCTGAAGCCCCTGCTCCTGGGTGTGAGCAGGGTTTCACAACTCATTGAACTAGTTCCAAAGAACAGGCTATGGAAAGGGAAAACAATCCTACAGAAGCCTAGCAGCCACCAGGTATTAGTCCAAAATGACAAAAAGAGATAACAGATTAACACAGATCTGTTACTTAGCATATTCAGAAACCATGCCTGTCTCTACACAGAAGACATTTTTTCTTCAGATTATTAATTTGCCTCCTATAAAAAGCTTCTTATCTTTGCTTTAATGTCTCCACTTTGTTCTTCTTTCTCTTCCATTCTCTAGAAACCTATAGAACTGAAAAATATACAATATCTGCAAAACTATTAGATTGCAAAGGCGGCCACATGTGCCTTGCATCCTATACACTCGTTTCTCTGTAATGGGATTATTTTCCGCTTCTTCCATCAAGGGTTTTTGGGCTCCATTTCTCTTCCTCTTGAATCTGGACTAGACCATCATCTTGCCTTGGTCTGGTCCACTCGCTGAGGTCGATCAGCCCTACCGCCCTGCACCCCCAGCGGTCAGCTTCTTCCAGACCTCCCTCTGGATTCGCATCCCTGTCAACCAGTGTGCTGATCCTGTCCCTGCCCCTCCTCGGAGGCGCGTCCCCACCTGGGTCCGTGCATCTGCCTGGAGATCTGAGTCCCCCTTCCTGACTCTGCTCCTGTCCCATGAGGTCTCCTCTCGACCCTACTCGCCAGCAGGGGCTTTGGGCTCTCCGTCGCACCTGCTCGGTGCTCTCGCTAACTTATTCCCCTTCTCCCGGCGTCCTGCAGTCCAACCCACTGCCCGCCTCATCACTAACTCGATCATTGTAAATATCCAGACTAGAAAATACAAACAAACCCAAGACGAATCAGGACAGAAGAAATGAATCAGTTTATATTGACCAAAATCATTCCTTAGACTGTATTTACAAAAAACGACAACTAATTTTTACTAATAGGAGAAGAGTTTTAAGTTTTCTAAATAACGAGAAGGTGCAGGAGGGTGATCGACAGCCAATGACAAATTCCTTTGGAAACATTTTGAAGGAAAGCTGGCGGGTGGGGAAGACAGGCTTGCGGCTCCGTGGCTCTGCTGCCCTCAGCCTCAGTGCTGACATTCTGGAACCAGCAGCTGTCCACTCACCGCCTCAGGATCTCCTGTCTAATCCTCTCCCTCCTCGGGGCGACCTGATTAAAACAAAGGCAGGAAACCAGCCGGGTGACTAGCACGGTATCTCCTACGGAGCGTGGGAACGATGACGGTAGAGGTCCAACCGATGAAAACCAGGGCTGCTGCCTAGTCTGCAAACAACCTTGAGGGGACGTTGAACCCCTGTGCGGAACTCGATTACTCCGCCGAGGGACCCGTGTCCTGAAAACACCATCATCAGTCACCCTCCCCTGCACAACGTCGTTTTTTTCTCATAGTAACACGGTTAATAAAACAAAACCTTTCCTGAAGGCAAAACGGATGACGGCTCATTGCGATGAGCCTCTCTGTCCTGAACAAATAGTTCAGGGGTAGCTACAGTTCTGCACGAAAAGACAGTGATATTTTTGAAGCAGCTGGGGTGCTGGTAAGATCATTATTGGTTGTATTTAATAACTCTAAATATTACATGCAGCCCAGGCTCCCCTGAGACCTATTTCAATTGGCAAGGAAAAAATGTCCAGGTTAGAAGTGACTGGTCTGTGCCTTTATGAATAACTTCTGCAGATAGTCGACTAGAAACCTGGCCAGGGCTTGGGTACCGGCTGACTAGGACGCAAGAGAAGGGGAAGATGAAATACTGTGGTGCCAGTGGCAGAAGCGGCAGCCAGTGTTGGTGGCAAGTCTGCTTTGTGGCGTAACCCAGTGTTAGCTGTCCTTGAGAAGACTGTGCAGAACTGACCTGCATTTCAACGTCACGGCCAGGGGCTGTCCCCGGCCCCCGGGATTTCCATGAGCCCCCCTGTGGCTCAGGAGCACTTGCTTCTCTCTTCTGTGTCCCCCTGTGCCACACACGCCCGGTGGCTGTGGAACCAGCCCACGAGAGATGCCCCGGACACGCTGCCAGCGTGGGATTCGCAGGAAGGACGCACCGAGCCGCCTCTCTGGCTCCGTCCCCACCGACTTTCTGTTTGCTTCTCATCACCCCTCCTTCCTTCCTAAACATGTGAAGCGCTGCCTCCCGTTACCACGTGCCAATCAACTCTACACACAGCCAGGGGGCCCCTCTGCCCCCCAGTACTCGCCAAGGAGATTCTGCGACCATGTATGCACTCACCCCCCACGTGGTCAAAACTCCGCGTGTAACTTCGGACTCCCTCAAAAACTTAACTACTAGCAGCCGACTGTTGACAGGAAGCCTTATCGATAACATAACATAAACAGTCAATTAATACATATTTTGTGCGTTTTATGTAGTATATACTGTGTTCTTACAATAATTAGGCTAGAGAAAAGAAAATGTTAAGAAAATCATAAGGAAAAGAAATTTTATAGTACTATACTGTTTTATTGATACTGTAAGTTTATATCATCTATTTGGTGTAGTATATGGAATTGAAATCAAATACGTACTTTTATAAAGATGAAAAAAACCCACATATAAATAAACCTGCATAGTTCACAGCTGTGTTGTTCAAGGATTAACTATAGTTTTCTCCCTAAAATTTTAGACGATCGGTGAAAACTTTTTTCTTTATCCCAGTGAAATATATGTACGTATATTCATCTTTGTGGGATGCGAAATTCCATTTATAGTCTCGATTTTCTTCTTACTATTGCAACTACTGCTATTAGTAGCCATACTATTCTATGCAATTGACATTAACAGCTTTAACAAACATAACTAGTATATAAAGAACTGTACATATTTAATGTACACAATTTGACGAGTTCAGACATATGTAAATATCCACGTTACCTTCACCACGATCCAGGTATAGACCTATCCATCACCCACAAACGTCCCGTGTGCCTTTGTCTGTGTGTTCTGTGGCGACAACACCTAACACAATGCCACTGTTCGTCACGAGCGCGTGCTGTGCAGCAGAGAGCCCCAGGTCCTGCTCATCCCACGCGACTGAAACGCCGTGCCCGTGAGGAAACAGCTCCCCAGCTTCCCACGACCATTTCATTCTCTGCTTCTAATAGCTAGATTTTTTCATATATGTCAGATAAGTGGATTCATGCGAGGTCTGTCCTTATGTCACTCAGTATAAGAACGATCTCGATCCAGGTGTCACGGGGGACTTTCAGGTTCATCCTTGTCACAAATGGCAGTATTAACAGATGTGAGCACGCACACGCACGCACACGCACACACACGTGCACACGCACGCACGCACGGTGTTCGCGCCTAATCGCATGTATTCAGTCTAGAGAATATTAAAGTATTAGAGACTCTTTTGATTGCCCCGTTTCACACAATGCAAGTCAGAACCACAAATGAGATATCACCTAACACCTGTCAGCATGACTATTATCAAAAAAATAAATGATAAGGATTGGCAAGGACGAAAAGAAATTAAAACCCTTGCATGCTGTCGGTAGGAATGTAAATTGGTGTAGCTACTATGGAAAACAGTATGGAGGGGCCTCAAAAAATTTAAAATGGAACTACCCTATCATCCAGCAATCCCGCCTGTGGGCAGAGAGCCAAAAGAATCGAGATCAGGATCCCGAAGACTCACCCGCGCTCCACGTGCCCTGCATCATCATTCATAATAGCCATGATATCGAAAAAAACTAAACGTCCATCCACAAATGCATACACACACAAGAGAATATTATTCAGCCCTTTAAAAGAAGGAAATCTGTTACCATTCGAGTGAACGTTTTGGTTTACACACAAAAGACGCTTCCCACAAACTCTGTCTTACGTGCTCCTTACAAGTCCCCGTGAGGGAGTCGGGGCTGTTGTAATCACTGTCTCCCAGCTACAGAGCAGGACGCGAGGTCCATGGCAGACCTGGGAGGGACTGAACGGAGGACTTTTGACTCTTAAAACCAGAGTCTTTTCTCTTAATGAAATCAGGCTGCATCGATATGCACATTTGTGAACGGCTTCTGGGTTTATTAACAGATGTGAGTTGTAAGATCTGACACTTCCAGAGGAAGCAAGGACAATGGGCTCCGATCTACAAAGAGGAAAAGTCGGCCGAGGGGACAGCGCGCAGGACGGAGGGCCGCGGACAGCAGGGGAGCTGCAGTGCGTGGGGAGGAGAGGCGGGCTGCTGGGAAAAGCGCAAAGCGAGGCCTGTGTTGCGGTTTCTGAAAACCTTCAGCAGAAACCATCCGGCCACCATCGCTTCAGGGACTAAGCTCAGCACGGAACACGCGTGCGCGCGGGAAAGAACATGGTGACAGCTGCAGCGGGAGAGGAGCCGGAGCTCGCGAGACATCACACACGCGCACGCAGCTCGCGCACGCGCACGCACGCGCACGCACACGCACACAGCTCGCGCACGCGCACGCGCACGCACGCACGATGTTCGCGCCTAATCGCATGTATTCAGTCTAGAGAATATTAAAGTATTAGAGACTCTTTCGATCGCCCCGTTTCACAGTTGAAACCGTTACTGCGCGATGAGGTTAAAAGGCACCATTTCCTTCAGGAAAAGTCTGTGCGCACGTCGCATTTGTCTTCTCCTCCTGGCATGTGTAGCTTTAGTCCAGTGGCCACATCTGCCCTGAACCATCTCGAATATTCCATCCCAGAGGATTAGTAAACTACGGCCCAAATTCTACACCTGTTCATTTCGTTAAACTCAGTGAGCGCGATCTGGATCCAGGTTTCACGGGGGAAGTTACACGAACGAGCAGAACACCATGCCTGCCCAGAGGTCCCTGTCTCATTGGGAAGTAAGGCAAGTCTGAGAACAATAGCAGGACAGAGAGGGAGAAGCTTTATTTAAGACTTACAAGAAAATGTTAGTCCGTAGGTAACTGAGCTCCCCAGTCCTGGGTCTCCGCTTGAGCCACGAGCTTGACTCAGTTGGCTGGAAGTTGCCACACGGGTATTTATTTAAATAGTACACATATTTACAAAAATCTTTTAGCTTCATAGGAGCACTTCTGGTTGGAGTCACTAAGGTTTAGTCAGCCTCCCCATGGGGCCGAAATTACTTAGCACAAAATTACTTTCTCCAGTGAGGCGCTTCGAATCTGATGACATAGGTGTTAGATCTTTTTTGCTAAACAGGAAGATGGACGGTAACCAGAATCGCTCTTGTTCACACAGCAGTGGTGGCAATAACAGCAGGAGAGATCCATCACGCTTCCTGGCAATGTCATCTGTTTGCATTTACTATAAATGCCCTTCCTTCAAATTGGCCTCGTCGGGAAAAATCTTAGAATTTTAAATCGCCTTCTCTCGCCAAGTATAGACGTTCTGTCCTATTCTCAACAAAAATGATATGTTTTCCTAGAATGCAAAGCATCCTATTATCAGAGGGGGAGAAAAAAAGTTCTGCAAAGGAGCAGAGCCAGAGCTCTGTCCAGCATCAGTGAGGACAGAGCTCCCGTCACTGAGCTTCGGGACGTGTCCTCGAGGACAGACACCGAAGAAAGAGGAACAGCATGATCTAGTGGAGAAAAGGACTGAGCTAGAAATCAGGAACCGGTTAACGATCTTTCCGGAGCTCAAAAGTGGTCACGAATTCTTGGACATCTCATTTTCTCTCTTACGGCCTTTTTACTACATTCGATGACAAAAACCAGACGCAGCACCGTAGCCACGTTATGGGTCCCCGGGCAAACGTTGCCTTGACATCAGAAGCTTCCCCTTTCTAGGTAGAACGTTTTAGGGAAAAAAATGTTGATTCTTTACTCTGTTTCAGGCAGTTTTAATAAAATTAGTAAAGCTCTTTTCAGTCTTCACGATTTCTCTGAGAGCTTCTGAACTCCGGAATCTAGAGGGCTTTTCCTTTATTTTTAATTTTTTGAGATACCAGATGTTTGTGCTTTACCGCAATTAAAAATCAAGCCAGCTCCATTAATTTCCATTGACATTTTAAACTTATGTTCTCTGGGGCAACTCTTGAAGGTTTTTATAATTTTCTCATTTCAAATGTTAAGGAAAATGAATTGAGTTTATTAACGTTTGAAAATGGAAAAATGTTATCTGAGAGTCTTTTTTAATGAATCAACTATATGTGTGTGTGTGTGTGTAGTGTTACTCTCTTGTCCCTGGAAAAATATCATTTCTTCGAAGTTAGACGCCTAAAGAAACTAACAGCCAAAGGGAGACCATGAGGCCCACAGGACTGGTTTTCCGGTTGTGTCTAGATGCTGATCGGGAAGCCATTCGAACAAAGGGAATGTCGTTTAGAACTGAAAGAATTTTTGAGAACCAAAGTCACTAATGGTTACTCTTTTCTCATTTTGTATTTCTCACCACATGCTTTCATTTTGATGACATTAAGTCATCTTTAAGACTAGATAATGCAAACTCAACCAGCCATTATTTAGATCTTTGAGCGATTAAACGAAACCAATAATTTAAGCCGTCATGGAGTAACCGATGTATCGGTTGCCTTAGGCATTGATCAGATTATGTGGCCATCTTCTTGCCGCAAGCCTTCCAATCCGGTCACTGTGGATTTGTCAGAGCTTTCTTCCATTCCGCTTGATAATGTTGAATTACAAGTTGAAAATTCCCTCGTTCCTGCTGTCACAAGCCCTAGCTGCAGAAATGCAGCAAGGGAGAGGGCTTGCTGAGCAGATCCAACTCTGGGCACTTAAAGAAGCACGCACCCCACCTAGGGTTAGTTACTTATGAATGTGTCCCCAAACTATAATTCCTTTGAGAATTATACCTTATTCACTTGTGTTTGGCACCTACTGCGTGTAAGTATTCGAAGCCTGTTTCTAGAAATGAAAGAACGGAACAAACGAATGAACAAACAGATGAACAAAACTGAGTTAATCAGTTATTTTCCCTTGACATTGAAAATGGCCCTGAGCCTTCGGAGGGGAAGGGATAAGGCCGACTAGGCAGCCTGTTATACGTTGGACACTAACTACGCTCATTCGCACGGATTTCCTAAGGCTCAGAGATGTTCCGTGACATCGACCAAGGTCACGCAGCTAGTACCCTGAGAGGCTGGGCTTTTCATTCTGTCTGGTGTTGAAATCCATGCCCGTTCCATCATCCCATCGCCTCCTCCTCTGCGCCCTGCTTGCAGTCCGCAGGGATGACGTAAGAATAGGACGCCACCTAACACAGCCATGACTGTCCTAAACGTGGGAGGTTGCATTTTGGAGGACCTGAAATGAAAAGGCGACTTTAATTTTGAAGACGACTTAGGGAAGTCGGTCATCGCGGAGGAGGAAAAGGCTGCATCGGCTGTGTTTCAGGAGACGGGGCAGAGGACTGTGGCATCCTGTAAGCCATTCGCCACTCGTGGGGAAGCACCGCCGCCTCAAGTCAGCAAATAAACCACCAAGGGCAACAGTCAAGACAGCTGCCAAATTCAAGAAGTGACGTGTCCACCTCGAACCAAGACCTGCGTGTTTTCCTTAGCCCTGAGTTCAGTCCTCTTTAGCACCGAAAACCCACGTCCTGAGCAACGTTCCCGCGGGACGCCTACGCTCTGTGACAGCTAATGTCCCGCAAACAGAAGCAAGTCTTAAGCAAGGGTCTCAGTGCGGCTCCGGCCCTTCTGATCCGTCCACGCTTGGACTTCAGAGGATCCAAGGAGACCTAGATTCGTAGGGGACAATCGCTGTGCGTGGGGGTCGCGGTTTGGGTTTGCGGTTTTTTCGGCCAGGATTTCTCTAGCCGTTATTAGATTCTAAAGTGGTTAAAACACGGTTAGAGCTCTCTGGGAGAGAAAATGCTCCTTGTGGTTTCGAATTTCTACTTTATCTCATATTTCTCTTTCTCTGGTGGTAACATTTGTATTTTCATTTACATTTGATGACTGGAAAAGTGTATTTTTGCTATAAACTCCCAAAAGTGAGAATGTAAACAAATAAATCACTGTGTGTTGAAGTGGCAGCGGTGAAGGCTCTGCAAGAGCCCAGGGCCGCCTGCAGGCGGGACCCGCTCCGATGGCGACGCGCAGCAGGACTCACGCCAGAGCCAGGCCGGGAGAAACACCAGCCGCTCCCTAAGGGAGGCCACGTCCATACGAGGCGGTGAGCCGGCTCTGCCATGAAGACGCCACGGTCACTGCCGTCGCAGAAGCAGTCAGTTCAAACGCGAGAAGAGCGACGGCCCGGAGTCGAGCTGCACCGCAGATGCTCAGGGCCGACAGACGCAGACAGCCCTGCGGTCACGCGGCAGTGGGGATGGCGAGGGTCATCTTCCACGTGCTGCACGCTCCCTAACGCGCACGCTGTCCCAGCACTGACGGGCGCGGCAACGTCCCTGGGCATCGGGAGCTCCGACTATCGCTCTGCTCACGTGATCCGTGATTCCTACGTACAAACGGGCATCGTAAACTGACTTGGCCCGTGGAACCAACATGGCACGGGGCACCAGGAGCACAGCGTGGAAGATTCCCCGGAGAGACACTAAGTCACCGTCCAACAGTTTCAACAGAGGCGTTAACTTGTATCGTTTCAAACAGCTGTATGTTAAAGACTCTAAATAGACAGTGACACGGGGAGAAGGGATCCGCAGCTGCTTGCCCTGCCAATCATCTGAAGCTGCAAAGCTAGAGGGAAAACAGGCGAGCTTTGTCAAAATGCAGCTAAGCCTCGTTTGTGGATCGCAGCGACCTTGTCGGCCCCCTGGGTGTTTTGAATCGAGTGGTCCCTCTGCACAGCCCTCCCAGACTCCAACGCCAAGGTAGACCAGAATGAACACTGGGGACCTGTGCTAGTCCATACAAAGCTATTACTGGCTACCCTTAAATCACAGATGAGCTGTTAAACCCGTCGGTAGTACAAGATACTAATGAGGGAAGACGAGATTTGCCTAAGTTCATAGCCAAAGATAAAGTGCCCAACCCTGGGGCGCCCTGGGCAGAGTCTGAGGCGAGCGCCAGGGGCTGGACAGCAAGGGCCAAGGTCTCACTGCCAGCAGCAAGGCCGGTGCGCGTGGCGAGACCCGCGTCGTACACAACTCGCCACCGGTCACTTTGGAACCAGGACTAGAACTTGTCGCCACTCACCTTGCCGCATCCCCTGCTGAGCAGAGCAGCAAGGCCGTCTAGACGTTTCGGCCTTTGATCTTTCCCGGAGAAGGTCACACGGCCTGAAGACCTTGGGACGAGTTCAAGGAGTTAGATAATATGTAAATATCTGTATTTTTAATAATAGTTTTTATCATAAAAATAAGGCAATAATATAGTCTACATCCCAGCAATCTCATATGCATACGTAGAGATACACATATGTACACACAAAACGAACATTTTTCTGTGCATATGTTTATCTTCCACAAAACGGGATCGTGCTACATATGGTGTATATTTTATTATGTGCATTTTCCCTTTTAGTGATATGTCATAAAAATCAGCTTCTGTAAGAAATATAATTATTAAATATACTTAATAATACGTTGCATGAAATGATCTGAAGCAGATGTCTTGAGTGGCAACCCTGACCTTTGACCAGCTGAGGTTCTGAGACTTGGGACCGAGCACCCCTCCCACCTCCATCGGCCCTCTCCGCCCGAGGTGGTGGGAGGCTGCGATGCTCCTCTGCTGCCAACTAGTGGTCACTTTCAACCTCTGACCCGTCTTTCTCCTGTCCAAGTACAAGGAAGACACATTGACAAAAAGAGTTACTTCTAGATGGAGCCCTAAGGGTCGTCCGGAGCAGCATCCACAGATGGCAGGCCATGACCTTTAGCATATTGGAGAGTCAGTCTGGTTTTCTAGTAAGAGGAGAAAGGAATAGAGAAATACCGAATACATCGCATGAAGCAAACACAGGTTGGGAATATGAAACTGCTTTTACTGACGCATCGACGTGTTTGCTTAGGTCACGGGGTAAAAAAAATGAAATTGCTTGGGTCACACGGTAAAACAAATGAAAATTTTACAGTGAACACAACTGCCCCAAAGAGCAGATCATTCCGAACAGCAGAACGCCGAGCAGGAGGGAGGCGGAAGGGGCGGAGGTTTGATGCACAGCCCTCGAGTCCGGGTCCCCCCGACGCTTGGGTTCCGAGCACCGGCCTCTGTCCTAGGAAGCGAGCCTCTGACGGGGACTTCCCGCTGGCTGCTTGGGCTCTTACTGGAAAAATAAAGTGTGTGCGGCCTAATGTATTTTAATCACAAAACCAGGCATGTTTCTGGAATACTGAACCTTCTGATCAAAGACCGCAAAGTTCAAAGGCTCATTTGAACCTGAAATAAACCGATTTGGAACTACAGACGAAGGAGCTGCCGCAGGTGAGATGTGGAACGCTGAGACCACCCCCCCGCCCCCCGCCCGGTGCTGCCTGTCGCCTCTCGGAAGCCCAGCGAGAGCAGGTGCAGAGCAGGCGCTTCGTGTGGGGAGCGTTACTCAGCCCCTGCAGAGCCTTGTAAATTTAGGAAACAATAAAAGCTTTAATTTTGACTTCTGACAGTTAGCAACTTTATTAAATGCGATGCGGAGATATCCACAGCCGACTACAAAACCGTTAATCCCACTAACTCATTGACACACGCGCCACGATCAGAACCGTGGTTGGGTCGGCAGGGTTTGAAATGCAGGCTTAAGAGTTCATGCTGGAAATTAATTTGAGAGTTCTAAGTCTCTGTCCTTTAAAATGGTCTATTTCCTGTGAATATCATGAAAATTATGTATCTGTTTAACTCAAGATCCTCATCCTTCATCCTCCGCAAAGTCTCCCTGGCTTCCCTTTTCTCTCCCTTCCAACAGTAAAGACACATATTCCGAACCATAACGAGGCACGTAAACATGTGTCACACGGAGTATTCATTATTTAATACACGCTTTTAACCTGACTCCTTACAGGTAAGGATTGCGTTTTGCATTGCATAATCCCCAGATTATGTAGGACAATGCTGAGCACAGACTGGTCCTTCAACAAATATTGATTGAACAGTAAAACAGAAGAAGCCAGCATTTATTGAATGATATCTGTAGCATTTGGGTCCGCAGGTGTCCTGAGCATCATGGACAGTTACTCTTACTTACAAATGAAGAAACAGCTCAGTAATGTTCAGTGACTCTCGAAGCTTCCCCCTAGGTCTCCAGGACCTGGAGATCTTACTACATCACGGGTGGCATGTGCGTGCCACCTGCCTGGCCCCAGACAATCACAGTGCACTGAGCCGGGACGCAACCTCAAAACCCGACTCAGCGCAGTGGTCTGAGCAGCTCGAACCAGTTGATCAGCCAACTGCTCACAATTCGTTCAGGAGCCGAAAATAAATTGCGCTCCGAGCCGTTCAGCCTGCAGTCGCCATGGCGCGTCCGGCTCCGGCAGGGTACTTCCTACCCCCACCCTTTACAGAGTATTTTATACAATCGCTTTTTAGAATAAAATATTTAAATAAGTTTAAAATCAATAAAATGAGATCGTTTATTATTATAATTTTTACTGTGATAAATTAGAAAAGGCAAAGTGCTAGCCAAAGAATAAAGCTTTGGGCTGTCACCGTGTCAAGGGCCCAGCCGCCAGGCAGGGCTCTCCGCCCCCCACGCCCAGCTGCCTCCCCGCCTGGCTGTCCCTGGCCACCTCGGCTCCACTGGCTCTTTCCTGCGGTGGAACTGTCCTGTCTGATGTGGCCGCTTGATCCATTTGTGGCTGCGGAGCATGGGAAATTGTGGCCAGCGCCAACTAGAATGTGCTGGAAGTATCCCACACTCTCTACGTGTAAAGAAACAGTATGAGAAAGAGAAGGCGAAGTATCTCTTTAACGACGTTTCACGTCGGTCGCGTGTTGGTATCGTAATATCCTGGATATAACCGAGTTAAATAGAATATATCGTTAAACTAGTCTCATCTGTTTTATTTATTTATTTACTTATGTATGTATGTATGTATGTATGTATTTGCTTTTTTGTAACGAGGCTAGAAAATTCGAACGCACAAACGGCTCGTATTCGCGGCTCAGTTACATTTCCGTCGGTGGCACTGTCCGAGGGGCCTCCGTCTTCCATCTTTGATGCCTCAGTTTCCTTGTTTCTGCGGCTTCACGTTCCACATTCGAGGCTGGGTGATTCTCGTCTTCGTCCGTTGCCGGCTCCTGGCTGCGGCCTCGGGTCTGGCTTCACGTGACGGGGCAGCTCTTCCATCTTCCCTCGGTCCCCCGAAGCCTCCCCTGGGACAGCTCTGTGCTGCCCGATGCGGGGAAGCCACTGAACTCTCTCGGCCGGATTTCAGCTCCGGTCAAACGCCGTCGACGCCCAGCAGGCTTCGTTTCGGATGAGTTTTTCGGATACAAGCAAGAGAGCGAATTTAGAGAGGGAGGTGGGAAGATGAGTCTCCCTCCAAACGATCCCACCAGCGGCTGACGGACGAAGCGTCGGAACAGGTGATGATGCCCATCGGACAGTGCCACCCCACGGGAGCTTAACGACCGTCACCGTGTGGGCGGCGGCAGCGGAGGGGAACGGCAGAGGCCACGCTGGGAATAGTCAGAGCGAGCCCGATCGATGGCTGTCGGAGGCCGAGTGTGAGATTCAGAGCAGGAGCTGACCCTTTCAGAAGCAGAGGGGAGTCACGGGAAGATTCAAAGCCAACAACTTCACTCGCAGGCTACAGAAAAAGAGCAAGCCAGACAGAACCCCGCTAACCTAAGCCCCGGCCACCAGGAGGCAGGAGGAAAAAATTGTCAGAGGAGCTGAGTTTTGCCTCAGCTCTGCCACCCTGGGCTGTCTGCTGTCACTCCCCTGCTGCATCTGAAAGCCGAACACGTCCCTCGTCTTCCTCGGGGATCGGGGCTCTCCTCCGGGGATCGGGGCTCAGGGATCGGGGCTCGTGCAGATTCCATCGAACTCGTGGGGAAGGGGGAGTCGCAGGAGGACGGGGTAACACGAGCGCAGCGATCCCCCCTCACTTCCCGGGTTGGGGGGAAATGTGTGGCTGCAGGCAGTGTGATCTTGACCGCAAGACGCCCGAAAGCAGCTGTGTATGTCGTAAAACTTAAATCACAGTTCAGTTGGTTCACAAAAAAAATTAAAATACAATTTTTGTCATGAATGAAAATTTTTAAAAAGGAAGAAAAATGTTAAAGTTCCACTCCCAGTGGAACGGACAGCTCTCTCGCGGCCACACCTGCTTCTCTAAAAGTCGAGTCACGTGACTGAAACCGTAGATACGAAAAGTCTCTGGAACCTTTGCCCGGGCTACGGTAGCTTTCCTGCTTTTCTGCAATCATGTGAAACGTGTTCCCGCTACAGGGCCTCTGACCTGCTGTCCCCCGGCCTGAAATGCCCTGCCCCCTGTCACTCCCTCAATCTCCTTCTGCTCGGCCCGCCAGCACGGAAGACAAGCACCGGCCACGCGTGGCACCGTTTTCCCGAGAAGCTCGCCCGACAGGAACAAAAGGGAGCCTGCCAAAGCACGGCCTCTTCTGCAGCCGGTGACACGCGGTGACTCGGGAGAGCCATGCCGGGCCCTGCGGGAGCTGCCCAGGCTGAAAGCCTCCTGCCCCACCGGAGCCAATAACTCTTGCAATAAATTCTTGGGTGTACCTTACAGAGTCCCCCAAACCAATATACCTGTTAAGACTCGTGCACTCAGAGAAGCCCGAAGCATGGCACCTGCTTCAGAACCGCCTACTTCAGACGCAAACGACCAAGATAGCACCATTCGTGTCCCAAGCAAGTTGCTCGGTAACAGAGTTGGCATCTTTACCCATATCAGGTCACCGGAGGAGCAGATCGACACAGCTGGTAGAGCTGAGACCCAGCGCAGATTCTCGAGAAGAGGACGCGGTTGATCCCCACAGCGGCCCCGCGGCCCCATGACCCACAGCGGCCCCGCGGCCCCACGACCTACAAACGCCACATCTGCCTCTCCAGACTTCCAGCCGTTCCTCCTGCTTTGCACGCATGTACACCATGAGCATCATTTGATTATTTAGTGTCTGCTGCCTGCTGCCCCCCACATCAGCCCCATTAGAGCACAGAAGTCCTGTCACTTCTCTACTGTGCCCAGCACCTAGGAGAATGTCTGCCACAAAGCGGGCGCTCAGTAAATGTTTGTTAAATGAACACATCATTTCCGAGATCCAGGATTTGGTGCAAAGAGAAGATGTCCAGGCTATTTCTGGCGGTCTAACTGGCACGCGGCTAGCAGACACGCCAGCAGGCCGCTGCCCATCAGCGATCTGTCACCACGCCCAGCAGCCCCCATGGGGACCTGGCACCGAGAGCACAGGGGTCCAGAGAAGAGCATCGTGCTCCTCAGGGGAGCAGGCATCAGGCGAGGCTCCCGTTACAGCGCAGGGAACAGGTGACCTACCTTCTAGGACTTGAAGCCTGGAAAACAACGACAATGACGACGCACAGACGCAGCCGAGAGCGGGAATCCCGCTGCCGGGCGTGAGAGCAGCGGCCTCGGGCGGTGCGGCGCCCCGGCCCCCGCACCCCCGGGCCCCCCCCCTCCGGCCCCCGCCCCTCCGG
>NW_006442117.1:4315911-4320842 GCF_000325575.1 Pteropus alecto | reverse complement strand
TCCCGGCAGACGTCCATGGACGCTACTTAGCAAGGTCGCTGCGTGGGAAATCCCAGGCTCACACCCTGGTCTGTCACAGGCCCTCACGGGAGTCGGCGCTGTCCATCCCGGGAGAGAAGGCCGACGGGCGTCCCCGGCCTCCGCGGCCTCCGCCCTGCCTCGCCGAGCGCCTCGCGAACAGTAGTAGAACGACTTCCAGAAACTGACTTTATCCTCCGCGGCAGAAAACCGTCTTCGTTCGCTATGCGACACCTCTGCAAATGAAGAGCTCAGAGCAAAGTCAGCCTATTCGACGTGACTTCGAGTGTATCGTTTAACTATAGAAATTACCATTTTTAACTTTAAAAGTTGTTTTTCAGATAGGTATATAGACAGTTTAGAATTTTCAAAATCTGTCCCTGAGTCACTAACAGATCTCCGTGTCCCCGTTCTGTTCGTGTCCACAGATGAGCTTCACACGCCCTCGAATTCCAAGAACCATGAGCATTCGGAAGAGTCGTCCGCACAACTTCAAACGCTTGTCAGCTAGCCTAACGCCCACCTTTATCAAGGGGCAGCCCAAGAAAACAGCAACGTTATCTTTATTCAGGCGGTGAATGGAACATTCTTTTCCTCAAATGTGCCAAAAACAAAGAGAAGAAAAACAAATTTGAAAATCAACCCGCCAGCCCAGTTTGTGACCGAGAGCGTGGCTGTGCAGGGAGCAGCAAGATGCCGAAGCCGCTGGCTCACACGTCCCGGCCCCGGCCACACACCCCGAGGGACAGTGTCGGGCGTTTGCTCTGATCCCTCTGACACATGGGAAATCCGCAGACTCTTCCTAAGACTGAATAATGTGCTACAAAGCAGAAAGGCACAAGCATGCAAAGAAGTCTGGATCGACCCAAAATAATGCTCGTTTATCATCGTGGTCCTTGGATGCTTCTATCCGACAGCCAAATGAGGCCGCCATTTTTCTAAATAAAGAGAAATAACCATTAATCACTTTCCACATAAGTTAAGCTAATGGCAAGTCAGAATCTCATATTTTGACTAAACATGTGGACAGAGGTTGTGTCCAGCATTAATATTTATTTCTGTGAAATACTGACATGTTTCTGCTTCCTGTAGCTCTTCACACTCATGACAAGTGATTTATTATACACAAAAGAGTTTCAAATGCGTGCTTCTGGCAGAATAATCATCCATTTTTACAATGGATGACCAAGGAAGCAACTTAATTCCAGTTTCCCTTTCAACATATTTCAGTGCCTGGCTCCTGGCTACGGAACCTCGTGTGCCAACAGAACTAACATCCGAGCACGGCCCCCCTTACATCTGGGGGTCTGAGCTGGGGGCGGGAAGGCTGAGCTGGGGGAGGGACTTAAAAGTTTGACTTGCCTGCGCTTTTGAGACAGCCGGCTTACATTTTAAGCACAGCATGAATCATAAAACATTTTAAATCCTCTGTCACAAAGGTTTTTTTAAATCATTGATTGGTTTATAAGAAGCAAAGAACAAAGTTAAAGTCATCCTAAAAACAGAAATAATTTGCTCCCCTTATGTGCTGATAGCTCAGTCCCACATTTATAAAAGTACAGCCCCTGTGTCCAGAAGCAGCATTTCCGTGCACGTGGGAACCTGGCAGCACACGCCCGGGGCCAGAAACGCAAACGCCCGGGGCCAGAAACACAAACGCCCGGGACCGGTCACGGGGTCATGGTGGAGCCACTGAGCCTCGGCAGCTCCCGCTCCCCGTGGGGGGCCCGAAGCGCCAGAGGAGGCAGCTCTCCCATCGTTGCCTGGTTACCGTGCTCATCCTGTGCGTGTTTCCCTTTTCCAGTTTGGTAATTTGTCACAACAAAACTCTCAGGTCACCACAGCAAAACCCGCCTGTCCTCAGCAGTCTGCAGTGTCGAAGGGACGTGAAGCACCGACAAACACGTCTGCTGCTTGTGTCCACGTCCCCAAGGCTTTGGTCGTGAGCTGACGCGTGCGGGGAGAATGACTGAGTTCTGGATGAGCTGTGTGACCTGGGGAAATGCCACCGTGCCCCTGCAGGCTCCGCGTGCCAGCTGCTTTCTGTCACCCATGGCAGATGCTCAGACTCTTTATGTAATAGTAGCATGTGTGTTGTTCGTAAAGACCATTTGGTGGCAAATTAAGTGAAGCCGACCTGAGCTAGCTTAAGCAGTGAGGACTTTATTATGAGAAAAGTAGGGTATTTCGTGGGACCACAGAGGAGAAACGCTGTTGGGCCTTGGGAAGTTGCTGGAACCAGAACCAATGAAGCTCTCAGAGGTTTGTCCGTGTTTCTGCCTCTTTGCTCTCTCTCGGTAAACAGGTTTTTCTGCTTCTCTCTAGTCCCAGGCTGGAGTGGCCAGCCCATCCCTCCACAGAAACTGACCTGATGGCTCTCAGTCCCAATTCCGAATTCCTCAGAATTTCAGTGACCTCGCTTGGGTGGGGTGTCCACTCGTAGCCTGAACTGTGTTCGGGGGGTTGGGTCAGGAGATGCAGAAGTGTGAAGGGGGGCATTCGCCCCCAGAAAGGCAGCCAGGAACTCAGGGACAAGCAGACAGGCACAGTTCTAGGCTCCACTGAGCAACCTTGACATGCAGGGGGCGGGGTTACTGCTTCAGAGATACTGTCCTGTGAAATACAGTTATTGCTTTAATTTTACTAATTCAAAGAATATTCAATTATCTTGATAAATATGTCCACACTAAAGCGCCATCATTTAATATACACTGGCTATGCCATTTGAAACTGATACAAAGGCTGTTTATAATCTGCAATACTTTTTAAAAGAGAACATGTAGTAGAGGCTTGATGTGACGACGCGTTTCATTTTATAACTATCTATACACACACGCACGTAAGCATCCCGCACGTCCCAGGAGGGGTGCCATCCTTCTGGATGCCATTGACACCTTAATAGGTCAAACGTGTGGGTCCAGGAACAAAGGGGAAGAAGTGTCAACATTATCCCCAGTGCCCCACCGGTCAAACGTGTGGGTCCAGGAACAAAGGGGAAGAAGAAGAGTCAACATTGTCCCCAGTGCCCCACCAGGGACTTTGCACCTCCCACCCCTGCAGCTCTGGTCTCTGGGGTTTAGGGGCCCTGCTTCCCACAAAGGGCACTTGTACGGGGACCCAGCTCCAAGTGTTGTGGTGGACAGTGTCTGTGACTGCCACCTGGGCCCTTCAGCCCCCGAGCCGTGGCTGCCATTACTGGTCAGGCGGAGGGGGGCAGGTCGACCCCAAGTCGCACGCTCGGGCACCTTCGAGCTCTCCATTGTCTAATCTGGGGGATAAATAGACAAGACCAAGACCCCAAAACCAACCACAGCAGAGAAGCAGCTTAGCGTATCCTGAGTGGACAGGACTCTGTGCCAAGATGCCAGGGGCACGGATGCCTCTGCGAGTGTAAGGGACGGGAAGGCAAGAATTTGGGACGGTCTTCCCCAAATGAAACCTCTGAACTCCCCCTTTTGCTTCTTGTGACAGTCCCTCTATAATCGTGACATGAGAGTCACAGCAGCAGAGGAAGTGACTGGATGGGGAGGAGGATGAATCTCCTCACGACGCGGGGGAGAGACCCGAAACTCACAGACTTTAGGAAGATGAGCTCTTGGCCTGAGCGTGAGTACGGCCACGCGCCTGCTCGGGGACGGCCGTGAGCAGCCTGGGATTGTGAGGCTTCCTGAGGTGGCGTGAGCACAGCTGTCTTCTCTCGAGTGCCCCGAAGTCTCAAGCCACCGTGCGGAACAGGGCCTTGGCTGCTCACGAGCTGTCACTGCTCCGACTAACGCTAACGATTATTTTTTGCCTCTACCATTTCTTTTCCTTCTGTTACCTGCCTTTTGCTTAGTTGGGGTCAAGTCTGGCTTCTTAAAACAGAAAAAGTCCAACTAAGAGCCACCTAATCAAGATACACATTTATTTCTCTCTCCAGTAAAGAGAGTCTTGAACGAGGCGCCGGGGCCCACGTGGCAGCCTCCTGAGGCGATCGGGGGCTGTGTACCCACCATCCTTCGGCTCTGCCTGTCCGCACGTGTCTACGTCGTCAGGAGTACTTTGTGGTCCAGGATGGTGGGTGGCACTCCTGCCACCATCATGTGGCCCTTCTAAGCGAACAGGAGGGAGGTAGTCAAAACAGCGAGCCCGCCCTTCCTGGAAGCCCACGCATACTTCTGCGCCCATCGCAGTGGACAGAACTCAAGCAGGTGCCACATCGAGCTGCAAGGAGACGAGGAGCACGTGTCAGCCAGCTGGCCACGTGCCCGCGGAGAGCCAGGTTTCTGCTCCTCTGCGGGAGGGGGGTGACAGATGCTGGGGCAGCAGCCACTGCCACACGGACCTGCCTGGAACGCTGTCTCTTCTCGTCCGCGCTGCAGCCACAGACTCCTAGCTGGCCGTCCTCTGCTCCTACTCAGCTCTGTCGTGCTCAGGAGGTAATAAGCAGCCAGCGCTTCCCCTTACAGGACAGGTTAGAGCAGGAATTCAGCCACGTCTCCTAATCTCCAAACCCATTTCACTCCTGACAAGTCATATCCAACATCTATCCTCTGCAAAACCCTCCCACAGCTCAGCTCTTCACGGACCTCGCTCACCTGCCGCCTGGTGCACCGCCTGGCTCCAGCTCCGGCTGGGCTCCAGCAAGACCTTCACGCACCATCCCCCGAATACGACCAGGCTGCCCACCTTGGAAGCCTGTCTGTCCTTCCCACCTACCTGGAATCCATTACTGTCATCTCATTCTTCCGCCCTCCCCCTCTCCCCTCTCCCTCCCTCTCTCCTCCCCCTGTCCCTCTCTCTGCCTTTCTAATCAAAATGTTCACGTCCTCAAAGAGCCAAATAAGTCCCACCTTCCTCGCGATGCGCAGCCTGGAATTCACCCCCTACTGGATGTAATTTATCTGGATGGCGTAGCCTTCATTGCCTCTCGT
>NW_006442117.1:4311368-4315853 GCF_000325575.1 Pteropus alecto | reverse complement strand
TGAGCTTGCTCCCTAGTCTTTCCCTTGCCGAGGTTAGCACGAAGTGTAAGTGGTCTACGGGAGCCCCCACAACAGCTGCCACATCCCGCGTCCTTCAGAATGTCCCGGGAGAGGGCCTGTCTTCGTGACACCCACCGTGGCTCCCAGGCTCCACGGGGTACACGTGCGATGAACACTCTATCCAGTCTATCAACTCGAGTCTCACTCGGTGTGACCTTACGCTTCACTTACGATGTAATTCCGTTCCCCCCAAAATGCTGTGAGGCATGAACGTCTTTTCGGTGTCCTTTTCTGGGTACGTGGGCTAGCCAGATTTTTAGTATCTTAATTTCTATTTTCATATTATTTCAGCGTTTTGCATGCAGAAGCAGAAAATAGAGCCTCACGTGAAGCACACACATAATCTTCGTAGCTGGAAAAATCAGCAAAGTGCTTTGCGGATCTTCGGCCTCACACAGACCTCCATTGTGACGCTTCATCCAGAAACTCCAGTCGGGGCTGAAGCACAGACATTGCACTTGACTTTGGCATCTCTATAAGCTACTTCCGTATGGAAGAGAGACTTTAAACTGATGGTTTTGGAAACATCAACTAGATAAATCCAAGCGAGGGGACTAGAGAGCAGTTTACCCTGGACGTGTCCACGGTTAAACGTTTCCTGGATGGCTGAGGCTGCTGTCACAGGCGGGGCTCACACAGCCACTGCGGGGGCTCAAGTTTCCACCGGAGATTCAGGTCCCCACTCTTAAGCTGAGCTCACGGCCCTCGGCTCCCAAGGAGGCTGCCCGCGACGACCCTCTGCACTTTCTGCACACGCACAGACTGTTGGTTTTGACCACAATTCCATCAGACGAATCATTCGCTTAGCTTCAATCACCTGCCTAGACACAGGCCAGCTCGGCACAGCTCTTCCTGAGCGAGCGGAGAAAAAGTTACCACGTGTCTTAGAGGTATGCTCTCGTTTTTCAAAAAGCCCAATATTCAGTGTCGTTTTTTACTCAATTTTATTTTCCTCGATCGAGTACGATATGAAACTAATTTTCTCAATATTGTATTCTTCATGACCTCCTTTAAGTGAGTAAGTGCTGAACCATTTCCTCCTGATACATTATGAATAAATACTAATGTTAATGAAAACCCTAATATTTATGGAAATTGCCTACGTGCCAGATGTGGGTCAAACTGCCATCCCCATTTCCAGATGAGGAAACCAAGGGACAGAGAGATCAAGTGACATGATTGCAGTTACGTGACTAGTAGGTGGCCCGGCTGGGACTGTGCCGGGCTGTCTGGCATCACACTGTGCCCACCCAGGCTGCTGCTCTGTTAAGGAAGTGATTCTCCAGATGTCAGCTCACCATCAGGTGTCAGGTGCCAACTTAAGATACAATAGGACTGTCAGAAAGACACCTGGCCTGGCAGTTTGTTTCACTTACAGGAAAAAGTAAGAAAGAGAAACTGTAAGGAAAATGTAGTAGGCGTTTGGTAGGCAAGTAATTACACTTTTCCGGGTTTCACAAACACATGCAAACAGCCTGTTATATAGTATTTTATAGCTTGGAAATCTCTAGAAACCAATATTTCTAGTCCCATCGGGTCTAGGAACTGATGCCAAAGTTTTTGAAAGTTAACAAGGCTACGGTCTATTTCTTCGGGTTAGTGAGGGTTTTCGGAAAGTCATTATCTATAGTCACTGGGCATTCTTTAACGATGCTGAGGATTTGGCAATAAAACAGCCTTTATTTCTTTATCTAATATAGGACAATAGATGCCATAAAGAAATGGTCTTCTGACACAATATTAATTCTTTGCACATCTAGAGAAAAATTTTCAAATAAAGTGTTTACGATATTTTTTAAAACTATGCGTCTATTGGATGTTCATTAAGAAACCGATGCCGATGTGAAAGCATGTGTAACTGTCAACCTCAGTGACAAAGTGCGGACTCCGGAAACAAAACATGAAGAATAGACTTAATTTTGAAACTGGAGTTATCATGGATTTTCTATATTTAAAGAATGTTTGTGGATCGATTGGATAAAGAAGTTACGGTTCATATATACAATGGAATATTACTTAGCCTTTAAGAAAATGAAATCCTACCATTTGCCACGACATAGATGGACTAGAGGTTGTTTTGTTGAGTGAAATAAGTCAGACAGAGAAAGACAAATACCATATGATTTTACTTATATGTGTAATCTAAAGAACAAAATGACAAACTAATCCAAAACAGACTCACAATATAGAGGACGATCTGGGGACAGCCAGAGGGGATGGGGGTTGGGGGGCTGGGAGAAAGGGGTGAAGGGTTAAAGAGGTACAAGTTAGTAGTTGAGAAATGGTCACAGGGAGGGGGAGCATGGTACAGGGAATGCAGTCAGCAGTGATGTAATAGCCAGGTGCAGAGCCAGAGGGGAGAAAGGGCAGTTGGGGGACCATTTTATAAACTATATAAATGTCTAACCAAAGTACTGTATACTTAAAACTAATGATAAAATATATTTTTTTTAAAAAGCGTGTGTGCGGCTACTCAACTTCTGTAAGAAAATGTTCTTTGCTCTTTTAAAGAACAAAGAGGTAGCATTAAACTGGCCGCCTTTATTAATATTAACATCATCCAGCAAGTGCTGATCTAACCAGAGGCCAGACAACTACGATATCATCTTTAAGGGGCTCGTCTTTGGCAAGTACCACATGAATTCCAAAAAATTATACAGGTCTCAAGTTGATGAGCCTCTGGAGATGGCTGATGAAAGAAGCTGTTCTAACATCTTGAATTCTCTAGGTGATTTGGCAAATGTCACAGAAAATAACGGAGAACTTTGGAATAATGTAACAAATTGAGGATCCCTGTCAGATTGGAGCACAGATTTTTATCAGTTTCAAACAACTCGCTGAGAGTCCTCACAGAGCACTAATCATTGTAAATAATAGATCTAATCAATTCATATCTTATTGGACGAAATTAAAGCTTCTTGAAAAGTTCAAAGTATTTTCTGCTTGAAAAGTTTTATTTTGGTTTCTAATTTATAAGGGAATATTGAAGAGGCCTTTCTCAGAAAAACATCGTTCGGTTATTTCAAGCACTCCAGCGTCCAGGTCACGGTCAGAAGTCAGATTCGGTTAAAATTTTAACTTTTCCAGTTAGTGGCTGTTATTCATTTTCTCCACATTTCATTTCTCCATCTGTTCACTGGGCTTACCACTGCATGCTTCATAAAACCGCCTGACGTTTGAGTGAGATATTTGAAAAGTGTTTAGCATAGTGTGTGGCGTATGGTGAAGATCTCGATTATAATAGATTTTATTTAATATGTAGGTTTCCCTTACTGTTACTCTCATAAAATGAAGGTGGATCAGTGAACACGGAGAGATTGATTTGTTCACTGCTGTGTCTAAAGCATGCCTGGCATATTGTGACTGCTCAATAATATTGGTTGATTGGAAAACTAATACTTTATTACTATTTAAAATGGAAAATTCCATTACTCTCGAGTCTATGCTTTTCATATCCTAATATATCTTCTCTTCTGTTAAATATAAGAGGGGCCATCACCATTGATCCCATAATGTTAGAAGGATAATAAAGAAATAGCATGAACAACTCTACACCTACAAGTTTGATAATTTAGATGAAATGGTTCAATTCCTTGAAAGATACAATCTACCAAAACTCACACAAGGATAAATAGATAATGTGAATGAACCTACAGCTATTAAAGTAATTAATTAAATCGATAATTAACACTCTTCCAAAACAGAAAGCACCAGACCCAGATGGTTTCTCTGGTGATTTCTACCAAATATTTCAGGAAGAAATAATAACGGCTCTCTTCAATCTCTTCCAGAAAACAGGAGCAGAAGGGGGCCAGCATTACCCTAATACCAAAACCAGATAAGGCCATTCCAAGAAAGGAAAACTATACACTAATATGTCTCATGACATAGATGAAAAACTTCTCAAAAAACATTAGCAAATTAAACCCAACAATGTGTAAAAACAATTATACCCTGTGAACAAACGGTATTTATTCCTGGTATGCAAGGTTGGTTCAACATTCAAAAATCAATTAATCTATCATATCAACAGACTAAAGGAGAAAATTGATATGATCATATTAATAGAAGCAGGATAAGCCCTTGACAAAGTCCAACACTAATTCAGGGCAAAAACTCTCAGAAAAATAGGACTAGAGGTGAACTTTCTCAACTTGATGAAGTCTATCTACAAAAACCTACAGCTAACATCATAGAATGGAGAGAAACTAGATGCGTTTCCTCCATGGTCCGGAACAAGACAAGGATTTCCCTCCTCACCACTCCTATTCAGCATTCTACCGAAAGTTCTAGCTAATAGAATAAGAAAATAAATAAAAAGTGTACAGATTGGGAAGGAAGAAATAATATTGTTTTTGTTCACAGATGCTATGGTTGTCTATGTAGAAAATTCTCAAAGAATCAACAACAAAATCAGCAAAACAC
>NW_006442117.1:4306650-4311324 GCF_000325575.1 Pteropus alecto | reverse complement strand
AGCACCAAGAAAATGAAATACTTGTGTGCGTGTGTGTGTGTGTGTGTGTGTGTGTGTACATATGATTAAATTAAGAGCAGATAACTAAATTAGAGGAGGAACCTTTGACGAACTTCACTGAATTTACAGAGGGTGTTACATTTACTCGTTTTCCTCGCAATCCACTTTTCAGAGCCAAATTCATGTAGAAGTCAGTATTTTTAAAGACATCACTATCCCATAATAATGACATTATCCCTGTATCTTTTAAGAATAGATCCATGTACATGGATAAAACAGCCTCACATTTCTAACAGGAAATCCTCGATTATCCAGTATAAAATATTCTTTTTAAGTGATATCATTATTTTCTCTGAAAAACACCCTCATCCATCAGCTTGTTCATTCATGCAGCCACAGTCTCCAAGCCATGTGACTTGAGACAAATCGGTTGACCTATCTGAACTTACTTGACTTTATTAAATGAAGATATTAGTTTACTGCATTGATTTATACTCAGACTTAAATAAGATAATCAATCTAAAGTGCTTAGCTTAGTGCCTGTCACATAGGAAACGTTTGCTGTTCTTTATTTGTTTTTAAACTTAACCTTCAAAGTAAAAAGGGTGAAGGGGGACAAAAAATCCAAATCATTTTGTTTACTCCAGTCTAAGGCTGCGTGGACATCTCTGGCAGAGCTACCTTTCTGCAGCTAGACCTACGTAATCTACTTTACCTGGAGGGCCATCAGCCAAGATAAAGCCCAGAAAAACAAATACTGAAAATGAAAGCAAACAGGTGTTACCTGAGACAAAGTACATGGACCTCGTCAGAATTACATCTAATTGATTCTTGCTAGGACAATTAGGCTGGAAAGAAAGAAAGGAAAGGGAAGAAATAAAAGGAGAGAGAGAGAGAGAGAGAGAGAGAGAGGAAGAAAGAAAGAAGAATAAAAAGACATCTAAATTGGAAAGGATGAAGTAAATGAAATATGGCATAATCTTAAATACAGATAATTCTAAAGAATTCATTTAAGAACTATTAGAACTAATAAGCAAGTTCAGCAAGATTGTAGAATATAAGATCACTAAACAAAAAGCAGTTCTATTATATATAATAGCATTAAAAGATAAATAAAATTAAGAAAAATTCCATTTACAATAGCATTCAAAAGAATAAAATACTTAGGAATAAATTTAACAAAACAAATATAAGACTATATACTAAAAACTATAAAACATCATTGATAGAATTTAAATTCGACCTAAATAAATGAAGAGAAATCCCATATTTATAAACCGGAAGATTTAGTATTATAAAGATGTCAATACTCTCCAAACTGATCTACATATTCAATACGATCCTTGGCAAAATTTCAGCTTGGTTTTTTTTTTTTTTTGAACAAATTGACAAGCTGATCCCAAAATCACGTAAAAATGCAAGGGACTTTAGTATCCAAAACAATCTTGAAAAAGAATAAAGTGTGAGGACTCACATTTCTTGACCTCAAATCTTATGACAAAGATGTGAAATCAAGACCACGAGGACATAAGGGCAGATGTACAGATCCAGGGAGTAAAACAGAGAGACCAGAAATAAAACCTCACATTTATGGTCACATGACTTTGGGCAAAGGTACCAAGACGACTTACTGGAGAAAAATAGTCTTTTCAACAAATGATGCTGGCATATTTACATGCAAAAGAATGAAGTTCGTTTCCTACTGCATATCGCATACCAAAAAGTTAACTCAAAATGCGTATACGTAAATGTAAGATCTAGAACTATAAAACCTTTAGAAAAAACACAGGCATAAATCTTTATGACTGTGGATTAAGTGATAGTTTCCTAGATATGACACCAAAAGCACAAATGACCAAAAAAAAAAAAAAAGATAAATTGGACACCATGAAAGAAAACTTTTTTACCTTAATGATACCACTATCAAGAAAGTAAAAAGACAACCTACAGAATGAGACATCTTTTCAAAACATGTATCAGACTTATGTCCACGCTTTATTTAAGAAAAGAACTTACAACTCAATCATAAAAAGAAAAATAATCCAGTTTTAAAGTGAGCAAAGGACTTAAACAGACACATCTGTAAAGAAGATATACAAATGATGAATAAGCACAAAGATGCTCAATGTCATTGGCCATTAGGGAAATGAAAAACCATAATGAGATACCAGTCTACACCCACAGGATGGCTATAATCAAAAAGACAGATGGTAACTAATGCTGATGAGGACGTGTTGAACTTGGAGCCCTGACACATCCTGGCACGGTTGTAAAATGGTGAGGACACTTTAGGAAATAGACAATTACTTGAAACACAGAATTATCATATGACCCAGCAATTCTACTGCGTGGTGGCTACTTTGAAGCACATGATCGAAGATCCCATCTTTGAGGATATATCTCAACTCAAAGGAATGATTATGGATTCTGCCATTAAAACGTCACAGGCCACTTTTACGCACATGAGCAAATCCTACTTGATGAAGTCCCTCTAAGTTCTACAGAGGCGAACGCACGGCGGCGTCATCGACGTGGGCACCGGCGTTAGTTCTGTTTGCTGTGGTGTTGCTTTGCCTGTTCAGCACGTCCCAATATTTTAAGTCCACTTTCGCATCAATATACATCCATGCCCACGTCACGAACCTTGACACGGCATCGCGGCATTTTAAACAAGCAGAGGCTTGTAGCCTTCGTCCAGCGCACACTCTCCTGAAGTCAGGTGCCTGGACAGGAAGGCGGCCTGAGCGTGTTTGCCGAGGGAGTCGTCGGCACTCGGACCCAGATGACCCTCAGGCCCGTCCTCGCGAGTCTGGCTCCCGACGTCTCTGCTGGACCCGTCCTGAGCGCTTCCCTCTGCCCGAGGCCCGTTCTCATTCTCTTCTCTCTCTTGCTCTTTCTCTCTCTGCTATGTCACTCCTTTGGGCCCGCTTCCTACGCTAGTCAAAATCCTCCTGTATGCAACTTAAAAAACAACAAAAGCAAAGAGCCTTTCCTCCCCCCCGCCATCGTAATACACTGGCATTTTCTCTGTGCTCAAACCAAGTAGACACGGCAGGTCTGACACGCCGAGGGCTTACTCTGCGCAGGCCTCATTTAATCCTCTCTATATCCCATGTAATGAAGGTTTCATTAATCCCAGTGTCACAGAGGGAAATGAGATGCTGAAGTGCCAGGAAGTGCCTGTCATAAGAGAGAAACCCAGATGTACCCCAGAACCAGCCCTGGGGCCCGACCCACTGGCTGGGGTTCTACTTGCATTGACATTACGCGTTTCTGGGCTGCTCGTCTCGTTTCAGCGTGAATCAGGGAGCAGGGGCCGGGGCGGAGGTGGAAAGCATCACCTTACTATTTCTTGTCCCTGGCACAACGCCTGCGACATAACCCTGCTCAATTCACATTTGTGGAATCAAATCATAATGCTGTTCCTACGGGAAATTACAACCGGCTTTAGGATAACGCTTCATATTTGTCTGGAAATGTCTTGTGGCAAAAAGACTAGAACACAGTGACGCGCCTGCTCCTTGCTACCTGGGATGAGGGGCACAGCCTTATCCCCTGCTCAGCGTGCAGATGACGGCTCGGTCCGACCGTCAGATGAAAAGATAAAATGATCATTAAAATAATTAGCATCATCATCATCATACATATCAGTATTCTGTGTCTTATACACACAACAAATCTATTATGCAATATTATCTCCTTTTTAAAAATGAGAAAATAGACTTGGAGAGGTTGTCACCTGTCTGACGTCACAGAGCTTGTGGGAGGGTGCAGTCCCAACTGCCTCACCACGTGGCACACAGTCCTGTCACGGGAACAGGTTTGGTGCCTGTCAGCGCAGAGGGTGAGTGGGTCCAGCAAGCGCCTTCTCTCGGCACCGTGAAATGTCCTCAAGGTCGGAGGAAAAGGTCTCGATGCTCCTCGGCACAAGCCAACAACGTCTGTACAAACAGCCATTGCTCGTTCATAAACTCAGTGATATTTTGTTTTCTTAGTGGTTTTTTTCCTTTTTCTTGACTAGCCTTGACATCTCCACAAAAAGAATCGACTCGCAAGTGCCTTTTCTGTGTTGTTAGGCCAGCCTGCCGTCTCCCTGCTGGCCCCAGGTCGGTCCGGGGATTCAGCAGCCTGCCTTTCGGGCTGAGGATGCCTCTGCGGTCCAAGAGGTGGCTCACTGTGTAGTCTGCAATGTGCTGCCATCGAGTCTCGTCCCGCATCACCAGCACAGTCAAATCTAGATTTGACAGTGGCGACCAACATCTCTGGGCCATTTCAAAGCTGTCACTGGCAATTCCCCTTCCAACACTGAGAATCGTAAGGCGTCGATGTCGGTGAAAACCTAAGGCCTTGGTGCCACCTTTGGGGACACCAAGTGCCTCACTTTTTTCCTTCATTTTTAATCTCACTCTTCTTCCCCGTTTGCCGGCTCAGAATGGTGCAGATTCGTCCTACGGTAAGATCACTTGTCGACGTTCCCCAGCTCAGAGTGGCACGGACTCATCCTACGGTAACAAGATCACTTGTCGACGTTCCCCAGCTCAGAGTGGCGCGGACTCGTCCTACGGTAACAAGATCACTTGTCAACGTTCCCCAGCTCAGAGTGGCGCGGACTCGTCCTACGGTAACAAGATCACTTGTCTGCAAGGTGGAAAATAAGCGGCGAGGGGGCCCGTA
>NW_006442117.1:4299790-4306530 GCF_000325575.1 Pteropus alecto | reverse complement strand
AAAGAGAGCTTCCTGTAGATTTTGGACAAAATCATCCAGGGAGGAGCGCTTAGAGGGTATATATTCAAATGCATCAAGTTCGCAACATCAATTCTCCGATCTTTCCATTCATTTCTTTAATAGTCTGGCATTTTTGCTGCTTAATTAAATGGGAGAAATCCTGTCCATCTTAACTAATGTTTACATAAATTTGAAAATCTTATGTAAGCAATTAATATTATGACCAGGATGATTCTTAAAAGGAAGGAGAGGCACCCGTGCAGGTGGCCTGTCCACCGTCGTTGGTCTCTGCTTCCTTGGGGCGTTGCTTCTGCGCATGAGCATTGTCTACATTTTGGGCCCAGTTTTCCTTTCCGGTTTCCATTTCCTTGGTGACAAAGATCCTGCAAAGCGAGGAGCGTGACTTCTCGAGGGCCACCAGAGGCCCGCTCAGTCCTCTGAGAGTTCACCTGCCTGATAAGGAAACAGAAGAAATAAAAGTAACTGGCCAAAGAAATTGTGTTTGCTGTTTACATCCTGTCCCTTCGAAGTTTCAATGTTCCACTTTCCTTTCTATTCTAAATATTTGCAGAGTCGTCTCTGACTAAGAGCCAGTGGAACTAAATAAACAGGCAAGTGTGGAATACAGCTGACACCTGGAACCCTGGAAGAGCTGCTGCTCCATTTATTTTTAAACCTGTGCGTTTAGGTGGGGTTGTCTGCCTCCAGGGCCAAGGCCAAGGCCAAGGCCAAGGCCAGGGACAAAGGTGCTGCTCGGGCCCCACTCTCCTCGAGTCACAGCTGGGTGCTCGGTGCCCTGCAGCTCCCTACTCTCCAGGTTCAGAAGCGTTTTCCCCCACCCCCACCTCCTCTGACGCCCACGGGGCCCGGCACCCGCAGATCGGACCCTGCAGAGCCAACCGAGCCAACATCCACGGACTAAGGTTCCAACGGGGTCACGCTTACACGTGGAAGTTAATCTCTAACCCCGGAACCCAAAGCAATCAGTAATGTGTGATGTCAAAGATGGAATTTCCCCCAATGAATTAATAATAATAACACAAACCTATTGCTTCAAAACCAAATGTATATATATTTACTGCACAAAGCGAAACAGCCCAGCGGGTATTCAACTAATCACGGCAGCGGTAGCCACGCCCATTCTAGCAGAGGAGGGTGTGGAAGCCTCTTGGGGGGGTACAACGGCTTTCTCAAGGTCGTGAGACCCATACATTGGCAGTTCAGACCCAGGTCAATGACATCGACTCCGTGCTGTCCCCTCCCCCACCGACGAGGCCCCCGCGTGCTCAGTGCCTCTCGGACCACACTGCGCTTGCGGGGCCCGTGCGGTGCTCGACACCCAGGACTCTCCGAGTCTGGCAGCTCTGCAGGGCCAGGGCACGATGCGAGTGCGTCGTCCGGGCAGGCTGGGCCTCCCCTCGGCCACCCTGCGGTCCCCCCTCCCAGGGTCTCGCCCAGTAGGAAAAGCAAACGCTCTCCCGGTTCCCTGACATTCCCCAATCCCCTTCTCATGACGTTTTCCACCGAATTTCTTAAGGAGCTGGATTCTTAGGTTTTGAAAATGTTTTGTTCTAAAGTCATTTTAATTCATAGTATTCTTTAACATTGCAGTATGAAGAGTATGAAAAATAAAAAAATTGCTTATAATCTCTCCCAACCAGTGCAAGTGGCAGGGCCCCAGCAAAGACATGGAGAAAAGCGGCCCCAGTTCAAGCCTCCTGATCCCCACAGCTGGGGGCCGGCTACAAGCGCTCGCGCTGAAAGGTCACTAAGCCACAGGAATCGAATCTGGCGGCGAAACGACTGAGCTTAGAGTCCCACGAACGGAGTTACTGGATACAGAATAGAAAATAACTGCGTGAAATATTTAAAAATGGTCAAAATAAAAATGGAAAACTGAGCAAGCAAGAAGAGGCTATCGAAAATGAGCGAGCAGATATAAAAAAAGAACCAAATATCACTATTAGGAATGGAAAATATCATCTTTGAGATTAAAATCCCCGTGGGCGGGCTAAAAAGTGTGTTAGCACAGCCAAAGGAAGAATTGGGAATTAGCGAGTGGGAGGATAGATCTGAAATAATTACTTAAATTGAAGATCAGAGAGGCAGAAAATGACAAATATAACAGTAGAGATAACCAAGCACCGACGAAGCGCAGGGTCGGAGCCGGGCTGAGACGAGTCGGTCAGGCCGAAGTGGCAGCGTGGACGCCCGGGGCTGGCGCAGGCTCCGCGTGGGGCGGGTGTGGACCGGGCGGGTGTGGACCGGGCGCCTCGCCCGCCAGCCAGGCCGCCTCGTGGAGACGGAGAACCGGGGAAAACTAAGGCGAGGAAGAGGATCGGACGACGGGAGAGAGAGAGACGGGAGGAAATGCCCCGCCTCCCTGGGGAGGACGGCGGAGCCCGGGCTTCTGGAGCGTCCCGCGCTGGGTGGTCATCTTCCCCACGGGGTCGTCCCGAGTGACAAGCCATCGTCACGGCGGCGCTTACTTCCGAAGGGCAAAATACGAGTTCATCTTTAATCTCCCCAGACCGCGTACGGTGCCCAGAATTCAGTATGTCCCCAATGAAGACCTGATGAATTTGAGTGACCACACGCAGCTGAAACGCCTGCTTTCCGACAGGGTCCCGCGTGCCTAGATACGTATCACAGCATCACTTGTGCTCGGCATCTTTCTAACGCCAACATCTTATTCGATGGGGTACAAATCGCGAAGACGCTGACTTGTTCCTCCTCAGTAAAACAGAGCCTCGGCGGCAGGACTGGCCTGAGCTCACACGCACGTCTGCCTGACAGCCCTGGACAAAAGCCTCTGAGAAGACGTCGGGAGGGTGCAGAAGAGCAACGGGCTCCCAGACCAGGGGAAGGGCCGTCTGGGCAGCCGTGAGCTCGCACGTGGCTAACACACATTTCTTCCGCCCCAGCTTAGCCTCGGGGCCTTCGCATTGAGAGAAACAGGCCACAGCAGTTTTAAAGTGTGTGTGTGCGTGTGTGTGCGTGTGTGCATACGTGTGAAGTTTCAATACATATGCATATACGTACACACACAAGTATATTCGGCATGAATGGAAAATTGTTACATAAGGAGAAAAAACACTGATGTTATTCCTGCTTCATCGAATTCAGAGTCCAGGAGAAATTAACCTTTCTGAGATACATTATTCTTATTCAGTGAGCAGCCCGGCGTTCAATTTTCCCTCAAAGATTGGTCTTTAGAATTACTTTGAACTTTTAAAAGACAGTTTTAAGACAAAACAAAACAAGTTATACTCTGTTCATTCATTAACATCGATCATACTCTTAACATCACACGTGCCATCGTAAATTCCACTTACGCGGTTTTGGAAGAGTTTATGTTGTTGATAATCACTGCTGACCATCTTTAAGCATAAAAATGAAACACGTACAGACACTTTTTAGACTATCACTTTATTATATAACGGAAATAACTTCAAATCTCATTCTTGAGCTTTGCGATAACATTAACTACACTCGAGGGGAAGGCCAGCTTTGACAGCAGATGCATCACTAACAGAAACGGATCGTTACAGGTAACAACATGGTGGGAGCAACACACACTAACGGTGTTCGCATCGGCAAACTTTCCAGAAGCAGCGATTCACGAGGCCACTGCTCAGCCCTTGGCCGTCTAACAAGAGGCCTCTCGTCAGGTGGGGTCCGGCTTGGGCCAGTGCACGTGGTAAGCAGCAGCGAGTCCACCAGGACCCAGCCTGGCCGACGCCCATCATTCTCTGCTAAGGGCCTCACCTCCCCGTGCCAGACTCCGTCAGGCCCTCAGCCGGCTGGTGTCCAACCCGCACCCTTCCTGCAGGTGAAATGAGTCTGCTTCTTCCTGTTCGGGCAGAGCAAACGTCCCTGTCCCACCTGAGGCCCTTCGCTCGCCCGGTGTCGCGAGCCCGCCCCTCCTTACCCTCCTTACACGCCAGCGACGTCTCCTTTCCCTGTATTTTTTCTTCTCCCTCCACTTAGTGACTTTACTTCATCAGCGTCAAAACAGGCTGACGTCTCCCTCGTCCCGAAATGGATTTCCTCCCAGCTGTACCCCCTGTACTTCCAGCCGCCGCCCCATCTCCTCTCCTTGAGTCAAAAATACCAAAATCTTTGTGTGCGACGTCGAAGCACCGTCTGTGCCTCCTCACGTCCCCAGACGCAAACCTCCTCGATCCGGCTTTATCTTCCTCTCTCAGACCAACGCCACACGGGGTGTCCGAGGCCACAGTGAAGTTCTCGGCGTTCATCTGGCCTTGCGAGAGACCCCGCCAGCCTTCCTCACGGCCTGTTGTCCCGGCTCCCATGGCGCCACGCCCGCCGGTGCCCTCCGGCCTCTCTCCCGCCCCCTCGGTTAATTCGTTCTTCTCTGTGCGCCCTTTTAAATAAGGGGGCTCCTCGGGAGTTAGGCATCGGCTCGCCCTCTACTTTGACTCGACACTCGTTGTTTAAGCGATCGCACGGCTGCAAACAGCACCCAGACACCCATGAGTTCCAAGCACACATGCGACCCAGAAGCTTTTCTCTGAGTTCAGTACCGCGCCGCCAACTGCCTCTCGACCTCCCCCGGCGGAGCTCTGAAAGCACATCAAATTCAGCGTAGGCCAACAAAGCTAGGGTCCACCCCCCCGAAATCTGGTCTCCCCGGAGTCTTCCACATCTAAGCAAGTGGCACCCCAGAAACCTAAGGCCAGTCCTGACACCACCACCCCTTTTTCACCAGCAGACTGAAGGCATCACCAGGCCCCGCCGTTTACCTCTTACCTAATTTCCACATCCTCATTTCTCCGTCTGCACCACCACCAGCGTGGACCGAACTGCCCCCTGCCAGGACTGCTGCCCAAGCCCTCCCCCTGGCGCTGCCCGCGCCCAAGGCTCGCCCTTCAATCTGGTGTCACACCACAGCCAGCGTGAGCATTTCGAAAGGTCTGTTTAGTTAATGCTCTAGCATGAATCCAGGTCACGGACTCCCATGGCTCTCGTGATAAGGAACCAAACACCTGATGTGTGACGTGTGACGTGTGACGCCTGCACAGCTGCCTCCCTCCTCGCCCACTCCAGCCACACCTTCCTCCTTCCGTTGTCCTTAGCCGGCCTCATAACGCTCTATTTTTTCTTCATTGCACTTATCACAATTTTTATGAATCTATTTTTTGAGTAGTTGAAAACTGACTTTCCAAAAGACTGTTTTCAAACTAAGTAACGAAAGTACCTATATTCTGTTCAATATTTCATTCTCGAGCTTTTTTGCTCACACATTGTAGGCGTTCCTCACGCATCTGTTGGATGACTGTCTAAGTTGGTGATATTAGATCTGTGATTAATCAGTTAAAACCATGAGAGCAGATCAGCTCATCTGAAATGAGAGAAGTTTGTCAGAGACAGACGCCGGGAGAGGTGGCTCAGGGGCCCCAGGGAGGAAGGTTTTAGGGCTGCAGGAAATTAAACCAACATAGAAGATTTTAAGTAGCTCTGGAAAGTATCTCTTTAGCATTGGATTATTTTTTTCCCAGTTTTGTTTCTCCTGACATACTAATAGAATTGAACATGAAATTTCTTATGAACACGCAGTTATCTTTCCTTATGGAGCAAAGACTTGCTTCGTAGCCTAAGGTTAAGTAAGTACTTGTTTCCGCTGAGGAACGACTAGTTTACTCCTTGGCCCCCAAGACAAGGTTCCCTCAGGGACTGAGAGCACAGCTGTGTTATATGCACATCTGCCAGGTGCAAAGGCTTTACTCCCGGAGAGGCTGGGGGAGGTGGAGGCGAGGGGTCCATGACAGGCCCCCCTCCTTCGTGAAAGTCACGTATCGGTCATCTACCACCCTCCTCCTGGGAGGGACAGCTCGAGTATCCCAATGACACGAAAGGAGGAAATATAACAGGAATACTCAACCTCACGAAAACAATGCCAGATAAAATGTGAAACACCCACTTAAATATGAACTTCAGATAAACCAAAAATTTTAATATGAGTATTGTTATGCAATGTTTGGACATATTTACACTAAAAAAGTATTTGTTTTTTATTGAAAGATTAAATTTTCTGGGTGTGCTGTATAGTACTTATTTGCTAAATCTGATAACCTTAACCAAAGTCCACTCATTGATTCATTCATTGATTTATTCCGTCATTCATTCATTCATTCGCTGCCAGGGATCAGCAGTGAACAAAACAACATCCCTCACCCAGCTTTTAGTCCATAATGAAAACCGAACGCAGGTGCCCGGGGAATCTGGACAGATGCAGGGTCCGAGGGCTGGTCTCGCCGCCACTCTGCAATCGGAGACCCTGCCACATGACGGCTAGCTGGTCACCCTAGAACACCTGCAGTCTGCTTGTTAAAATATGTTCTGAGGCGAACAGACAGTCACGCCAAAAGGTTACTAGTCATGGTCACTGGGTTTAGGAGTTTGAATGATGTTTATTTTTTTCCTACTTGTCTGCATTTTCCATATTTTCTGAGTGAGCCCATATTTCTTATAAACACAGTATGAATTGTTCCATAAACTCAAGTTGCCAGGGTCACTTCGTTTTCAATGTTCAGTGAATGATTCAAGCCCCGAGCTTTATCATGGCAGGAAGAACGTTATTTACTTGAGATGCCCCTCACTTCCAGAATCGTCCAGCACTGTCGCAGCCTCCAAGGAAGGGAAGTTGGGGCAGGTCCGGTTCCCCGGAGCGGGCCCGGGAGTTTGCCCGGCCTGTGGGGCTCGGCCGGCGGAGGGCG
>NW_006442117.1:4294798-4299630 GCF_000325575.1 Pteropus alecto | reverse complement strand
CGGTCCCCGCGCCTCCCGCGTCATCCCTTCCCCCCTTCCTCCCCCTCTCCCCAGAAATCCACGTTAGAGGCCCCCCCTTTCCCATCGAACACGAACACGAGCAATCCGCGCGCGCCCCCTCTTCCTCCCGCGTGGGGTCCCTGTCCAACGCTCCTCAGCCACCCAGGGGACCCGGGACCGGCTCCCTCCAGGGCCTCAAGGCGCTACCCAGGCTCAGGGGACAGGCTCGGGAGCACCCGAGAGCATCCCCCGCGCATCCCCCCATCATCCACGGAAGATGCGCACGAGCGACGCGCGGAAAACCGAAAACCGAGCCGCCCGCGCCTCGCGCCGTCCACCCGAGCTGGGAGGCGGCGGCCTGAGCCCTTGAGCCAGGGACACTTGCCTTTTCCGACCTTTATGGTACCACGTGACTCACATGGGCAAAGCACTCATTTGAGCTAATGTCAAAATGAGAAATAAAGCTGAACAGACCAAGGGAATGTGTCCCAACGCGTACGTTTCACTACAAACTGTCCGTTATTTAAATAATATTCTATTTCATTGGTATTGGTACGGTTTCTTACGCCTAAACGATCCATAATCATCTATGGATGCTCGACAACAACAGAGGTTGCCTGAATCAGAATTTTCACCATGAGCGAAACCAGGAGGAAGGTTTTTCAGTTCACGCATCATAGGCCACAGCTAATATTTGTGTCAGAGTGAGGCAGAGTCATTAACAAAATTAGCTCAAATCTCACAAGGCCCACGTCGTAAGATTTCAGTAAAGAGATCGGGAGGGACAAATGCACGAAGTCCCACGACGGGCCTGTTGTCCGTTCAGCGACACGTTAGGTGACAGCCCTTTCGGGCCAGCCCTGGGCGGGCAGTCCAAGGATGAACGCGTTGCACAGGGGACAGTCTGCTGGGACCAGGACCAGGTCCCTCGGCCCAGGCCACAGCTCTCTCCCGCCCTGGAAGACAGGCTGCGGGAACAGTGCAGTGGCTGCCACGTAACACCTGAACATCAAGGGGTCACGTACACAGCAGTACACGATACCCTCTGTTTGAAAATAAAGGTTTGAGAGATGAATCATTTCCGAAGTTGCAGAAATGACTTCGTAGCCAACGGCACCGTGAAACGCCCCCCCCCACGACCGCGTATGCTTTCTCCTTCACGTCAAGACACTGCTGAATTATCTATGGCCTGGAGCATGAAAAGGCAGTGCATAAATCAAAAATAAGTAAGTTTTTTTCAATTTGCCACATCGTCTGGCAGCACAGGAGAGCTGCCGACGGGGTGGCGGAAGCGTGAGCGACGGGCCTGGTCACTGGGGACAAACGTGGACCCTCTAACCCGAGTGAATTCCTTACGGCCTCGGGGAGACGTATCCGCACGTAGATAAAACGCGAGGCCTGAAGAGGCCCCCTCCCTTCCTGAGGGTCTGTTTTTATTTCAATGGCATTTACTCCTAATCTCCCCGCCACCGACCGCTCGGGCTCCTCAGGACACTGTCACCATCGCTGTCCTCTTGGTGTTTCCTTTATGTTATTATTATTACTTTTACAATGGATGGATGGTTTCCCATGCAGAGACAAGACCAGATCCCCTGTCTGAGTTGGCAGGCGCAAATCCAAGTTTTCGGCTGCACAGAGGAAGCTCCGTGCACACGTACCAAACAGCTGCAAGACGCTATTTGCTTTCATGGACAAGTCCCAAGGCTTGAATTTAGGAGCTGGGTTGTGGTTCCAGGTCTGACATTCGAAGGTAAACATCGCCAGGTCTAAATCACTGGTTCCCGTCCGGGGGCCCCAGCGCCGGGCACAGGGAGGGTGAGGGCCAAGGCGCCCGTCCCATGTGGCCCCCGCCACGCTCAGGAGCTTCTCCCAACCCCACCGCGCTCCGCCCGTTCCTTAGTCTAAGGTCTGTTCACCTCTTCAGTTGTTTAATTTCATCAGTCATTCATCCGTCGATGCAGACTAATCCTCCCTGTCCGTCTACCTCATCCGCCCGGCCATCCTCAGCTGGAACTCGGGGCCCGCCTCTGACCAGCGTCGGCTCCCACGCCACCGGCCTCGCCCTGGGGTCTGAGCCATTTCCACTGGCGTCACATAGTTTCCATGTGATTACGTCTCATGCTAGTGTGGTGGAATTTTTTGCTTGTTCACCGCCTCCCTGTATTTGCCTTGGCTCCCGTCCAGGCCTCGAAGCCCTTCTCTAAAAGTCCGAAGCCCCAACGACTCTGAGCAGCGCCAAGAATCTCCCATTCTCTTATACGGAAATGAGAGCCTTAAAGTTTCTTCTCCCTCTAATAGCCTGCAAGTCTAACATATTATTTACTGTTTAAAAATTCAGATTCGTTCCTTTGGATTATTACTCTTTTCAGTTTCTAGCAAAACTATTAGACATGCTAGATTCTCATTTGGAAAGGAAGTGCAGATGAGGTCATTGAGACCATTTTGCTGGTGACTCTGCCGAAGGGGCCGGAATTCCAAGGGACACTTCGGAAGTGTCCCTCGAGCCCGAGGCCTTTGCTACTAGGCGATGAGCATCGGTCTCCCTTCCACACGTGGGACAGAATGATATAAACACAGCTCAGTATTTACTGGAAGCAAAAGGCTTCCTAAAAATCCATCTTCAAAGCCTATAATTTTCAACCAATGAGAAGCAATTCTTTTACCTCCAAAGGGCATCAGTCTTCTGTCTTTTTAAATAAATTGAAAGGCATGACCTGTCACACGACAAGCCGACCCAATTGAAGAAGAAAAATGAAATGATCAACAGTTTCAGCTTGCAATTTGGAAAGAGAGGGTGAGATCTGATCATCTTGGCATGTCCCTCATTTTCTGCTTGAGGGAAATATAAAGGGTATTTATGAGAACTGTCCTCTCTTATTAGAGTGAGATGATTGCTTCGGCCCTTCTAGAATGTTTTATAATATTAATTTCTCACTAATGACATTTTTAATGCGCTCTGTGATCAATCCTGCCAGAGTCTCGCTCTCACGGTGTCAGTGTGGGGCTGTGATAGGCTCGACCCCAGTCCTCACACAGATCAGGGCCATTCATCACCCAGTGCCGTGGCCAATGTGCATCTCTCGTCCACAAGCTGTTCCCTCAGGGTGCCCTGGCGACCATGACCATCAGTTCCGGAGAATTCTGTGGAAGGGTCTAACTTTGCCAGTATCACTAGGCAGTCAGGGAGGGAGGACAGGTTGCGTGCCATCCACCGGAGAAGTCAGAGGAGGCCACCTGTCATCCTCTGGGGGAATCACAGGGGCAGCCCCACGTGGCCTTTAGACCTGCGGCTCCTCCGTCAGACTCCAGCCTAAAATCCGGTTGTCACAGGCTCCGCAGAATTTGGAGAAAACCAGCTTCAAATTTTATCAACATGAAGTAATTCAGATGGCTCTGTGAAAGGACTTTGGAGTTTTTAAAAAAGGCAACCTCGAAGAGATTCTCTAGCCGATTCTGACCTGCCACTTCCGTGCCACACTAGAGAAAAAGCAGAGAGGAGGAGGAAGTGGACGGAGACGGAGACCGTTGAAGGGATTCTCTAGAACATTCCGCGCCAGTCAGAAAGCACAGCCCAGATCACGTACGCTGACCAAACTCGAGCTGCCCGTGCCTCTCACGTGAAACGTGTAGAAACGTTTGAAATTAGTTCATCCGCGATCTGACAGTTTCATCTATTCATCGATCCATCCACTCGCAAACATCCACCTCCAGACACCGGGCGAGGCTCGGGGAGTTGGTTCAGCCACTGCTCAGGGACCGGCTGGTCCTCGAGCTCTGCGAGACCAAGTCTGTGTACCGCGGGGTCCGCGAGCCGGCGGAGCTCACGGCAGAGGATGCTGGATGGAAGAGACGCTGGGGCGGAGAGAGAGAAGCAGAAAAGGAGGGCGAGAGGGGGCTGCATCCCGCCCCAGGGGCTAGGAAAACACCCGACGGCAGAGGCCCGTGGATGTTACTCCTTCACACACGGTGGAATTAACACGATTTATTCCCAAACCCTGATGACACTGTGTGACCGGAGTTATCTGTGCTCAGCATAAAAACATCGTGACACAAACATTCTATGCGTCCATGGATATCTGCTCCCGTGGAAAGGAACTCAGCAGCCCGCTTCTTCACGAAGAGTTTCTGCACGGGTGCGAATGCGCCGGGGCGAAGCTGTTCAGCAGCCCCAGCCCTAGGCCGCTGTAGCGAGGTCTAAGCAAGCTGGGTGGCTGCGCACAGTAGGCCCGCTGGCCAGCAGCCTGGGCGCAGAGCTGAAGACGGCTGGGCCTGCAGTGCGATTTTAAATCCTGGAGCAGCCGAATTTGCAGAGCGGTGCCCGTCCCTTCCCCGCGCACCTGTGGAGGCTTCGCTCAGCTTGCGGCACAGGGGCCGGGGGCAGACGCTGCGCTCAGAGACCCTGCGGCTGCAAAGGACCTGGAGGGGAAGCGACGACCAGGTGCCCCAGCCCAGCCTGCGGGCCAGTGGCCGGAGAGGGGGTTCCAGAGGAGGTGACGCCTCAGCGGATTTCAAAGAACAAAGTGCAATGAAATAAGTACATTAAGTCAAGCCGGAACAGACAAGCGGAAAGAAGGTGTCGCAGGCCACAGCACAGGGGTGGCTGGGGGGTGGGCGGGGGAGTGGGAGAGGGTGGTCCACACGCCCCATCACTGGAGGACGAGGCCACGCTGGACGCACGGGCAGGGACACCGGGGGGGCGGGGGGAGCCTTCCGCCACAGCGTGGATTCCGACCGCTCAGCGTCCACGCACCTCAAAAACGCCGTCGGAGGGCGGTGAGCCACGTGGGGACACAAAGGTGGGACCCGCGGCCTTCGGGACCTGCCAGCCCCGG